>NC_136267.1:149655421-149946145 GCF_964187855.1 Myxine glutinosa
TGTATAAAGTAATAAAATAATAATTTTAATTAATTAAAATTTATTAATTAATTATTAATTGGTAAAAAAAAATTTTTTGAGAAATTGGGGTAAAATCTTGGGTGAAGGTTAACAGGTGTTAACGATAGGCACCATGGCGTTTGTGGCACAGAACTTTGGGGTAACACCGAGTGAGGCACAGTTCCGAGCGTTGCTAAAGTCGGACCTCTTGAAATTGGCCAAACATTTTAACTTGGAGGTCCGAACTAATTTGAGGAAGGCAGAGTTGCAGGCCACGGTGATACAATCTATGGTGGGTTTAGGAACATGGGACGAGTTAGCCTGGGAGTGGCTACCCGAAGAACCAGAAGACGTTGAGCTCCGGAAACTGGAGTTGCAATTACGGAGCCAGGAACGGATTAAAGAAGAAGAAAGGAAAGCAGAAAAGGAAAGAGCAGAAGAAGAAAGGAAAGCAGAAGCGAGGAGAGAAGAGAAGCAAGCAGAGGAAAGGAGAGTGGAACGAGAACTCCAGGAAAGGTTAAAAGAAGAAGAAAGGAAAGCAGAAAAGGAAAGAGCAGAAGAAGAAAGGAAAGCAGAAGCGAGGAGAGAAGAGAAACAAGCAGAGGAAAGGAGAGTGGAACGAGAACTCCAGGAAAGGTTAAAAGAAGAAGAAAGGAAAGCAGAAAAGGAAAGAGCAGAAGAAGAAAGGAAAGCAGAAGCGAGGAGAGAAGAGAAACAAGCAGAGGAAAGGAGAGTGGAACGAGAACTCCAGGAAAGGTTAGCAGAAGAAGAAAGGAAAGCAGAAGCGAGGAGAGAAGAGAAACAAGCAGAGGAAAGGAGAGTGGAACGAGAACTCCAGGAAAGGTTAGAAGGGAGAAAAGCAGAGGAGAGGAGAGCTGCAAGGGACCTCGAAGCAGAGGAGAGAAAAGCGGAAAGGGAATTAAAGGAACGTGACATGGAGCTTCAGCAAGAAATCAAATTCAAGGAGCTGGAGTTAATGAGAGAACGGGGAGAGGCACCACCCTTGCTGACGGGGTCGACACCTAACCAGAAAACCTGGGATGTGGGCAGACATGTGAGGCTGGTTCCACCGTTCAGTGAAAAAGAAGTCGCGAAATTTTTTCCACACTTTGAGAAAGTGGCTCGACAATTAAACTGGCCGGAGGAGGCCTGGACCATACTCGTGCAAAGTGTGCTGGTGGGGAAAGCTCAGGAAATTTATTCGGCGCTACCAATGGCCCAATGTGCAGATTATGAGGTACTGAAGAAGCACATCCTCAAGGCCTATGAGTTGGTTCCGGAAGCTTACAGGCAAAAATTCAGGAATGCCAGGAAGAGGGAGAGTGAGACCCATGTGGAGTTTGCCAGAGTGAAAGAAAACATGTTTGATCGGTGGTGTGAGTCAAAAGGAGTCGGGAAAGACTTCGAAACATTGCGGGACTTGATCCTGGTGGAGGAATTCCAGCAGTGTGTCCACGAGGACATCAAAGTGTACCTGCAGGAAAAGAAAGTACCGAAGTTGTGGGACGCAGCCACCATGGCAGATGATTATGCCTTAACCCACCGAATAGGGGTCCACAAACCTAACTCCTCGCCTAGATCTCCGCAGGGGAGGTGGGGAACAGCAGGTGCGGAGAACGACCATACATGGCGGCGGCCTCGAGATGATTATGGGGACAACTATGATACCCCACCGGTTCGAAATCAGAGGGATGCGGGCCCAAGACAAACTTATAGTTCGGGGGGCCCGAGGCAGACCCCGAGTTTTCCCACCGGACCTACTTGCGCGTTTTGCAAGAAACCTGGACACTTGATGTCCAGTTGTTACCTCATGAAAAGGGACAACCCAGAGCGGAGTCCGACTATTACAACTCCGAATGCGATGGCTAGCGTAAGAAATCGCCATCAAAAGGGCTACCAACCATTTATTTCAGAGGGGTTTGTGTCACTGGATGGAGCCTCGACTAACCGGAGACCGGTTAGGATATTGAGGGACACAGGGGCCCATCAATCTTTAATGCTTGAAGGCATTTTGCCATGGTCCGAGGAGACGGCAACGGGGGATAGTGTGCGTTTACAGGGGATCGGGGGCGGTGTTAGTGCTCCCCTTCAGGTCATCCAGTTGGAGTCCGATTTGGTGTCAGGACCGGTCACCGTCGGTTTACAAGCCACGCTTCCTGTAGAGGGTGTATCTGTGGTTATCGGGAATGATTTGGCCGGGGGTCAAGTTTATGGTAACCAGAGGGTTGGTAAAGAGCCCAGCAGGGAAAATAACACCACACCAACTCGGGATGGCGACAAAAGTGCCAAGTTATTTGTAGGGGGACTGAACTTCAAAACAGAGGAAGAAGTTCTGACCTCTGTCTTCAACAGATATGGGCCGCTGGTGGAAGTGCGGTTGGTAAGAGACTGGGAAACGCAACAGTCAAGAGGGTTCGGCTTTGTCACGTTTGCCAGCACAAAAGACGCCAGAGAGGCAGAGAAGAATTGGAATGGCAAGGATTTGGAGGGTCGGACCATAACAGTAGGGAAGGCATTTCGTAGGCGTCGAGAGGTCTACATGAGAGGACAACTGGGCGGTAGTTTTGGTGGTGGCCGCAATCAATATTATTATGGAGGCTCCCTGAGTTACAGCAGCTCCCGAAGGAAGGATTGTCAAAGTAGTGGCCGAGAAGGAGACCGCTATTCATGGGACTACAGGGACAAGTGGTCCCACCATAATTATTAGGGAAGTTCTGAAAAGTTGAAGCACTGAAGGCGGCGGAGCCGCCGAGCCAAGATTCCTACACGAATTAACCGTGAACGCCGTTCCTAAAGGCGTCCATGTAGTGAACTTTCATGCACGGACTAACCGTGAACTCCACGTTCCTCAAGGCGTCCATGTAGAGAACTTTCCTGCACAGACTAACCATGAACTCCACGTTCCTCAAGGCATCCATGTAGTGAATATTCGGCTTGGCCTCCCGGGAAAAAGTGCTATCGAGTTGCTTAACTTTGGATCTTTGATCAACCCCTTAACCTTCATTCACAAGAAACTGACAGTCAAAGTCAGAGGGTCATGAGATGGAGTTTGGCTTGGCAGGAGTCCAACGGGAAATTGAACATGTAACGGGCAGGGACAATGTCGTTGCTGGTGCTTTGTCCAGAGGGAATTACCTTTGAAAATCTCTGGGGGTTGAGTTATCGGGGTTGTTTCTCCAAATTGGCCGGCAAAGAAAGTTTTCGCTGGGTTCAAACTTTCTTTCTTGAAGGGGGGTAGTGTTACATATTTATGTGAATGTATGTGAATTACCATTCAGGTCTTTGCTTATCCGTGTGTAGTATATTAAGTTGTGGTGTAGTTGTTGTGGTTGGAGGGTCAGGAGCCCTTCGGAGGGAGTGGCCGGAAACGGAAGTGGCCGGAAACGGAAGTGGCCGGAAACGGAAAAAGAAAAGACACGAGGAGAGAAAAGGACGGTGATTCTTCTTCCTCGCCCCGCGACGACAGAAGGTGGAATCGACCTTGCGCTGCGCGGAAAACAGAGGCGTTCCGAAACCCGTTTGGCGAGAGGAGTTACCTGGACGCGTAACTACCTGTTGACACGTGAAGTCCCCGTGAGTTCGTGCACGGAACCAAGCGGTCGCACGTTGGGCCGCGCACGCGTTGTAAACCGCGCTTGGTTTTGCCCCGTCTACAAGGCCGCGTACGGGTCGCACGTTGAACCTCGCACGCAGTGCAAACCGCGCTTGGTTTTGCCCCGTCTACAAGGACGCGTACGGGTCGCACGTTGAACCTCGCACACGGTGCAAACCGCGCTTGGTTTTGCCCCGTCTACAAGGACGCGTACGGGTCGCACTTCGGGGCCTCGCGCGCGTTGGAAGCCGCGCTGGGTTTTGCCCCGTTGCTTGGCAAGGAGGTGCGCTGCAACAGCTGTCCCCAGTACGAGACGGCACGTTTGGAGCACGTCCGCCCGGGGTTCGTTCAACCGCCCGTGTGCGGAGACGAGAGACATTGTGGGAGACATTGACCACGGAGGGAGTCAGGAGTGGGGCTCACGTGAGGAATATATAAGATGGCCATCTTAGAGTTTGTGTAGATGAGTTTATACCTTTGTAATATTGATTGTGCATTGTTGATGGTTGTTGATTGCTCAGGGAATATATTATTGATTATTCCGGATCCTTGGTGTGGGGTTTCTTCTTGACCGGAATTCATATTGATTGCGTTACGAAAGCGTATAAACCATATATCTTTCTGGCGGGGTCCCTCCCACGGTCCGGGGGTCACCCAGACCAGGTAGTTACCGGGAGGACCACGTAACAAATGCATCGGTCAATACCTGGCCACCACACAGAATCTCAACGTTATTGTTTTCTCCAAACGATGCCTGGATGATCATTGTGAGCCATATTCAAAACGTTCCTCTAAAGAGCTCTGGACACACAACAGTCGTTGAACACAGAAAGTTCAGCCTTGGGTCTGAAGTACGGTTCAAGCTCGGGCAATGGTGTTTGGTGAGACCAACCATTTTGGATGAAATGGCAGACTTTCTTTGGAGTAGGGTCCTCTGTTGAAGCTCTGTAACTAAAGCTGCTATCACCAAGTTGTCCAAGTTGGAGGGGAGGGAGTGGTGACCCCACCTTGGAACCTCCCATGATCCGAAATCGAAAAATACGAAATCGGAAAATGTAAGACCGACAAATCCTGCGGACCATCGAGTAGAAGGTCTGTATTGGGTTTCAGAGCAATCTGTTGACAAGTAAAGAACGAGTAAGGATTTGAAGTTTGGGGGGGTTGTCCATATTCTCCAAGCTCTGGCCAAAACAACTGGAAGCCCCCGTGATCGCAAAATCTAAGCCCGAGTGATTGTGAGAGCTACTTGTATTCCTTGTATGTACCAATGTGTCAAGTTTCAGACAAACAGCCGGGTGATAAGGGAGGAGTAGCAAAAACAGCAAAAGTTAACGGACGGACGGACAGACATCCGGACATGACGACCCATTTTATAAGTTTATCTTTTCAAGAATCGAGATGAGATGTCATAAATATATAAATGTACACGGAAGGAGCACACAAACACCACCACCACCACCACCACCAACAACAACAACAACAACAGTGTTATTTTTTTTTAATCGCACCTGTGTCCGAAGGAAGCGGTTCAGTTTGGCATTTTTATATGAAATCATATTTCTTAATATGAAACATATGAAATATTAATCGTAAAAAAATACTATGAACAAAACCCATTATAATTAACCTTTAGAACCTTTTAGAATTAAACACAGTTGGTTAGAAAGGTTCTTCCTCTTAATTTTTCATTTACGGACGGACGGACATAGCAAAATATGGAAATGGCTTCACTGCTAAAAAAAACAATTTTTTCACACGTTTCACTTCATTTTAAATCCTCTGATACTCAGGCATGCATTACGAGACATGCAACATGCCTGCGAAGTACTATATACATTCTGTCTATTGATTAAATCCTTCAGTGAAGTGATGGGTATGCTAGAGGCATGCCGACAGTCATTAAAATTTTTTTTATATTTTTTGTATACAGAATCGAGGCTCGTGTAGAGCTAACACATTGAACATGAAAACATGCACAGACACAAAAAAAACATACAATGAAGGGAACGGGAGACAAGATGGGGGGGGGGGGGTGGAGAGGGAAGCACACAAGCACAGCAACAGTAGAGAACAAGGACGTAGGTAGATCTGTGGAAGGGGGAGGGATGGGGGAGGAGGGATGGGGGAGGAGCGAGAGGTACACGGTATGCAACAAATTAACACTACTATGAATTTCATGATGAGGAATTTCAGGAAATGAGTTGGGGATTGAAAGAGGTGGATTTGGGGTGTTTTAACGGGGGTAGTAAAGATCAAGGTTTTGGATGTGGGAAGACAAGAGATGGTGGTGAACAGCTATTTTAAAGACCTGGAGGGAGGATTGGGATTGAAGAGAGTGAGGGAGTTTGTTCAAGAGGCGGGAGCAAAGAGGAATGAGAGAGTGAGGGAGTTTGTTCAAGAGGCGGGAGCAAAGAGGAATGAAAGAGTGAAGGTGAGCTGAGAGTCTTGATGTTGGCAGTTTCACCAGAAGAGGGTTGCTGGCAGATCTTGTGCGTCCTGCAGGAATATGTGGTGGACAGAGCACAGACAGAGCAGGGGGAGAAAGGCAGGAGAAGAGTCCGTAGAAGATAGAAAGACCACTTACCTGCCTGCGGTGAGAGAGAGAGAAAGGCCCTCAGAATCAGCTTCATCACGGGAGATTCCAATGATTCTGAATGCTTTGGTTTCAACCGCGTAAAGCCGAGCTGGGTGTGAGGCAGGCGCACCAGGCCACAGGGGATAACAGTATTCCATTGAGCTGCGGATGAAAGCTTTGTATGTGGGGAGGAGCTCAGAAGTGCCCAGAAAGGAATTCGCATGACGGAGTCATGTCGGCGACTGGCTTTGAAGGCCAGCTTGGAAATGTGGTTTTCCCAGGAAAGAACATGGCAGATAGTGAGACCCAAAAGCTTGAGTGACAGAACTTCTTCAAGAGGATTGCTCAGAAAGTAGATGAGGGGGTTGTCCAGATGGTCTTTTTGGAGAGACAAAGTGAGAGTGTGAGATTTGTGATATTGTTTCTCTCCTGTATCACAGTTTGTGATATTGTCCAGGTCTGCAGAGAGTGAAGAAGTCTGCAGAGAGAATTCCATTCAGGGCCACACGTTGACTGCGACCGGTGAGGAAGTCCGCAAGCCATGCGCGGAGGTTTTAATAGATACCATAAGAGGAGAGTTTGGTGAGCAGGGTGGGGTGCCAGACCGTATCGAAGGCACGTGATATGTCAATGGAGGCAGCTCTGGTTTCCTGTTTGGCATTGAGTACCTCCATCCATTGTTGAGACAACAGAAGCAGCATGTCCAGAGTAGAATGACCTGGTCTGAATCCAAATTCATGATCCGAGATCAAGCCATTGGAGAAAAGGAAGTATTTGATATCAGAAGCGATGATTGATTCCATGACCTTGCTGATTAATGGGCGCAGGCTGAATGGTCTGTAGTTGCAATGATCTGTTTTTGCACGTTTTTGTGTAAAGTGGTAATGTTGGCTGATTTCCAAGCAAATGGCAGATGACCTTGAGCAAAACAGAGGGTGAAGAGAACAGAGAGGGTGAGATAGAGTGGCAGAGCAGGCTTTTAGGAGTCATGGGCTGATGCCGTCTGGTTCAGTTTCAGAATCAGTCGAGCTTTGACAGAAACTTCTCCACCTTGTCAGGAGAGAAGAACACAGAGTCCAGGAGCAGCTAAGTTTGACTGGGTAAGGTGGGTACAGAGAGAGATGGGTTCGGGACACAAGATTTTGAGGCAAACACAGAGTTGAAGCATTCAGCTTTTTCACGTGCGGAGTCAGCTGTGTAGCGGTTTGAGGTAAAGGAGGGGAATGGAAGGGGAACAAACACCGGAAACAGATTTGACCAGGCGCCACCAGGATTTGGAGGAGGGAGACAGGTTTGAGAGTTCAGTCTTGAGAGTAGAGAGATATTGTGTCCTGGCTCTCCTGAGGGTAGACACACATTTGTTCCGAGATTTGTAAAAGGAACTGAGATTGCCTTCAGTTGGAATAGCCTTCCCTGAGGCAAAGGCAAGTTGTTTCATGGCAACTGCCTCACCACAAGCTTCAGTTTACCATGGACGGGAGGAAGGGTATGACAACTGCAGACGAGATGGAATAAATCTGTGCATGAGAGAGAGCATTTTACTTTTGGAAGAATTCCCTGGAACAGTTGATGTCAGAGGCAGTAGAGATGGGGGAGACCAGTCCGGATGATTGATGGCTGCTTGAAGACCGTAACAGTCTGCCTGAGTGAAATGCCAGACTTGTCGGTGCTGAGGAGCCTCTCTGAGAATGGCCAGAGAGATGTCTACTTTCACAAGCAAATGATCAGATGAACCAATGGGAGCAGAAGAAGAGCAGCAGATATTTGCAGGGAAGTTCGTCATAACCAACTCTAGAAGAGAAGGTACTTCGTTGACTGAGATCCCGGTCGGGAAATTGACAGATTGTGTCAGTCCCAATGAGTCGCAGATGTCCTTTGCCAAGGTGCCATGGCTGGTGTGAGAGGTACCCACATCCAGCCAGCTGGCAAGATGACAGTTGAAGTCACCACAGCTGAGAACGAAAGAAAGAGTTGGGATGAGTGGATAGAAGTTGGTCCATGTTGTCAGACAGTGAGATATAAATGGAGTCATCACTGTTTGGAGGATGGTATATGATGTGGGGTTTGGAGGATGGTTCATATGTATACGTATACACATATGAACAAAAGGTGGGAGTGGAGAGGAAGCTGTAGCCAGAGGTACTCCTGGGGTGTGGTGGAGAGAGGGCAGTGCAGGGAGAGTGAGGAAGAGAGTTTTTGATAAAGATGGCAACCCCACCTCCAGGACGAGACTCAGGTCTATCATACCGGAGGAGGGAGTAACCAGGAAGAGATATTAAGGAATCAGACACATCTTGAAAGAGGAAAGTTTCTGTTAAGCAGATTAGAATCAACCTGTACGGAGAGATCAATCAGGTTTGAGTGAAGGCCCTGGATGTTTGAGGTCCATACCGTTAATGAAGGGGGAGGGGGAGAATCGAGGGCAGGGGAGGGGAGGGGTATGGTAAGATGAGGGGTGAGAGGGGGAGGTAGTGAGAGCTGTTGATCGTGTGTCAGAGATTGCAGAAAAGTTAGGAGAAAGGGAAGGATGAAGAGGACAAAAGGTTTGATGGTGATGCGATGAGGCACATTGAGGTGTTGTTTGAGGGGGAGCAGAGCAAAGTCGAAGGTTGCAGGAGGTGGAAGTATGAGATGGAAGGGAGAGGAAGTGGGGAGGAAGCATTTTGGAGGAGGAGGGGAAAGGGGGGAGAATTGGAGAAAGATGGTAGTGGGGAGATTAGAAGGGGTAGGGGTGGGGGGGGGGGAAGTTTTGAAGGAGAGGTGTGGGGGGGGAGTTTTGAAGGGGAGGGGTGAAGTGGGAGTTTTGAAGGGGAGGGGTGAGGGGGGAGATTTGAAGGGGAGTGCAGAGATTATAAGGAGTGGGGCAAGGGGGAAGTTTTGGAGGGGAGGGGCGAGGGGGAGTTTAGGAGGGGAGGAGGCGAATTGAAAGGGAGGAGTGAGGAGGGAGTATAGGAGGGGAGAGGCGAGGAGGGAGAATTGATAGGGAGGGGTGAGGGGGGAGTTTTTGAGGGCAGGGGCGAGGAGGGAGAATTGAAAGGGAGGAGTGAGGAGGGAGGTTAGAAAGTGGATGATTAATGATAAATGAACATTTATTTCAAATTGGGTTGATTGTGATTTTCAAGTCAGAGATCCGTTTGAAAATGATAGAGGAGGGGTGGGATGAAGGTGAGTTTAGAGAATGTAGAAAGGAAGAACTGTAAGAGATTGATTTTTTTTTTGAAATGGAATGAATTGAAGAGTAAATTGAAAAAAGCCTTTTATAAGTAGGTAGAAAAAGCGTGTTGTAATAAACCATTGAATAAAACACTGGAGGGGAAAGTTGAAACATATTTAAGTAATATTTAAACAAAACCATGAAAAACAATCTGGGAAAAGTCCCTGAAGTGAGGGCGTGGATCTGAGAAAGGAAAAGGGTTAAATGAGTAAGGAGGAAACTAGAATTGGAAAGCCGAGTTTTGGGTGGAGATGGAAGGAAGGGGTGGAAGAAAAGGAGATAAAGGGGGCGGGGTGAGGCAACAGCACACGTGGGCGGGGCCCGCGAGGAGAGAATATATATATATATATATATATATATATATATATATATATATATATATATATATTGTTGTGAATATGAGAATGTTTTTTTTATTTTGTGGTGGTGGTAAAATGTTGTAAAAGGTTGTTGTAAAAGGTTGTTGTAAAATATCACCCCTCCTCCCTCCGTTGTGGTTGTATAAAGGTCAAAGGGCGTTCCCGTAGTTAGCCCATAAAAAAAACATACATGCAGGACACGATATATCTTTTCTTTTGATATTTATCTCTTATTCTGTGTTTTAGGATAAGGCTGTGTCTCCCATTAATTAAAAGTACTCCATTGCACCAGTGAAAGAGAATAGACCCCCTTTCCTTCCCATCCCCAAAAATCTCCCTTTCCATCCCCTCCAAAACCTCCAATGACCTCATATTACATCCCCCTCTCGTCATTGGCGAGCCTCGATTGCCCATATTACCTCCCCTCCAATAACCGCCATTGACCACGAGGCTCGAGTCAGGGAAGAAAGGCGTGTCTCCACCTCGTCAGAGGAGGGGAGGGGCGCGGCCGCCCGTCGTCGTCCGGGGCGGAGCCCGAGGGTCGTGCGACCAGCCAGGGCCGAGGTGAGCGCCCCGATGGGCGTGTCCAAAGCGCCGGGGGCGTGATCGCTGGGGGCGCTATAAAAGGGCGCAACCGGAAGTGGAGAGGGAGAGAAGAAGAAAGAGAGATGCACTCTGGGTTGGAAAAAGAAGGGTTGTGAAGAGAGGAGGAGTTGGTTGCAAGGAGTTGGTCACAGTCGGTTGCCAGAGAGGGGAGTCGGTGGTGAGAAGTGAGAGAAGCAAGAAAGAGTTGAGGGTTGAGGGTTGAGGGACCAGACCAGTGAGACAAGTCCTGGGAACGCAGCGGACGGAGGCCGCCGCAGCAGCGACACCCGGCAACCGCCAAAGGGGGGCCTGAACGGCGGTTCGGAGCAGGGCCGAAACGGAACGGCGGCTGCTGAACGCGCCGGTTGTGCTGCGGGACCCCCCTTGGACCTTTCCTCTCCCTCCAGCCATCCACCTTCTGCCATCCCTGGCATTCCCCGCGTGAGTCAGCGTTCTGTTTGTTCTGTCCTGGGATATAAGTTAAGTCTGTAGGTAAGCTAAATTTGCACTGTGTCACCTGCGTCTTGTGCTTGTAAATAAACGTGACATCTGTCTTTTTGCTTGTGTGTAAATAGTAGGAATAAATGTGGTAGTATTTCGAACCTTTTTTTTTTGTCTCCGTTTTCCTCTTGCATTGCGTCGCTTTTGTCTTTTCCCTCATTGAGCAGCTAGGGTGCGATACAACCAACGTTCGGGTGGAATCGGGTGAGTTTTGTTAGGTCGCGGTTTTAAACCACCGCTCGGTCTATAACATCCAAACCGCGATCTATAACAATATATATATATATATATATATATATATATATATATATGTATATATATATATATATATATATATATATAATATATATATTGTTACGGATCTCGGGGGACGGCTCTCCCGTTAGCAAGGGGGGGTTAATCCCCTTGTCCTGTTAAGCTGGCCGTCTCCGCCGGTCCTTGTAATTGTAACGCTACATTGCGAGGTGGGATTGATCAGGGTTATTGGTCAAGGTGTTCTCCCGAATACCTTCACCAATCCCTCGGCAAAACAGGGAGACAAGTACAGCTCGAAACCACGGAGAAGATGGTATTTGCCGAGCAGGTTAGCAGTCCGCGGTTCGAGCCGTTAGCAAAGACTAACCCGATTATAAAGCGTTGGCCGAAATCGCACCACAGGTACTCAATTGGGAAATCTCTAAAGCGATCGGATGAGAAAGAAGAAATCAAAGAATGGAGGAACACATATTTATTATTATTAACACAAACCCAAAGAAGAAAAGAAGAATGAAGTAATTTACAGGGAAGAGGAAGAAGCAGATACACAGGGCTAATCCTTATACAAACTTAACTTATACCCCAGACAACACAGAGGACAGATGACGGGCAGACTCACATGAATGGGGAATTGCAGGTTGGATTGGCTGGATGGAGAGAAGGGTTCGTGCAGGACTGGATATATATATGTATGTATGTGTTGTATTTAAAACATTAAACAAACGGTGAGATGTTCGGATGAGTTGGGGGGAGAAAAGAAAATCAAAGAAAAAGCAATACAGTGAAGGAAATTACTTAAATTCACAAAACACTGACGGGGGTAGGGAGCCTAGAGGGACCAGGCCGCGCATGCGGTACAAACAGAAAACGATTAATTACACACAAGTTTGCACGAATTACAAACCAAGACTAACTAGAAACACACAGTAACACATACACAATAAAATAACCAGTAGTGGGGCGGCTTAGCCCAAATATTCAAAAGAATTGTGCATTTTGTGAAACAAGCACCAAATTTGGCACAAATGTACATTAATATGTTGCGAACATTTTCAGATATTGGGCCACTTGAAATTCCGTAATTTTGTTTTTCAAATTTTTTCAAATTTCGTCATTTCAAATTTTTCGGGTGACACCGTCACAATTTCGGTCTTCGAGGCCGGCCGATAGGCAAAGTGTGACCGGAAGGGACGAGGTTCTCCTGACCACGTGGCCCTCGATCTGGGAAGCGAGAGGCGTTCCATTAGTGGACGCGCCCCTCACGCCCGACTTTTGGGCGGCCCCGGCAGGCCGTTTGTTTTGACGTTCCGTGACAGGCCCCGCACCCCCACCTCCGGGCCGACCGGAAGCTTGTGCTGAGTACATCATACCTGAACAACTCAGTGAGGCAGAACACAGCAGTGCACACCAGGGTGACCCCTTCAGTGCATAAACCAATTAACCTGTCCACTGCAGGGCATATAGAAATGAAGTTATTTTCTGCATATAATAATAATATAAGTTCAGTTCTATATAACAATTTCTGTTATCAACACTACCATTACAACTACCACTACTACAAGCTTTGTCTGGAATTTTGTGGACTAACAGACAAACAGACATACAGACAAGCTGGGATCAAAACATTACCTCCTTCCACCATTGAGTGTAGAGGTAAACATCATGGAAATTATATCATGCCCTAGATTTAATTCATGCTTACCCGTGTATTTGCTTCACTGGTTCACAAGGTCTTTTGCATACATGTAATTCAGACTCTCGTCTTCATTGCTGACCACACAATGTTCGCAACATATTAATGTACATTTGTGCCAAATTTGGTGCTTGTATCACAAAATGCACAATTCTTTTGAATATTTGGGCTAAGCCGCCCCACTATATCGGCCGGCCTCGAAGACCGAAATTGTGACGGTGTAAGCCGAAAAATTTGAAATTACGAAATTTGAAAAAATTTGAAAAAAAAAATTACGGAATTTCAAGTGGCCCAATATCTGAAAATGTTCGCAACATATTAATGTACATTTGTGCCAAATTTGGTGCTTGTATCACAAAATGCACAACAGGTTTGCTATGCTGCTACACTACAGTGAAATTTGACAAAGACACAAATGGAAAGATACTGAACTTTGACGATGTGGAGAGCTCGAAGGATGCTTCTTCGCCGGAGGAACAGGAAACGGAAGTCAATAACGGAACCAAAATAGCCATTTGTGGATTTGCTTCACCGATTATCCATTTCCACCCTTACAATGCCAATTCATGACATCTGTGTATCCTGTGCTTGAGTCAATTGTCCATCTAAACACCTAATCTACAAGTGAACTAATATCTATTTCAAAAGGTATGCTCCATGATGCAGTGCCCCTTATTAATACTACATCAGATGTTAGTTTCAGTTATGATCAACCTCATGACCCGATATTGCATATATAAATAAAAGAGAGCTGTTGGTTTGTCTGTGTGTCTGTGTGTGTTACCATTTTCCCCAGAGATCGTTGAACGGATGTTCGTCAAACTTTCAGAGGTTCATCAGTGCCTGGAAGTGTTTTAGGCAAAAAAGAAAAAGAAAAAAAGAATTTTTAGAAAAAAAAAAGGTTTTTTTGGGGGGATTTTTTTTTATTTATCGCTCTATAGTGCCTAAGCCTTTTTGATTAATGACAATTAGATACAAGTACACATTCACGTAAATAAATACAAAACAATCGCCAGGCATTCGACCACAAATAATTAATCAAACAATTCCGGAAGCATTTGAAGTTGGTGGTAAGGCTTCTTCTTCTCCCGCTTCCTCTTCTTCTTCTTCTTCTTCTTCTTCTTCTTCTTCATGAAGGTCATCAAACTTAACTCAGAAACATGATCAACGGTACATTCTCCAGCACATATTCAACAAAAAAGTAAAATGATGTTTTAACATTTGTGATGGATTCTGATTTGGATGTAATTGCTTTTCCATTACATTTGTCCTCATTTCAAAGTTGTTAATGTTTCTTTTTCGCTTGAGCAACGCTGGGTACTCCAGTTATAAACACTTATATACTTTACTCGTGGTACAAATACAAATACAACTTTGTCATAGGCTACGTGCCCACAGCCTCATGCGGGGTTGTGGGGAACCAGGAGAGGGGCGTAAATTAATCTATGTAAATGTGTACAGTGTAGCGCCACCTGGTGATGGTGGCAGAGGGTATTGCAATTTCCTTTTTGCCTGTGCGACACTGAGGTTATGAAGCACTATTTGCATGGGAAAAATTTTCCTCCTTTCCTTCCCCCTCCCCTCCCCCTCCCCTCCCCTCCCCCAAAACGGAGGGGCCTGTCAAAGTCACCACCCTCCCCCCCCCCACCCCCCCCCCAAAGATGTTTATGTAGCACGTATATCTTTCCCCTTCCTCTACTCCTCCCCTCCCCCCACTCTTCCACCTTCCTCACCCCTCCCTCTCCTGCTTCCTCCCTCCCTCCCAGGTACTCCTGCTATTATATATATATATATATATATATATATATATATATATATATATATATATATATATATATATATATATATATATATATATATGTATATATATAGTTGCGGAGATGAGGACTGTATATTTTTTGATTGTGTGCTGTACTATTATTATTATTGTTTATTCTGCGCCCCCCTACCTCCGGAGCTGTGTAAAGGTGAAAGGGCATCCCATAATTAGTCCACAAGCATACACATCAGCCAAATAATAGAATACCCCTGTTGATAGTTATCTCTTATTCTGTGTTTTAGAGTAAGGCTGTGTCTCCCATTAATTGAAGTACTCCATTGCACCAGTGAAAGAGAATAGATCCCCTTTCCTTCCCATCCCCAAAATCTCCATTTCCTTTTACACCCCCTTCCGTCATTGCCGGGCCTCGATTGCCGAATTACCTCCCCTCCAATAACCGCCATTGAACATGTGCTCGAATCGGAGAAGAAAGGCGTGCCCGCCCGTCGTC
Source organism: Myxine glutinosa (assembly GCF_964187855.1). Taxonomy (NCBI): domain Eukaryota; kingdom Metazoa; phylum Chordata; class Myxini; order Myxiniformes; family Myxinidae; genus Myxine; species Myxine glutinosa. Next base: position 149,670,466 of record NC_136267.1, read on the forward strand.
ATCAAGGGCGGAGCCAGAGGGTCGCGCGACCAACCAGGGCCGAGGTGAGCACCCCGATGGGCGTGTCCAAAAGGCCGGCGGCTTAATCGCCGGAGGCGCTATAAAAAGGCGCACGCAAGAAGCAAGTGAGTTGGTCGTGGAGAGAGTCGTGAGGAGTCAGTCAGTGGAGTCGGTGGTCAGTTGGTTGCGTTGGTTGCGGTGAGGAGTCGGTGGTAAAGAGTGAGTGGACCAAGAACGAGTTGAGGGTTTGGACCAGACGAGTCGGACAAGGCCTGGCAAAGCACGCGACGTCCACAGCAGCCACAACAGCAGCGTGGGGCCCTGAACGGCGGTTTGGAGCAGGGCCGTAAAGGAACGGCGGCTGCTAAACGCGCCGGTGGAGCTGCAGGACCCCCTTGGACCTCCCTCTCCCTCCAGCCATCCACCTCCTGCCGTTCCACCCTTCTTGTGGACGTGAGTTTGTTCTGTTTGTTCTGTCCTGGGAATAAGTTAAGTCTGTAGATAAGCTAGTATTTGCACTGTGTCACCTGCGTCTTATGTGTTGTAAATAAACCTTGATTGCTCCTTTTTGCTTGTGTAAATAATAAATCCCATTACTCGTCTGTACGTCTTCTCGTTTTATTCCTTCTTCTTCTTCACATCCGTGTCGCCTTTGTCTTTTCCCTATTGACTAGCTGCGGTGCGATCCGGCCAACGTTTGGGTGAAATCGGGTTCTAAGCGGGGAGTAACTGTTCGGACGCGGTAATACACCACCGCTCGGTCAATATAACATCTAAAACCGCGTCTGCAACAATATATATATATATATATATATATATATATATATATATATATATATATATATATATATATATATATATATATATATATATACATATATATATATATATATATATTGTTACGGCCCGCGGATAAGGATGTTAGTTTGCCGAGCGGATGGCACCGCGGCCTAACAGTTACCCCGACTAACCCGATTCCTGAACGTTGGCCGGATCGCGCCACAGCTATTCAATATGGAAAAGACAAAAGCGACACGGATGTGAAGAAGAAGGAGGAGACGAAAAGGTTGGCAAATACTACTAAATTTATTTACTATTTACAGGCTCAAAATAACCAAAGAGAAGGAAAGATAAGAAAATAATATACAGAAGATTTTAGAGACACAGTGAAAATCGCTAGCTTATCTAAACAGACTTAATTAATACCCAGGACAGAACAAACGAAGACGACTCATACGGGGAATGATGATAGGAATGGCGGAGGTGGATGGCTTGGAGGGAGAGGAAAGTCCAAGGGGTCCGGCAGCACGATCGGCGCGTTTAGCAGCTGCCGTTCCTTCACGGCCCTGCTCAAAACCGCCGTCCAGGCCCCAAGCGGCTGTTGAGTGTTGTTGCTGCTGTGGCCGCCGCTGCTGCTGCTGCTGTGGACGTCGCGTGCTTTGCCAGGACTACAACAGGCTTTGTGCTTTCTGGGATGTCCTCTCCTTGGATGTTCTCTATGTTCTCTTGGTCCAACAACTCTTTCTCTTTCTTGGTCCGACCACTCCTCACCATCGCCAACCCAACGCAACCAACACAACCACTGACCACCACAACTTCTTGCGCGCGCGCCTTTATAGCGCCTCCGGCGATTAAGCCTCCGGCCTTCAGGACACGCCCATCGGTGTGTGCACCTCGGCCATGGTTGGTCGCGCGACCCTCTGGCTCCGCCCTTGATGACGACGAGCGGGCACGCCTTTCTTCCACGACCCGAGCACATGTTCAATGGTGGTTTTGGAGGAGATGTAATTGGCAAATTGAGGCTTGGCCATGACGAAAGGGGAAATGGAGGTTTTTGGGAATGGGAATGAAGAATGAAGGGAATCTATCTTATTTCACTTGGTGCAATGGAGTGTCATTTTAATGGAAGACAAAGCCTTAACCTAATACACAGAATAAGGAAATAAACTACTGAACAGGGATATTATAGTGTCCTTCAATGTATGCTTTATGGAATTAACTACCGGAATGCCCTTTGACCTTTATACAACAGACTGGAGGCAGGAAGGCGATATTTTACAACAATTTACTATATAATACAACACAATAAAAAAAAACAATCCTCATATCCGCAACAATATATATATATATATATATAACTAAAGAAACACACTAACCTTATGCCATGACACTGACGTCATGTGCTTAAATTATACCAACACATCACCTCCAAACTAGGAGGCATCCGTGTGGTACTCAAGTCTTTGCAGACTGAAATTAACGTCTTTGCAGACAGCCTAAATGGGGTTAGGTAGTGACTGAGCGCGGAGGAGAAATGGAGATGTGTGAATGGTGTGTGTGTGTGTGTGTGTGTGTGTGTGTGTGTGTGTGTGTGTGTGTGTGTGTGTGTGTGTGTGTGTGTGTGTGTGTTGCAGGAGTGGGTGTGATTTTGCATGAATATGTTTTTGTTTGAGTGGTGCATGTTGTAAGGGTAGGTGGTCGGTTTTTTTTTGGTTTTTTTTGAGGTGTGAGTGAGTGGATGAGGGGCTTTGGATTCTGGGAGTGGAGGCGGTTTTGTTGTTGTAGTTTGTGTTCTCACTGGCTGGGGGGTGGGGGTATGTCCGCATCCAGGTGTAGCTGCTGCATGTGGAGGCGTATGTACCCCTGCTGGCCCACCTTAGCTGACCGTATTGAGGTTGAAGGGCCGAAAGGGATGATGCTGAGTACCTCGACTGAGGACACGGTCAGTGAGGAACACTTGTGACCAGGTGTGTTTTGAAATTATGTTCATATATTTATATATATAGTCTAGTCTGGTGGAAGAGGTAGGACACAGTACAGATCATGGCACAACATAATAAAGGGAAGAACAGGAGAAAGGGGAATTGCCAACAGCAGAATGGACGGAGAAAATCAATGGAGAAGGATCAACAAGGGATGCAGGTAACGATCAGTGGGATAATTTCATGATGGGATGAGTGGAATATATTCAACCAATCTTCATGAATGCATGAAAGCAAGGGATGAACAAGATGGAAACGTTAGGAAAGTTTTGGAAGGGGTGGATGTGGTTTAACAGGTGTAGAAAACATCATGGTTTTGGATGGGGGATGATTTGAGATGGTGGTGAACTGCTGTCTTGAAATTTTGGAGGAAATGAGATTGAGAAGAGTGTGGAAAGTGGTTCCATAGGCAGGAAAAAAAGAGTAATAAATGAGTGGAGGTGAACATTGATACTGGATTTAGGCAGTTTCACTATGAGGGGGTCGTTGATGGACCGTGTGCATCCTGCAGATGCCTCGGTCGTACAGAGCATCGAGAGGGCAGAGGGGGCAAGACCAGAAATGAGGCGGAAGAAGACAGAGAGACCACCAAGCTGTCAGCGATGGCAAAGTGTTAGACTAGGCCCATCAACTTGCCTTCATCGGGAAAGATTCCAATAATTTTGAAGGCCTTCGTTTTCGCGGCGTCAAGCTGAGCAAGACATGAGGCAGGGGAGCCAGCCCAGAGGGGAGAGCAGTACTCCACCAAGCTGTCAGCGATGGCAAAGTGTTAGACAAGGCCCATCAACTTGCCTTCATCGCGAAAGATTCCAATAATTTTGAAGGCCTTCGTTTTCGCGGCGTCAAGCTGAGCAAGACGTGAGGCAGGGGAGCCAGCCCAGAGGGGAGAGCAGTACTCCACCAAGCTGTCAGCGATGGCAAAGTGTTAGACAAGGCCCATCAACTTGCCTTCATCGCGAAAGATTCCAATAATTTTGAAGGCCTTCGTTTTCGCGGCGTCAAGCTGAGCAAGATGTGAGGCAGGGGAGCCGGCCCAGCGGGGAGAGCAGTACTCCATCAAGCTGCAGATGAAGGTTTTGTATGTGGTGAGAAGCTCAATAGTGGTGCATGTGGTGAACTTTGAAATGTGACTTGCCCAAGAAAGATCATGGCTGAGAGACGTGAGAGTGCACTGAACCTCAGACTGTTGTTGAGAAAGTAAATGGGAGGATTTGCAAAACTATCCTTTCGGAGAGAGAGAGAGTGACGTTGTGAGATTTGTCAGGATTGAAAGACATATTCCAAGTGTTTGACCAAATCGTGATTTTGTCAAGGTCTGAAAAGAGGAAAGAGGCTTGTCTGTCAGAAGGATGAGGGATGTCATCAGCAAATCGACAAAGGGTATTTTCTAGAGTCAGAGAGATCATTGATGAAGATTAGGAATAACATGGGGCCTAGAACACTGCCGTAGGTTACTCAAGCCTTGACACAGAGAGAAGAAAGGGTTCCATAGAGAGCCACACGTTGGCTACGACGTTTGCGAGAGCAGCTGTCAGTGTATGCCACACCACCGAGCTACATTGCGGCCTCAATTCTGACATGCAATGCAGAACGGGCATTACGAATAAGTCAAATACTCTTCTAGTGAGGAGCCATTTTCTTGTACCTTGCTCTGCCATATTGAATATCCAGGACTAAGATGAATTGGACTTTTGAAAAAAATAAAAATATTTGAGCTCGTGTACATGTGCACATTCCATTGCCACATGGAGGTACAGTTTGTAAAATTAGCTTAATGGAAAATTAATCTTCATGAAGACTAGTCTTGAGTTGTGCAGGTGGGCAGGTGGTACAATTGATGGAATGAACAGAACGCTGATCAAATTTCGCTATCCGCAGTGGGAAGTCTTTGTGCTTTCCATGGTGGTTAGCAAACTATCAATGTTTTGGTCGATTCCATCCATTGTTTAAAAAATATCAGAATTTTGAACCTCCACAGAAGATAGAGAGACCACCGACCTGTCTGCAATGGCAAAGTGTTGGGCTTACCCACTTGCCATATGCCAAATCGCAAACCTTTCCTCTCCTTTTATCTTTTTCCTTTTCCACCATTTTGACTCAATTTTACCATTTCTATTTGTCAACTTAGATGCTTTCCCCACCCCGATCCCCACACTCAGCTCTCAGTGCATCCTTGATGAATAGGTGCCCCATGATGGAATGATAGAATCTGATGATATCGTCAGTCCTGGAGCGCATGGCATATCAATCACTTTTGGAGTTGTGGGCCTGCTGTTTCTCACTGAATCTATCAAACACTATACAGTAAGGGAACATTAAAATGATGGATATTGATATAATTCATGCAGGGAACCATGTAGCAATAATCTGTGGACATACTGAAAAGAAAAGAGATTCAAAACATGCAAGACAGAGGTATGTCACAGGTGTTTTGGCAGATCGAATTACTTACCTGAAAAGGACAGTGGAGGTAGACTGCAGAGAAGTTGTCAAAAAGTAATCAGACGGATACCTGGGCAGGAAGAACATGAAATTGATGAGTCGGTAAAATGCCTACCTTGGTAATTATTTCTCATGGCAGAAGGGAGTGGGGTTGCAGGTGGATTGTGGAGGTGATGGAAGGGAAGGAGGATGGGGAAAAGGGGTTTATGGGTGGTCTTTCTTTGTTGTAGCTACTATTCTTGTATTTGCTTCTAGAGGTTTCTGCATTAAGAGTTTTCCACCATGTCGCATTTCGTTCTCCATCTGTTCTTAATGTCGGGGAACAAGATGAAAAAAGTGTCAGATCATGATGATTGAAGCACCAATTGCAAAGATATGATGATCAAGTAGAAAAAAAAAAGAAGGAAGTTGCAATAAAATAGAAAACACCTTGCCAACAATCTAATGAACAAACTTCATTATGCCAGACAACATTTACCGACATCAACATGATCTATAAAGTGAATACATTACTTGTGGTTCATAAAGATTAAACAGCACTCCAGTGATCATGCGAGTCCAGCTCCAATGCCAAAGAACATTTGCAGATTCGACTCCTACTATTCATTCAGCGGGCGGGATGCCCTTTATATAAAGTGAGTTTGTGATGGATTTTTATTTTGCTATGCCCAAATGCTTTCCAAACCTCATCCTTCTGCAGAAAGCAAATGTTGGATTTTCTTCTAACGTTCTGAGGCTTCACTCACCTCGAGCCTTGATATCCACACAGTGATGCACAAGACACCACCTTGCATATGAACCCAGACTTACTTCAGACCTATACTAACAATGTTCTTGGATCTCTAGGGCTTAAGATGCTGAAAAGGAAAAAGGAATATTTTTCTTTTACAGTCTTTGTATAACACAAGTTACAACAAAATAATCCCACGAGAACATGCCACCTCAAACCGCAGTTGAAATTTCCAAAACAGAATTCCTGGAACATGACATTTAGCTAAAAATAATAATAAAATAAACCATGCCAAACCTGACCAGAGCAGCCAAATTACTCTTGCTTGATTTAAATCATGGCCCCTGCTGTTTTAGCATTTGGGTTCCCTTGGCCAGAGGGTGCTCTGGCCACTTGAGGCCTCAAGAGCCCGGGCCAGATCTCCAAGGCTGCTGACAGCAAACAAATGGCCGGAACAACAGATGGGAAGAGAAAGCGATGAAGAAGGAGAAAAAAAAAAAAAAACACTCAGTGCCCAGAAAAGGATGGTGGCAGCGCCGAGGCAAGGGGTTAAGCAAATTGCTCATTTTGGGGGCCTGTGGGGCTGTCACCGTAGCAACTTATTAATTCCATGCACAGGTTGCACGACTTGGAGCGATTCATGGACTTGGCAATCGGCATAACCAAGCCATAGGGGGGTGGCGGGGGAGAGGGATAGATTTGTCCTGCCAACAACGCACTTCCACACCTGCTCGCATGGCCTCAGCTGGGGAGAAACATCCAGTATGATGTCCTCCGAAAATCATTTTCAGAATGCTCTCTCTCTCTCTCTTTTTCCCACCCAGAGACGTTACATCCGGCCACCTGGCTCTGCACCTGCTGTGTGTTTTCAGCCGAGGGAATTTCCAAACGTTCTTTTCTTCGGCATGAGATGAGTGGGTTTATGGAGTCCGCAAGGCCTTCTCCGCTACTACTGGAACAGCATCTGAATTCCATTGGTTAACAGAAGTTTGGGAACAAGGTCATGGAAAGGCAGCAAAGTCAGCAGAACTGAAGACAAACTTGATGAGCTTTACATGATTCTGGTTTGTTGTTGCGCTCTATTATCCAAGTCCTGATGTTGTTTTCAACTTGAATTCTCAAAAAACAATCAAAAAGTTCACAACAATGGAGTGTAATTGGGATTTTCTTTTATTACCAGTATAAACTGTCCAATGGGAGGACAACCTGGCATTCCTTGGGGGTACTGAACATAATGGAAGTTGGAAACCTCCAAAATATCTATAAGTTGTTAATCTGATTGGATGACAAGTTGAGAGGTCCAAGGTATCATCCGTTCCTCAAGTGCACATGCTCACAAGCACAAGTGAATTTGAATTTGCATCGTCCGTTATTTTTTTTGAGCCAATAATATGATGGAGAAATTAAACCTATCTTTCTTTGCTTTATATTCAAGTGGAGTTGGAAATACTGAAATTCTTGCTGAGCAGCTGCTATTTTTATAAGGATCGCATATCTCATTAGGGGGCTGGGTACCATACTCTCATCTACAAGGCAAACGTATGAGTCTATTTCCTGTCGACACACCTTCCCAAGTCTTTGCCTCCTAGGCAAACACAGATGCATCGACGTGTTTCACCGCCAATTCCCACCATCTGGTCCTTGTATGCTTGCTCAAAGAGTTTCGCTGGCCACAGTCAACTGCGGAAGCTTTCCGGGCAATGCAATTAGGTACTTGCTCTTGAAAGATAGCTGGAAATTCTGGCTTGAGTCAAGAGTATTTATGCGAAAATCCTGAATGTCTTTGCCGAAGCAAACCAGGGAGAAAGGTAACTGGCCAAACAGGACAGAGATGGACATTTCATCCAGAATGCCAAGTGGAAAGACAAAAAAAAAGTGATGCATATGTATTTTCACTGTACGAATTTAATTTGCTTCTTTAATGCCAGTATATTGTCCTCCAGCTTTCAGTGGGGAATGAAAAATACAAAAACCAGGATTGCGTTGCATGTCACTGTTCAGGCTTCGTTTATCTTAAAAAGAATATTCTACTTCCTACCAACCGCACCCATTCCCCATTTCCTTGCACCATATTCCTGCCAGAGTGTCGAATATGTCAGGAAGGTTTGTACATTTCCTGTCGAACTAATTCTGGACAGATCACCTTTAACATTTCAGGCAACCTACGAAGGCCCAACCATGCAGTTGACCATGGCCTCCAAGGCCTTGACCTGCCAAGGCAAATCTATGCTCCACAACTCGTCCTGCTAACCATCATGTTCTGGCTATACATCTTTTTTTCTGATTAGTCCCCTACCAGAGGGGACCATAGGTGGTTTGCTCTCCATCTGTCTGTCCATCCGTCCGACCTGTGGTTTTCTGCACTTGTTTCCATACCCTTTAACATATTCAACCTAATCTTGGTGCATGGCTTTATTATGATAAGACAGTTACACAACAAGTTTGAGTTTTGGGGGCATTTCACCAATTTTTCACTGCGCTATGTCCATTTTGGAACTGGAAAATATCACATCTGTAGGAGACATATATTGCGGAGCAATTCTCGCTCTTGTTATACTTATCAACCAAGTTCGCAAAATGTCAATTCTTCACTGAACTAGCTTTGCAAATATCAACTGATTTTAGGCAAAACTGGATAGTATTCATAGAAAACTTACCCCACACCGTCAACTTGGTGTGAGCCAACTCTTCTGTTCTTCAAGAGGTTTTTTTCTTTGATCTAATATGGCTGCCAGACCACGTGAGCGATGACATCATAAATTTACATTCTCTAATAAAATTGTTGCGTGGATCATGCTCAATAAATTTCAAACTGATCAGACGTTGTCCCTGTCGAATGATGTCAGAATTAGGCAACAATGACGTCATCATTAACACTTACTCCCCATGCGGAGTTCTTTAGAATGAGCCACGTTTCAATTTTTTTGCATGGAGCGTTTTCAGAGATATAAAGGTGCAATATTTTTCGGTTTTTCCAAGATGGCGCCTGCACCACGTGACCTATGACATTACAGTTATTAAACAAATTATACAGGAGGAGGATCTCTTATGGTGAAAATTTCGTGTCCATAGGACCAATATTTTCAGAGAAAAACAATTCATACTGATCGGATCAAGCATTGTACTTGTCGAATTATGACATCATAATGAAGGCACCGACGACATCAACATATGTTATGCCCCATGGGGAGAACTCGACAATGAGCCATGTTTCAATTTTTTCCATTGAGTGGTTTTGGAGATGTAGAGGTGCAAAGTTTTGCCAAGATAGCACCTCTACCACGTGACATATGACGTCACAATTATGAATTTAAATAATTATACAAGCGAAGCCGCTCCTATGGTGAAAATTACATGTCAATCCGACAAACAATTGCTGAGAAAATGAGTTTTTTAAATGCATGTATGCACACACGTACCGTACGTACACTATTCGCATGCAAACAACCGATCGCTTAACCCCACTCCTCGCTTTGCGAGCACAGGGTGATAATAATAAGAGTGTGTGTACTAAAGTCCTTCTCAAACAACAATAATTACATCATCAACCATTCAAATCTGCCAAAGATTCACAACAAATAGCATAAATTCACATTGTTGCAACAGTATGTACATCATCATATACATTTGGTTTGTATAATTTGTTGAGGGTGCCAGTTGATAACTCGTGCCCACACTATACAAAAGACGAGTGGAATATCTAACATCTAAGACACCCAGATTAAAGTCAATTTGAGGGATGGCACACTTTATTACGCAACACCTTGCCGGTGAAGCACCAATCAGACATTTTTTAGTCGGTTTGAGAATCCAACCCAAGATAGACGGCTCAAAGGTGAATGTGCCAACACTGCGCCATCTTGTCGGACCTCGAGACAGCTGTTTAATGAAGGAGACTTTGTGAAACAGGTGGTTTTTGGTAAGAGAATTCACGTTTTCTCACTGCAAATTTGAAGGTTTATTATATACTTACATTCTGATGTAACCTGATTATTTAATGAATTACCTTGATTGCAGACCCCAACAGTGTTTTCTACCGTTGAGTACATTTGGGTCTACTTGCCAAATTTCCAGCAAAGGTTATGCTTGCTCTCAAAAACCCACAGCAGTCCAGCCGTCACAGCAGTGGGTTAAACAGCTTTTCAATGGTGTGACTTGATGGAACCTAACTGGATCTGATATCTTGGCAGTCATCTACATAGTGTTTGTGTTGCTCAAGAAAAAGTCTCCAACCGAATCACACCTTCGTCATCAAGTGCAGACAATCAAGAATTCACAAATGCTACAGTCGATATTCATTTGCTGACAATTGTGGAAGTACAAACCAAAACTGGAGCCAGCAATTGATCATGTGATGCGTCAAAGAAAAACAAAAACATGGCTCCGTCCATCTGGATTTCTGGTATTCTTTTTAACAATTCTCTAAGGCTAGGGAGGAACTTTGTACGCACACTACATGCAAGACGAGGACATTTGTAGACACATACTTCTACATCAATTGCAAGGACTTTTGTAGACAATGCATAAATCTAGACGACTATATGGTATTTGAACCTGGAATAACAGCATCATGAACGATGTACTCAGATGGGAATTCAAACAAGGCAACCTGAATTTGAACTTGGCCGGAGTCCAACATTTATGACTCAGTGCAGCTTTTTCATTTTTTTAAACACTTTTTCATTCCATTTTGATGAACGATTGCTGTAGTTAGCTTGATATATTATATTGCAGAGGGCCTATTTGTTCGAGCAGAGACTTATCCGAGATTGAAAGTTCACAGCGAAAAACTTGACTTCTATCCCAAATGGCAAGAAGCTCATGCACTGCTGGTTTGCAAATACATAGGAAAGGGCAAACTTGTGTGCTGAGTTTCATTTATTCAGAACAATTGTTTCATAATTTCGGAGTTTTTTCGTGTAAGAGATCAAGAGCTCAAGAGCCAAGATCGAGGCTCGTGTAAGAGCTAACATTGATCATAAAAAGACAAACTGACACATACAACATAAGATAAAGGGAGCAGGAAAAGATGGGGAGAGAAGGGGAAGCACACAAGTACAACATTTGAGAGCAGGGACATCGGGAGATCTGTGGGAGGGAGAGGGCTTGGGGGGGAGGAGGCTTGGGAATGGCGGGGGGGGGGGGGGAGCTTCGGGAAGGGGGTTAGGGGATGGAAGAGGTATAAAACAAATGGAAACTTTTAGAACTTCCAGGAAAGAAGTCGCAATTTCAAAAAAGTGGATCTGGGGTGAATTAACGGGAGTAGAAAAGATCACGGTTTTGGATGGGGGAAGACAAGAAAGTGAAAAGTGGCATGTGTTTCACCAACATGAAATCTTCTCTTTTCTCTTCTCGATTTTTCGCTGCTAAAAGGCAGGTCGGTAGTGCCGAAGCCATCGCCTGGCAAAAATTGCACTAGGTGGGTTGCCTTTTCTTTCTCAGTAGTAATCAAGGAAGGAATTTGCAACTTGGCCAGGGTGTCGGCAATAACTCCATTTCACTTCATCGAAAGACGCTGTGGGATATTTAACGTCCACCAGCTAATGCCAGCAGATGGGACACTTTGTGATGCAATGTCCTGCCTGGGAAGGACCAATCCCACAGTTTATATGAATTACCAAGACGTCTAGTGCACAAGAGTAGACGATGTTAAAAGTGGAGCTGCAAAGGCCCGGGAAAAGACTCCAGATTACACCGTCCAAAGGTAAGTACCTCACCTCTATGTTATACTTTCAGACAACCTGATCCTAAATGATCAGAATCAGCAGACTACATCAACCGAGATCGGACCAATTTCCAAAGGCAGAGCGAACCAAGTCAAATTAATGGAAAGGGCATACTGGATCTCAAATGTTAACGCACAACCAACAAGTTCCATGGCGTATCCACCAATAAGAATGGATGAGATACTCCAGCAGACTCTTCCAGAATAAAAGATGTTAAACAATACCATCCGACAATCCCAACATTGTTCTTTCGTAGTTTCGACATCCCCTGGTAGTTTTGGTTCATCTGTTGTGATGTTCTCGATATTTCTCTGCAATAAAGCAACTATTGTTTTTTTTTTTTTACATCTCAGGCACAACTCAAAATACCATACTTATTACACGTCAGACTGTTCACGTTGTATCAAATTTTTCTAATCACTATAACATAATTTCCCCCTAAACAACAAGCAAGACCCTTGACTGTATGCTTAGCTTCATGTGGAACAATTATTATGCAATCACACGATATTGCATTAGGGAAGCAATTGAAATGAAGTTGAGAAATTAGTTTAATGCGGTAGATAAACACATGGTTTATCAACCTTTATTTATTTTTTCTTATAAAAGTCTATTATTTTTTATTATTTTTTGTAAATCACATTACCTAAAAGCATTGAACTTATTTCACAGAAACAGAACAAAAATAACAGTTAAATTGTGCAATCATCGAGCTGATAATCAAAAGAATAATAAATGGATTTTTAAAATGATAAAAACAACAATTGCGCTAATTTAAGTACAATTTGCTCAAAATTTAAACAAATGAATGACTTGAAAGAAGGACTCTTTCTTCACTCAACCGGTTGGGAAACGAGATTTATTGGAACATGCAGGGCTCAAATTTATTGCTCCGAAATTAAAAGATTACTAATGTTTTCGTTTTCTATAATTCACCTTCGAGGTCTTTTCAAAATACATGTTCGACAAATGAATGGCCAAATGTCTTGGTTAGGGTCCTGGTAAGTTTCACGATAATTCTGCGTCTTTCTGCTTGTTCCGCGCCTACTGAAACTTTCGATTTTAAAATAATAAAAGTTTGTTCCTTTTAGGTTACTTTTGTGTTGTTTACACGACGAACATTTAAATAGCAAACCAAACAGCTATTCACACTTTCCTAGGTTTGAAAACAACTCGGGGATGTCATTAGCACTGTGATATTACATTATTTGGATTTTTATGGAAGGAATGAGATTCATTTAAGGACTGACACACACAGACAATTGTTGTTTTTTTTGTTGTTTTTTAAAATACCAACAACAGCAGGTGACACTGGGGAAAGTGATGCAATTTCCTGGAGCACAGTGGGAGCCAGTGACGCCATCTTGTCACATCATTAGCTCGTCCCCTTAAACAGCAGGAGACGAGGAAGAGTGTGTGTGTGTGTGTGTGCGTGTGTGTGTGTGTGTGTGTGTGTGTGTGTGTGTGTGTATGTGTGTATGTGTATATGTGTGTGTGTATGTGTGTGTATGTGTTTATGTGTGTGTGTGTGTGTGTGTGTGTGTGTGTGTGTGTGTGTGTGTGTGTGTGTGTGTGTGTGTGTGTCGTCTGGACCGTTACTTTTTAACCATTTGAGTTTTGTCATCAAATGTTCACCAAAGTTTTATTATGACAATACGGAGAAGGCAAATTAATAATTCTGTCAAAAGGTCAAAGGTCAGCATCACATAAAATCATCAATTTTCATCCAATTGACCTGAAATTTTAATTTACCATTTGAGTTTTGTCATCAAATTTTCAATAAAGCTTTATTATGATAATATGGAGAAGGGAAATCAATAATTTGGTCAAAAGGTCAAAGGTCAGCATCACATAAAATCGTCAGTTTTCATCTGATTGACCCAAACTTTTAAGAATTTTCATATTGGGTCACTGAATTGGTTCACCAATTGAAATACAGAAGCCGAATGTTTTTTTTAATCAAAAGGTCAAAGGTCAAGGTTGTGTAAAATCACCAATTTTCACACGATTGACCTGAAATTTCAGAAATTTGCATGTTGGGTCACTGAACTGGTTCACGAATCAAAATGTAGGATTCGATTGGGTTTTTTTAGATCAAAAGGTCAAAGTTGCATGTAATCGTCAATTTTTCTCCAATTGACCTTAAATTTTAAGAATTGGCATATTGGGTCACATAATTTGTTCACCAATTAAAGCATAGAAGCTGATTATTTATTTAGATCTAAAGCTCAAAGGTGAAGGCTGCATAAAATCATCAATTTTAATTTTGTATTTAAAAAAAAACTGTATTCATTATTTTGAGCACAACGAAGAAGAAGAAGCAGACGGGTTAATACAAACTGACCCGCGGACGGGCTTTGCATTTTCACATGCTTTCTCGTTTTTCTCTTTTCGTCATCAGGGCAATCCAGAATAAATCTCACCCTAGCCCTGTGGGATGCCTACCCACGATGTATATGTGTACATCCTTGCATTCTATCCTCTAAATGCACCTCTTCTGGTGAAATTGCCAAAATCAAGACTCTCTGCTCACCTTCACTCTTTCGTTCCTCTTTACTCCCCCCTCTGGAACAAACTCCCTCACTCTCTCCAATCCCACTCTTCCCTCCAGGTCTTTAAAACAGCTGTTCACCACCATCTCTTATATGTAGACCTTGATCTTTTCTACCCCCGTTAATTCACCCTAGATCCACTTTTTTGAAATACCGACTTCTTTCCTGGAAGTCCTAGCAGTGTCCATGTGTTTTATACCCCCTCCCACTCACCCCCAACCTTCCCATGCCTCCTCCCCCCCTCCCCGCCTTCCCATCCCCCCCCCCCAAACCCTCTCCCTCCCACAGATCTCCCGATGTCCCTGCCCTCAAATGTAGTACTTGTGTGCTTCCTTCTCTCTCCCCATCTTGTCCCCCGCTCCCTTTATTGATTGTTTTGTGTGTACGTTTTTTTTTGTGATTGATGTTAGCTCCAACACGAGCCTCGATCTTGCATACAAAAAAAATAAATAAATAAAATACTGAGCCTCAACCAAGCAAGAAAAACTTTTAAACAAATAAACATTTTTTTTAAAAGTCTTTGTTTGGTATGACTCCACATCGAACTGCCAAACTCCCAGAATCAGATTGGACTTTTCATATAAACAACATATCTCCTGAAACAGCAATATAATGCAACAGGCTCAGACTCAACTGCATAACATCAAATTAATTGTTCCAGAAGTAAATGAAAAATAGTGCACTCAAATTTATCACCGTGATCAGCAAGTCCATATCCTTACTAGAGGTCAACATTACTGAGTGTGATTTTTCTGAATCACATAAATACTTTCTGCTTCTAAGTTAGGCCACGGACTTATCGTTCAGCCAGGTTTCTTTGCTAAACCCCTCGAGGGCTTTCTTACGTTAGTTTCTGAGCTAACATAACTATTCGATGGGATGACGTATGGACAAAAAGCCAAGGAAACTGACCCCAGTTGAGCAGATAATTGCATACACTATTGATTGTACTTATATAGTGGTGTCAATGCAGTTTGTTTGCCCAATAAAGTATGATTACTTTGGGTGTAAAGATTAATTTGTCTCGAGACGTTTGTATAAGTATCCCCAGACTCTTGAACGAAGGTTCCTTTTCCATTAAGACATTATTAACACTATGCTGAACAAGCACCAGGCCTAGGCTTAATGAGAGAAATGGGGACTTTTGCAATCTCTGTGAGGCTGCATACAGAGTGCGGGCACTGTATAGGATTCTATAATGTTTACTTTTGGACGAGGAGTTTGAGGTGGCCAAGACGTCAGTCGTTTATTTATTTAGTTCAGTTATTTAGTTATTTATTTTCCTTTACATTTGACCGGTGCAAATTTGAACCATTCAGCCCTTCCGCTGACATATTGTTGACTTCTGTCCGACATACAGAATGAAAATAATAAATAAATTTACCAAAATGTCAATTTGCAGGAGTCCTTTACATCTTGGGACATGTCAGAGAAAAAGCCGGTGAAAGAGTCTTCAGGTGGCCGGGCTAAATTGGAACTGACGGTTGGTAAAGTGAAATCGTGTGGTCTTTGTGCAGAGAAAATATTTTGCTTCATCTGCTGTGCAGAGCACATGTTGCCTCGAAATCTTTCTGCTATGACCGAAGCATTTTTAGGAATCCTGATGCAGACAAAGGAAAATGGAATGCTTGTTGCTTATATCAATATAATGGGATGTAGTGTGCACACGCACGCACAGACGCAAGACTACCTTATCGAACTAAAACAAGGTATTTGGCTGTATGTATGTCTGATCATTATAGAATCGTAAATGGTTGGGCCAGTCTCCACGAGATTTTACATACGTGTCCGTATATTTTTACATACGTGTCTGTATATACACAGAAGGTATTTTACATAGGTATATACACAGATATATACACAGAAGGTATTTTACATAGGTATATACACAGAAGGTATTTTACATAGATATATACTGTTACGTGGTCCCCTCGGTGACTACCTGGTCTCGGTGACCCCCGGACCGTGAGAGGACCTTCGCCAGCAAGATATATGGTTTATACGCTTTCGTAACGCAATCAATATGAATTCCGGTCAAGAAGAAACCCCACACCAAGGATCCGGAATAATCAATAATATATTCCCTGAGCAATCAACAACCATCAACAATGCACAATCAATATTACAAAGATGTAAACTCATCTACACTAACTCTAAGATGGCCATCTTATATATTCCTCACGTGAGCCCCACTCCTGACTCCCTCCGTGGTCAATGTCTCTCACAATGTCTCTCGTCTCCGCACACGGGCGGTTGAACGAACCCCGGGCGGACGTGCTCCAAACGTGCCGTCTCGTACCGGGGACAGCTGCTGCAGCGCACCTCCTTGCCAAGCAACGGGGCAAAACCCAGCGCGGCTTCCAACGCGCGCGAGGCCCCGAAGTGCGACCCGTACGCGTCCTTGTAGACGGGGCAAAACCAAGCGCTGTTTGCAACGCGTGCGAGGCTCAACGTGCGACCCGTACGCGTCCTTGTAGATGGGGCAAAACCAAGCGCGGTTTGCAACGCGTGCGAGGCTCAACGTGCGACCCGTACGCGTCCTTGTAGACGGGGCAAAACCAAGCGCGGTTTGCAATGCGCACGCGGCCCAACGTGCGACCGCTTGGTTCCGTGCACGAACTCACGGGGACTTGACGTGTCCAAAGGTAGTTACGCGTCCAGGTAACTCCTCTCGCCAAACGGGTTTCGGAACGCCGCTTTGTCCACGCCACGCAAGGTCACTTCCACCTTTTTTCGGAGCGGGGCGAGGAAGACGAAACCTCCTTCTTTTACCTCGTGTCTTTTTTTTTCTTTCCTTTTCGGTCACTTCCGTTTCCGGCCACTTCCGTTTCCGGCCACTCCCTCAGAAGGGCTCCTGACCCTCCAATCACAACAACCCTTAATATAATACACACGGATAAGCAACCTGAATGGTAATTCACCTACGTTCACATAAATATGTAACACTCCCCCCCTTCAAGAAAGAAAGTTTGAACCCAGCGAAAACTTTCTTTGCTGGCCAATTTGAAGAAACAAACCAGATAACTCAACCCCCCCCCCCCCCCACATTATCAGTTCCCCCCGGGCACAGTTATCACTTAAAAATAAAGCAACCAAAATTTCACCGCAACCCCTCCAGATTACTCCCTCTGGACTAAGTACCAACAACGACATTGTCCCTGCCAAATCAAACTCCATCTCATGACCCTCTGACTTTGACCGTCAGTTTCTTGGGAATGAAGGTTAAGGGGTTGATCCAAGATCCAAAGTTAAGCAACTCGATAGCACTTTTTCCGGGAGGCCAAGCCGGGTATTCACTACATGGATGCCTTTAGGAACGCGGAGTTCACGGTTAGTCCGTGCAGGAAAGTTCTCTACATGGGCGCCTTGAGGAACGTGGAGTTCACGGTTAGTCCGTGCATGAAAGTTCACTACCTGGACGCCTTTAGGAACGGCGTTCACGGTTAATTCGTGTAGGAATCTTGGCTCGGCGGCTCCGCCGCCTTCCGTGCTTCAACTTCTCCGAACTTCCCTAATAATTAGGGTGGGACCACTGGTCCCTGTAGTCCCATGAATAGCGGTCTCCTTCTCGGCCACCATTTTGCCAATCCTTCCTTCGGGAGCGGCCATAACTCAGGGAGCCTCCATAATAATATTGATTGCGGCCACCACCAAAACTACCGCCCAGTTGTCCTCTCCTGTAGACCTCTCGACGCCTACGAAATGCCTTCCCTACTGTTATGGTCCGACCCTCCAAATCCTTGCCATTCCAATTCTTCTCTGCCTCTCTGGCGTCTTTTGTGCTGGCAAACGTGACAAAGCCGAACCCTCTTGACTGTTGCGTTTGCCAGTCTCTTACCAACCGCACTTCCACCAGCGGCCCATATCTGTTGAAGACAGAGGTCAGAATTTCTTCCTCTGTTTTGCAGTTCAGTCCCCCTACAAATAACTTGGCACTTTTGTCGCCATCCCGAGCTGGTGTGGTGTTATTTTCCCTGCTGGGCTCTTTACCAACCCTCAGGTTACCATAAACTTGACCCCCGGCCAAATCATTCCCGATAACCACAGATACACCCTCTACAGGAAGCGTGGCTTGTAAACCAACGGTGACCGGTCCTGACACCAAATCGGACTCCAACTGGATGACCTGAAGGGGAGCACTAACACCGCCCCCGATCCCCTGTAAACGAACACTATCCCCCGTTGCCGTCTCCTCGGACCATGGCAAAATGCCTTCAAGCATTAAAGATTGATGGGCCCTTGTGTCCCTCAATATCCTAACTGGTCTCCGGTTAGTCGAGGCTCCATCCAGTGACACAAACCCCTCTGAAATAAATGGTTGGTAACCCTTTTGATGGCGATTTCTTACGCTAGCCATCGCATTCGGAGTTGTAATAGTCGGACTCCGCTCTGGGTTGTCCCTTTTCATGAGGTAACAACTGGACATCAAGTGTCCAGGTTTCTTGCAAAATGCGCAAGTAGGCCCGGAGGAAAAACTCGGGGTCTGCCTCGGGCCCCCCGAACTATAAGTTTGTCTTGGGCCCGCATCCCTCTGATTTCGAACCGGTGGGGTATCATAGTTGTCCCCATAATCATCTCGAGGCCGCCGCCATGTATGGTCGTTCTCCGCACCTGGTGTTCCCCACCTCCCCTGCAGAGATCTAGGCGAGGAGTTAGGTTCGTGGACCCCTATTCGGTGGGTTAAGGCATAATCATCTGCCATGGTGGCTGCGTCCCACAACTTCGGTACTTTCTTTTCCTGCAGGTACACTTTGATGTCCTCGTGGACACACTGCTGGAATTCCTCCACCAGGATCAAGTCCCGCAATGTTTCGAAGTCTTTCCCGACTCCTTTTGACTCACACCACCGATCAAACATGTTTTCTTTCACTCTGGCAAACTCCACATGGGTCTCACTCTCCCTCTTCCTGGCATTCCTGAATTTTTGCCTGTAAGCTTCCGGAACCAACTCATAGGCCTTGAGGATGTGCTTCTTCAGTACCTCATAATCTGCACATTGGTCCATTGGTAGCGCCGAATAAATTTCCTGAGCTTTCCCCACCAGCACACTTTGCACGAGTATGGTCCAGGCCTCCTCCGGCCAGTTTAATTGTCGAGCCACTTTCTCAAAGTGTGGGAAAAATTTCGCGACTTCTTTTTCACTGAACGGTGGAACCAGCCTCACATGTCTGCCCACATCCCAGGTTTTCTGGTTAGGTGTCGACCCCGTCAGCAAGGGTGGTGCCTCTCCCCGTTCTCTCATTAACTCCAGCTCCTTGAATTTGATTTCTTGCTGAAGCTCCATGTCACGTTCCTTTAATTCCCTTTCCGCTTTTCTCTCCTCTGCTTCGAGGTCCCTTGCAGCTCTCCTCTCCTCTGCTTTTCTCCCTTCTAACCTTTCCTGGAGTTCTCGTTCCACTCTCCTTTCCTCTGCTTGTTTCTCTTCTCTCCTCTCCTCGCTTCTGCTTTCCTTTCTTCTTCTGCTAACCTTTCCTGGAGTTCTCGTTCCACTCTCCTTTCCTCTGCTTGTTTCTCTTCTCTCCTCGCTTCTGCTTTCCTTTCTTCTTCTGCTCTTTCCTTTTCTGCTTTCCTTTCTTCTTCTTTTAACCTTTCCTGGAGTTCTCGTTCACTCTCCTTTCCTCTGCTTGTTTCTCTTCTCTCCTCTCTTCTGCTTTCCTTTCTTCTTCTGCTCTTTCCTTTTCTGCTTTCCTTTCTTCTTCTTTTAACCTTTCCTGGAGTTCTCGTTCCACTCTCCTTTCCTCTGCTTGTTTCTCTTCTCTCCTCTCTTCTGCTTTCCTTTCTTCTTCTTTAATCCGTTCCTGGCTCCGTAATTGCAACTCCAGTTTCCGGAGCTCAACGTCTTCTGGTTCTTCGGGTAGCCACTCCCAGGCTAACTCGTCCCATGTTCCTAATCCCACCATAGATTGTATCACCGTGGCCTGCAACTCTGCCTTCCTCAAATTAGTTCGGACCTCCAAGTTAAAATGTTTGGCCAATTTCAAGAGGTCCGACTTTAGCAATGCTCGGAACTGTGCCTCACTCGGGGTTACCCCAAAGTTCTGTGCCACAAACGCCATGGTGCCTATCGTTAACACCTGTTAACCTTCACCCAAGACTTTACCCCAATTTCTCAAAATTTTTTTTACCAATTAATAATTAATTAATAAATTTTAATTAATAAAAAATATTATTATTTTATTATTTTATACAATTTTAAATCCTGGACGTAGACCCAATTGCGAAACCGCAAATCGTAATTTGGACGAGCCCCCAATTCTGTTACGTGGTCCCCTCGGTGACTACCTGGTCTCGGTGACCCCCGGACCGTGAGAGGACCTTCGCCAGCAAGATATATGGTTTATACGCTTTCGTAACGCAATCAATATGAATTCCGGTCAAGAAGAAACCCCACACCAAGGATCCGGAATAATCAATAATATATTCCCTGAGCAATCAACAACCATCAACAATGCACAATCAATATTACAAAGATGTAAACTCATCTACACTAACTCTAAGATGGCCATCTTATATATTCCTCACGTGAGCCCCACTCCTGACTCCCTCCGTGGTCAATGTCTCTCACAATGTCTCTCGTCTCCGCACACGGGCGGTTGAACGAACCCCGGGCGGACGTGCTCCAAACGTGCCGTCTCGTACCGGGGACAGCTGCTGCAGCGCACCTCCTTGCCAAGCAACGGGGCAAAACCCAGCGCGGCTTCCAACGCGCGCGAGGCCCCGAAGTGCGACCCGTACGCGTCCTTGTAGACGGGGCAAAACCAAGCGCGGTATGCAACGCGTGCGAGGCTCAACGTGCGACCCGTACGCGTCCTTGTAGACGGGGCAAAATCAAGCGCGGTTTGCAACGCGTGCGAGGCTCAACGTGCGACCCGTACGCGTCCTTGTAGACGGGGCAAAACCAAGCGCGGTTTGCAACGCGCGCGCGGCCCAACGTGCGACCGCTTGGTTCCGTGCACGAACTCACGGGGACTTGACGTGTCCAAAGGTAGTTACGCGTCCAGGTAACTCCTCTCGCCAAACGGGTTTCGGAACGCCGCTTTGTCCACGCCGCGCAAGGTCGCTTCCACCTTTTTTCGGAGCGGGGCGAGGAAGACGAAACCTCCTTCTTTTACCTCGTGTCTTTTTTTTTCTTTCCTTTTCGGTCACTTCCGTTTCCGGCCACTTCCGTTTCCGGCCACTCCCTCAGAAGGGTTCCTGACCCTCCAATCACAACAACCCTTAATATAATACACACGGATAAGCAACCTGAATGGTAATTCACCTACGTTCACATAAATATGTAACAATACACAGAAGGTATTTTACATAGGTAAATACAAAGAAGGTATTTTACATAGGTATATACACAGAAGGTATTTTACATTAGTATATACACAGAAGGTATTTTACATAGGTATATACACAGAAGGTATTTTACATTAGTATATACACAGAAGGTATTTTACATAGGTATATACACAGAAGGTATTTTACATAGGTATATACACAGAAGGTATTTTACATAGGTATATACACAGAAGGTATTTAACAAAGGTATATACACAGAAGGTATTTTACATAGGTATATACACAGAAGGTATATACACAGAAGGTATTTTACATAGGTATATACACAGAAGGTATTTTACAGAGGTATATACACAGAAGGTATTTTACATAGGTATATACACAGAAGGTATTTTACATAGGTATATACACAGAAGGTATTTTACATAGGTATAGACAAAGAAGGTATTTTACAAAGGTATATACACAGAAGGTATTTTACAGAGGTATATACACAGAAGGTATTTTATAGAGGTATATACACAGAAGGTATTTTACATAGGTATATACACAGAAGGTATTTTACATAGGTATATACACAGAAGGTATTTTACATAGGTATGTACACAGAAGGTATTTTATAGAGGTATATACACAGAAGGTATTTTACATAGGTATATACACAGAAGGTATTTTACATAGGTATATACACAGAAGGTATTTTACATAGGTATATACACAGAAGGTATTTTACATAGGTACAGTATATACACAGAAGGTATTTTACATAGGTATATACACAGAAGGTATTTTACAAAGGTATGAACACAGAAGGTATTTCATAGAGGTATATACTGCACACAGAAGGTATTTTACATAGGTATAGACACAGAAGGTATTTTACATAGGTATATACACAGAAGGTATATACACAGAAGGTATTTTACATAGGTATATACACAGAAGGTATTTTACATAGGTATATACACAGAAGGTATTTTACATAGGTATATACACAGAAGGTATATACACAGAAGGTATTTATAGAGGTATATACTGTACACAGAAGGTATTTTACATAGGTATATACACAGAAGGTATTTTACATAGGTATATACACAGAGGGTATTTTACATAGGTATATACACAGAAGGTATTTTACATAGGTATATACACAGAAGGTATTTTACATAGGTATATACACAGGTATTTTACAAAGGTATATACACAGAAGGTATTTTACAAAGGTATATACACAGAAGGTATATACACAGAAGGTATTTTACATATGTATATACACAGAAGGTATTTTACATACGTATATACACAGAAGGTATTTTATAGAGGTATATACACAGAAGGTATTTTACATAGGTATATACACAGAAGGTATTTTACATAGGTATATACACAGAAGGTATTTTACATAGGTATATACACAGAAGGTATTTTACATAGGTATATACACAGAAGATATTTTACATAGGTATATACACAGAAGGTATTTTACAAAGGTATAAACACAGAAGGTATTTCATAGAGGTATATACTGCACACAGAAGGTATTTTACATAGGTATAGACACAGAAGGTATTTTACATAGGTATATACACAGAAGGTATTTTACATAGGTATATACACAGAAGGTATTTTACAAAGGTGTATGTATACACAGAAGGTATTTTACAAAGGTATATACACAGAAGGTATTTTACATAGGTATATACACAGAAGGTATTTTACATAGGTATATACACAGAAGGTATTTTACATAGGTGTATACACAGAAGGTATTTTACAAAGGTATATACAAAGAAGGTATTTTACATCGGTATATACACAGAAGGTAATTTACATCGGTATATACACAGAAGGTATTTTACATAGGTACATACACAGAAGGTATTTTACATAGGTATATACACAGAAGAAGAAAGCAAACAATAACCACCACCACAACCATAGCGACAGCCACAGCAACTGCAATAATTACATGTTATAAAAGATCCAATCAGAGATGAGGGTCTGGTCAGATGACAGGTGTGCAACAGATCGTCCACTCAGCAATGCCGTTGTGAGACTATCAGTCTTGTTTCACTGGTGTGTGTATGTATGTATGTATGTATGTATATGTATGTATAGGTATGCATATATGTATGTATCTATGCATGTATGCATGCATGTGTGCATGTCTGCATATGTACATGTATGCATGTGTATATGTATGTATGCATGCATGCATGTATATGTATCTATGCATGCATGTGTGCATGTCTGCATATGTATATGTATGCATGTATATATGTATCTATGCATGTGTGTATGCATGTATATGTATGTATGTGCATGTATGTATATGTATATGTATAGCATGTGTATATGTATGTATGCATGTATGTACCAAATTTGGTACATATATGTTTCACTGGTGTGTGTATGTATGTATGTATGTATGTATGTATATGTATATGTATGTATAGGTATGCATATATGTATGTATGTATCTATGCATGTATGCATGCATGTGTGCATGTGTGCATGTATGTATGTATGCATATGTATATGTATGCATGTGTATATGTATGTATGCATGTATGAATGCATGTATATGTATCTATGCATGTATGCATGCATGTGTGCATGTGTGCATGTATGTATATGTATATGTATATCATGTGTATATGTATGTATGCATGTATGTACCAAATTTGGTACATACATTAGGGTGGTGCTCAAAATAATTTCTTTTAAATATTTACTGGGACATGGCTTTATGTTGTTTCTTTTGTTCCAAAATGAAAGGACACCAAATATGAAAGCAACCTGATTTTATTTAGGGGTGCCACATCAGCCTTCAATCTAAAGTTGTCTACAAAACTTTTCTATATATGGATCGAAAGCAAAACCAGAAGTTTGTTTTATGAAAATCCACCCTCCACTCACTTTCTTTGTATTCTAGCAAACACAAGTTACAATAGCTGCACAAATAGCACTATATTGCTATGAAAACTCAAATTCAATGATAACAATCCAAATGTTCAGTTCATAAAATGAAGAGACACCATATCACATAATATTAAAAAACCCAAATATAATGAGAAATGTAACTCCTATTTCTGGGCCTGTTTCACCACTGTTGCCTTCTTGGCATCGGGGTACATCTTCCTGTGAGCAGCAACAACTTGGAGCAGAGCTTGCTTTTGCTCTTCATCCTTTGTAAGGAGCTTATTGTAGTCTTGTATCAATGCGACACCCCTTTCTGCCCTGTCGTTCACCACGACTAAGCCACTGGCGGCTTTCTTTGCTTCCTGAAAGCTGGTTTCTTGCTCCCATGAACCAGGATCCTTATCCATCCAATCAGTTGGGGTCCCTAGGATGCTGAAGAAATGCTTGGTGTGTTTTGTTATGAGGCCAGCGATTGACAGGGCGGTTCCTCGTTTGATAGCTGGTCTCTTTGGAGAGGGGTTTTCACCGTCATTTTTCAATGCTTCAATCATATTGATCTTGCTTTCTTTGTCAATTCTGGTGTCAAAGAATGCAAATGCCACTAGTACTGGGCTCATGTACCACGTGTGGCGCCCAAGTGCCTTCAAGGCTGCCTGAGCCATCTTCTGATTGATTTGTTCAAACTTTTCCAACTTCTTGAAGAGGTTAATGCCATTCAGGGGAGCCTCAATAGCTTGTGGAGCCCGAAACCAAGCCTGTACATACACAAGGCAGACAAAAATGTTGAAGGCTCGGAGTTCTCTCGCCTCTCGAAGTGTCAAGTGGAACTCTGACCGAAAGATGAACACCTGTAGTGAATATAGTGCTTTTGCCATCCATCTGGCTCTGTGCATTGCTCCTGGAGCCATGATCCGGATTCCACGAGGTGGGATTCCTCCCATGTAGATGACAGTCAGTTCTAGGAGTTCACGATAATCATCTCGTGGCTGCTGATCTTTCAAACACACAAGAACGTTTTTGCTTCCAACACAGTGTCTACAGATCCCATTGAAGCCTTCCTCTCTGAGAATTGATCGTGAAGAAACTTCCTGTCCTCGGGGTTGGTGATTATGGCCTCCGAATCTGCATGCCTAAGATCAAACGTCTTCTCCAAGGAGGCCTTGAAGGATGCTTCCTTTTTCTCTTGGGTCGCACCACCCCGCTTTGCACCTTTTTGGAGGGCTCCTCCATTCTTCATATAGCCTCTCCAAACGATGGATGCAGTGCTGCTTCGTCGTTGTAGGTAGGTGAGCTTTTTCCCAGAACTTCACAACCTCTTCAATGGTGAGGGTTGCACTCTCCCAGGCAGTGTGATTCTCCTTCTTCAGGTGATGGAAAAACAGGACAAGAGATTGATGCACAGTCGGGAGCTTGGCACCTTTGATGGCATCTCCAGAAGTGAACCCAATGAGATACACATTATCCTGAGCCCGAGTTTTCAATGAAACAATGGTACTAGCACATGCCATATCTGCAAAATAAGCAAGAATGTGGGTAAAATCCTGTTAATTCTTACTCCACAGGGTCACTCTCTACAAAAGAGCCACAGTCAATAAGTTAGGCCTACATATTACACACTAAAAAAGCGTACCCCTGACCCCGGGAACCTGTACAAAACATGCATGAAAATTGCCCAGATAGTGATCATAGGAAGTCTCAAAACTGTATGTATAATATATTGTATATATATAATGTATAATGTGTATTTATGTATATTTATTATTTAATGTATATTTACTATATATTTATTTTTAATATTATATTTAATGTATATATATAATTATGTATTTATTTTGTGTATATACAGCCCAAAAAATGGGAATTCCTATTTTTGCATGGGGGAAAATTCATCACTGATGTGGCACCCCTATATATTATTGGATTCCATTCATATTTGGTGTGGTTTCCGTTGACACCAAAAGGAACAAAACTAGACCATGTCCCGGAGAAAATCTGCATTTTGCTTTTTTGAAGCCCACCCTAACATACATGCATACATACAAATACACATGCCAAATTTGAAAGATATCAGTAAATGCATGTCCAAGAAATGGCTGAGGACATGTTGAATGTCAAGTTGTTGTTTTTTACAACTAAAATGACCGCCAGTCTACCAGTCGGCCATCTTTGAAGATGACAAAATAAAGTGACAATCACATATATGCCATCATGGACTGTGCTTGTGACAAGTTTGAACAAAAGCGGACCATGCATGTTCAAGAAATGGCTGCCAGTCGACTTTCTTGGATCTGAGCTCAAAAGAAATGCAATGGACGTCCGTATGTAAACCATCATTCATTATCTTTTTGCCAAATTTGAACAACATCGGTAAATGTATATCCGAAGAATGGTTGAGGACGTGTTCTATATTTGAGGTTTTTTTTACAACTAAAATGGCCGCCAGTCGGCCATCTTTGATCGCATCGCGAAACAAAATGGTGTGCATATGTGTACCGTAGTGTATTGTCTTTGTGGCAAGTATGAACAAAATTGGTCCATACATCTCCGATAGGAGGGTCGCGGTGTGTTTTCCAGCAGGAAGCCTGAACTTTGGACGCCTCGGCTAAATGGCTGCTTATTTTGGTTCCCGTGAACCCTTTAAAAAGGTGCCAGAGCTATTTAGCGCGGTGCATCCTGGGAACAATCTTCCTGTTAAATCGGTCCTTCCATTTCCTGCTGCGCAAAAGAGACCACGTGACTGCGACTACGTGGGATAGAGTGGACTCTTAATTTCACAATAATCCTCCATCCCAATACAGTGATGGCCCGATTGCTGAGGATTGCACTGGGATCCCAGGAATGTTAAGGATTTGGATCCCGGTCTTCAAGGAGATGACATAATCTCACGATAATTTCACTCTGATTTCTAAAAGTCCAGTTAACCATTTTCATTGGACACTTGCAGCTGGAGCACGGCCATTTACTGTGAGACAACTTTGTGAGTCCTTCAACGGTTACCTTAATCTACTGACCCCTTCATCCCATAAATCTTTCCTCCTTCCTGAACCAAATACTAGAGGCGAAAGATGATCGTTTAGGTGGTCAGCTAGCTGGTCTCAGTACATCAGATGTCCGCACACTTCCACAAGGAAACATTGTTAGGTAGTTGTATTAGTTTAGGTGATGGAAAAATTACTTTAGGTGATGGAAAAGGTTTATTGCTACCAGAGGATGGCATGGTTCGCCATAATGGTGCAGTTACAGTGTACCTACCTTTGAGGTGTGCAGCCTCACAGAGTGCACCTTTCCTTGGATGGATGTTCAGCTAGGTGTCCCTTCTGCTGGCTTTTTTTTTTGTTTTGTGTGTACAACATCGTGGCTCGTGTAAGAGCTAACATTAATCACAAAAAGACAAACAGACACATACAACATGAGATAAAGGGATTGGGAGACAACATGGGGAGAGAGAGGGAAGCACACAAGTACAAAATTTGAGAGCAGGGACATCGGGAGATCTGTGGGAGGGAGAGGGCTTGGGGGGAGGAGGCATGGGAAGGAGGGGGAGAGGTATAAAACACATGGACACTGCAAGGACTTCCAGGAAAGAAGTGGGTATTTTAAAAAAGTGGATCTGGGGTGAATTAACAGGGGTAGAAAAGATCAAGGTTTTGGATGGGGGAAGATAAGAGATGGTGGTGAACAGCTGTTTTAAAGACCTGGAGGGTGCAGTGGGATTGAAGAGAGTGAGGGAGTTTGTTCCAGAGGCGGGAGAAAATAGGAATGAAAGAGTGAAGGTGAGCAGAGAGTCTTGATTTTGGCAGTTTAACCATAAGAGGGTTGAATTAATTGGTGGATGTTAAGGATAAAACGTTGTCCTCAGCAAAGAGTTGGCAAGTTATGACCAAGAGCAGGTTCCAAATTCCTGCCACCTTCAATCAAACATCAGGCCTGAGGAGCCAGTCTGTATACAAGGCTTGGGCTAAAGTACTTTCCTGGACGACCCTACACGAAGGTGGGATAATGA
Organism: Myxine glutinosa; assembly: GCF_964187855.1. Classification (NCBI taxonomy): domain Eukaryota; kingdom Metazoa; phylum Chordata; class Myxini; order Myxiniformes; family Myxinidae; genus Myxine; species Myxine glutinosa. The sequence continues at coordinate 149,698,893 of NC_136267.1, forward strand.
GGGTCCTAGGAGTGGTAGTGTGGTAAGTAGTAGTAGTAATTTATAAGTGTGGTAAGTATATGGTAAGTAGTAGTCACTGGTTTTACAATGGCACCAATGACACCTTCTGACTGGGCCCATAATGATCAAAATTGTTGGACCGAGACACCTTTGGTGGCAGATCGGAAATTATTGCTTATAGAAAAAGACTCAAATCTGGGAGGTATCAGGAGGACTTCCTGGTACGTTTGAACAAAAAAGAACAAGCAAAATTGGCAAGGAAGGTATTTATGCTTGGACTCTTTCCTGAAAAGAATTGGGCCGTGACAGGGTTCAGAACTGGACACGTGCTTCCAGGTATCCACAAGTCCACATATGATGCATCCGAAGCCAGGTGCCCCATGCAAGCTGGGTAGCGAAGGTAAGATAAACGAATGGGATGATGAGCAAAACAAGGTTAGCATTTAACCTGAAATGGATTAGATCTCGATCCTGGATTTAACCTGGATCTTGAAGCTCTCAAAACCTCCTTTTCACCGGAGGATCGCATGGCAAATGCACCACTCAACACGGGGTCATCTACATATTACGTGTGCAAAAAAGAGAGGACGAATTGAGAAAATTAAAGGTGAGACAAGAAGAAAGAGGAATTAAAAAGTGAGAAGGAAAAAAAGGATAGGTGGAGTTTGTGAAAGGTGTATATAAGGAGAAGAGATGGGTCAGCCACAATGAGGGATGTGGGTAGGCACACAGACATATCAATATCCTACAGAAACCAGTCTCTGATCTTTCCCATAGCTTAACAACTACTTCTAAGAATGGGAAACAAAAACAGAAATAATAGAAATTTCAATTTTAACTATAACGGCACTCAGGAGAGAGCATACCTCCACCTGGTTGGCCATACCACTCAATGCTGAAGGTTCACTTAAAATTTAAATAAATCTTGTACCCGAATCCATATTCAGATCTTCACCAAAATTGAATGGATTCTTCCTCGTCACACACACAATTTGTCCACCAAGTTTCGTCCAAATCCATCCATAACTTTTTGAGATGTCCTGCTATGTATCGTTTTTGGCCATATCACTCAATGGTGAAGAATCACTTTAAAAAAAAAATAATTATCATATCCGAATCCACATTCAGATCTTCACAAAAATAGAAACGAATCGTCCTTGTCACACACACAACCTGTCCACCAAGTTTCATCCAAATCCATCCATAACTTTTTGAGATGTCCTGCTATGTATCGTTTTTGGCCATATCACTCAATGGTGAAGAATCACTTAAGAAATTAAATAATTATCATATCCGAATCCACATTCAGATCTTCACAAAAATAGAAACGAATCGTCCTTGTCACACACACAACCTGTCCACCAAGTTTCATCCAAATCCATCCATAACTTTTTGAGATGTCCTGCTATGTATCGTTTTTGGCCATATCACTCAATGGTGAAGAATCACTTTTAAAAATAAATAATTATCATATCCGAATCCACATTCAGATCTTCACAAAAATAGAAACGAATCGTCCTTGTCACACACACAACCTGTCCACCAAGTTTCATCCAAATCCATCCATAACTTTTTGAGATGTCCTGCTATGTATCGTTTTTGGCCATATCACTCAATGGTGAAGAATCACTTATAAAATTAAATAATTCTCATATCCGAATCCATATTCAGATCTTCACCAAAATCGAATCGATTTGTCCTTGCCAGACATACAATTCACCACCAAGTATCCACAAAGTTTCGTCCGAACCGTCCACAACTTTTTGAGATATTTTGTTCACAAACGGACAGACAAACAGACAGACAGACAGACGTGAAAACATAACCTCCATCCACCTTCGGTGGTGGATGTAAAAAATAGTTCGATCGTTGGCAGCTCAGAAATGTCGTTTTTAAACCCAGGGATAATTCAAAAGTGACATTTGTACCAAAGGACATTTCGTGGTGAAAATAAAATAAATAAAACTGCTTTTCACACAACGATTCATCCCCCCCACCCCCCCCCCCTCACCAAGCATCAATACAATTTGACTCAACCAGACACATTTACCTTGATGTTAGAACGGTAAAGAGTTGCCGTTCATAAATGCCGTGACCTCTATACTCTCAAATGTACCGGTGTACCGCCTTACAGGTAAACGGTACATTAACGCCATTTCACGGTGGATTGCGAGAACACCAACCCGAACTCTAAATGTTAACCCTTTAACTCCCCTGCCAACCCAAAAAAAAATATTCTGGCGTTGCTAATGACGTCATCGTTTTAAGTAAGAAGAAAACACTTCCCGCTAAAATAGCGCCCAAAAGGTAATATTTTTACCGATTTTTACCGATGTATTTACCCGATGTGTTAACGTGCATTGTAAAGTGTAAACGATGCAAGTCGCTAACAATTTCGCTAACTTCCCGCACGTTTGTAGCTCATGTCGGACATTTAACGGAGAAAGTGGGACGTTTAACGGGGAACCCCGGACGTTTAACGGGAAAAGTGGGTGGGACGTTTAACGGAGAACATGGAACGTTTGACGGTGAACGTGGGACGTTTAACGGGGAAAGTGGGACGTTTAACGGGGAACCTCGGACGTTTAACGGCAAAAGTGGGTGGGAAGTTTAACGGGAAACCCGCGGACGTTTAATGGAGAAATGGGACGTTTGACGGTGAACGTGGGACGTTTAACGGGGAAAGTGGGACGTTTAACGGTGAACCTCGTACGTTTAACGGCAAAAGTGGGTGGGACGTTTAACGGGGAACGTCCGGACGTTTAACGGAAAACATGGGACGTTTGACGGTGAACGTGGGACGTTTAACGGAGAAAGTGGGACGTTTAACGGTGAACCTCGGACGTTTAACGGAAAAGTGGGTGGGACGTTTAACGGAGAAAATGTGGGACGTTTAACGGAGAATGTGGGACGTTTAACGGAGAAAATGTGGGACGTTTAACGGAGAATGTGGGACGTTTAATGGAGAAAATGGGACGTTTAACGGAGAACATGGAACGTTTAACGGGGAACATGGAACGTTTAACGGAGAACATGGGACGTTTAACGGAGAACATGGGACGTTTAACGGAGAACATGGGACGTTTAACGGAGAACATGGGACGTTTAACGGAGAACATGGGACGTTTAACGGAGAACATGGGACGTTTAATGGAGAACGTGGGACGTTTAACAGAGAACATGAGACGTTTAATGGAGAACGTGGGACGCGGAGAAAGTGGGACGTTTAACGGGGAACGTCGGCGGGAAAGACAGTGGGGTCCCGTGCAATTTATCCCGCTCGGTGATCCGACGTGACGGCTTATCGATTTACATGCTCACACCGGAGAAAGTTTCTGTAACACCGACAACAGGCAGCCCTCGTCGGTCCTTAGCCAATGATCCCCCGCCGGTGTTTGGTGGACCGGACGCGCCATCGCACGCACGAGCTCACGGCGCGCGGTGAGACGGAGCTCCGCGTAATTACCGTCATTTCCAACTGGTGATTGCACCGTGTGTCAGGCCGGATGCAAATGAGCTACTGCGGGTCGTTAATGGAAATAGCAAGATAGTAATTAACGCAGGGCCCGTGTTGAGCATTGCTTTAATTTAACGCTCACATCTTTTCCCCCTTTCTCACCCCCATTTACTCTTTTAGGGACACTTCCTACGCTTTAGGAGGGTCGCGGTGTGTTTTCCAGCAGGAAGCATGAACTTTGGACGCCTCGGCTAAATGGCTGCTTATTTTGGTTCCCGTGAACCCTTTAAAAAGGTGCCAGAGCTATTTAGCGCGGTGCATGCTGGTGAGCAATCCTCCTGTTAAATCGGTCCTTCCATTTCCTGCTGCGCGAAGAGACCACGTGACTGCGACTAAGTGGGACAGAGTGGACTCTTAATTTCACAATAATCCTCCATCCCAATACAGTAATGGCCCGATTGCTGAGGATTGCACTGGGATCCCAGGAATGTTAAGGATTTGGATCCCAGTCTTGAAGATGCCCTAATCTCACGATAATTATCCCATAACTTTTAGATCGTCTGTATAATCCCAGGTGACTCATCAACCACCTTCAGAGTACGAATAATTTGCAAGCCCCACCTGTCGTGCTCTACATGGATGCTCGTACACCCACTGTAGTCGAGTCTCGTTACCCCGCGCGTGCAGAGCAAAAAGCCGGGTTCACCAATTGCTTCGCTCTGTCTGTCTGTCTACAGATGTCAGTTTATGATCGATGAACTACTTCATTTCACCGGAATTAACACGAATCTGCAGTTTAGCAGTACTTTGGCAAATTGTACGGAATCTTGGCCCGGGCACGTATGCGCTTTACTCCTTTACAGAGGAGTAAAGTAATTGTTGTAGTCTATCTGCCCACCTGGCAGTCAAACGAAATTGAAAATCATTCCAAACAGGAAACTTACTGTTTTTAGGGAAGTCATATAGGACACAAACAACAAGCACGAATAACTTATTGAACCTGTTACGTGATATGGCATAAAAGACGGAGCATCAACGGCGGTAAACTTATGGGGAAAAAAAGTGTGTTTTGTAAAAAAATTCCAACAGCCTCCTTAAATTATATTTCAATTGGATTATATACTCCAACCTGGAGAACACAAATCACCTTGTTGGCACTTTCAAAAACCTCCAGTGTAGCAGGGCTTGGACAAAATATTACCGTATTTCACTCCATCTCGACCAATCAAATTTGCCGCTCGCGCTCTCAGCTTTGCGGAATATTGAGATTCAGACGAAGTTGTGGCTCGTAGGAAATATGTAGGTCGTGCTCAGAATGACAAAGGAAGAGTTGAAAAGATCCTTCAGATCTTCTTTTTCTCAAAACTATGTGGGTAAGGTGTTCTATGAGCTCTCTAGTTATGTATTCACTCCTGTTTGTCTGCTTCAGCAGGGTTGTCCGATACGCTCACCACACGTGGCGAATCGGCCACAGATATTTGGCGAATTGATGTTTTTCAAAGGTTCTATTGTTTTTCTTTTTTTTCAAACAGTTGCCTATGCAGTGCACTCAAAAAGAAAGAGCAATCAGAGATTGCAAACCCTCGCCAGGATGTATTTTCAGTGGTTTTTAAGGCTTTGGTGTTAAAACGGCTGAACCACGTGGCCGATGACGTCATCATAATTTTTTTTTTCTCCAACAATTTATGCCTACATGACGCTCAAGAAATTTCATCTTGATCGGATGAAGTTTTGTACTTGTCGAATTATGACGTCATAATGGAGGCACCTATGACATCATCATTAACATATTTTATTCCACATTGAGAGTTCTTTACAATGAGCTATTTCTCAATTTTTTCTATTCAGTGCTTTTGGAGATATAGAGGTGCAATTTTTTTCGTTTTTTCCAAGATGGCGGCCGAACACGTGACCTATAACGTCATAATTATCATTAAAAATTATACAGGTGGAGTTGCACTGCACCTCTGGTGAAAATTTCCTCTCGATCGGACCAACAGTTGCAGAGAAAATCATATTTATTCTGTGCGGACAAACAGACAGACAGACAGACAGACAGACAGACAGACAGAGACAAACGGACTCAAATGCAATACCCTCTCCTCAGGCGAGGGTAATAACTAAATTGGCCTCGGCCAAACTGCTATTTTTGACATCACTCGATAACAAACGACTCCCGTTGTACTGACAGCACTACCTGCAGATATCAGTGATATCAACCTGTCCGTCACCTACCCAGTTTCTATATTCAAATACATCATGAACTTCTCTGCTGCATAAGCAGCAGCAGAATTTGAAACGGTTTATTTTGTCGTCTGAGCTGGTGATTTTGGCCAGCTTTGATTCTGGCTCGAAAAAAACAAAACAAGCGTCTTCAGATGGAGAATTGGTGAAATAAATCATCTGTACAACTATGGAAACTTTGCTCGAAAATTATGAACCAAAAAAAAACAAAAAAAAAACGACATCATGCAGAAGGTTAAAAATCTGCAGCTGAGTCGCGCGACAAAAACAGCTCGTCGATTGCAAGATTTGTCGCAGAATCTTGAATCCCAACTGCGTCCTCATTGGAAGACCTGTACGTGTCCATTTCGCTGGCCTTGGAAGAGTCATGAGGGAGACACTGCACGGCTCGTTTTCTGAATTCGTTTAGTGTCCAAAGATATGGTCATTCACCAAAAATTTGGACAACATGGACAAAGAGGATGCTTTGGGTGGACAGGATGGACACAGAGGAAGCATGGGGTGCACAAGATCGATACAGAAGGAAACTCAAATTTGGCAATTTGTGGGCTGGAAGACCGCACTCGTGGCATCGACATTCTTTACACTTTCAAAAGTGTTGTAGAAAAGTTTGAATTGGATTTGAAGAATTTATACCTCGGGTTAGGATAGATGGTGCACCTGCATTGATGGGAAGAAAATCCGGATTTGTCAGTCTTCATCTGACCAGTCTTCGTCTGGCCTCGATGGCAATGATTTGGCATTAGATATTTATTTTTTATTTTTTTGGTATTTTGCACCAAGAAAATCTTTGTGCTCAAATGGCCGGATAAGATACGCTGGAAGGTTCGATGGGCATGGTTGTCAAAACGGTCAATTCTATTCGTACTCTAAATCATCGACAGTTGCAGAGTCAGATTTCACCGAAAACATCCACTTGGCGAATGTGTTGTGGTTGAGTCGTGGAAAGGTCTTGCGACGATTTGCTGCCTTGCTCACTCCAATCCGAAACTTTGTTGCGGAGAAAGGAAAGAGATGGCAACTTACTCTGTGACTGAGGATTAAGCATGGCAATGTGACTTGTGTTTTCTGACCGACATCGGAACCCACTTGAATGAACTGGACCTCAAACTTCAGAGAAAGTGCAAGACGACTTGTGATTTTGCACATTATGTGCAAAAATATCGGTCAAAACTGAAACTTTTTGTGCCGATTTTCTTTCTTTTCTTTCTTTTTGAAACTTTTTTTTTTTTGAAACAGATTTCTTTTTGAAGAGTCGGGATTTGACGCACTTTCTAAATCTGCAGCAGTGTGTGCGGAAGATGCTGATTTTAACTGCCAGCACCAGGTAAAGTGGTTGGAGAATTCGAAAAATATTTTTCCGATTTTGAAAGTTTTGGGCTCTCCCTTCATTTCATTCATTTCATTTTGAAATCTGTAATTCTCATGATCTCACATATATTTTGTACAATGTGGTGAATATGGTGAACTGATCGCCATAAATTTGGCGAACATCAATCAATATCTTATTGGACACCGATGGTTTTTAGTTTCGCTCTGAAGGGATTACAAGACTATTGTAATGCTCATGTCTGTCTGTATGTCTGTCTGTCTGTCTGTCTGTGTATCTGTGTCTGTGTGTGTGTCTAAAATCTATATATTTTAGATATAAAAAAATTTCTCTGCAACTGTTTGGCCAATCAATGGGAAAAATTTAAACATAGGAGGGACATCCCCATGGAGAATATTTTATTGATAACTCTGACATCGTATGTTACATGGTAGGGCAGCCATATTGGCTTAGACATATAACAAAAAATTTAGACATCTCAAAAACCGCCCAACAACTAAAATTGAAACTTGACATAGGTCATCAACTCACCAATGGACATATATATATATCCTCTGTATCCTGTTCCCCTCCCCTATCGTACACCACTCCTACCTCACCCTTCCCAATCCCCTATCACCCCCATCCCAGCCCTTCCCCTCACTCCCCTCTCCATTACCCTCCCCAGCCCTTGCCACTCCCCTACCCACCCCTCCACCTCCCCCCCTCTCTCCCTCCCCCTCACACTCACATGTACACCCTATTTCCCTTCCCTTCCCTCCCCCTATTCCCCTCAAATCTCCTTCTACTCTCCTCCCCCTCCCTTACCCTGATCGGAACATGGTCACATGCCAAACGCTGACACCTGCAGTAATGCAGGAGTGCTGGTTTGGGGTTGGCATGGCGCTCACAGCAAGGCGACCAAGCAATGGCTTAGTTCAGGATGATCAGACCATTCGTGGTGCACGATCTTGCCTGCACCCAATCCCAGCACCACTTGTTCATATCCTTGCCTTTGGATGGCTGCAGTGATCCTCTTGGCCTTCGTATACTTCTCCATGCTCTTCATCTGCACATTTTCTCTCTTCTTATCCTCTGTACACATCTGCACATTTTCTCCCTTCTTATCCTCTGCACACATCTGCACATTTTCTCTCTTCTGATCCTCTGTACACATCTGCACATTTTCTCTCTTCTGATCCTCTGTACACATCTGCACATTTTCTCTCTTCTTCCCCTCTGTACACATCTGCACATTTTCTCTCTTCTTATCCTCTGTACACATCTGCACATTTTCTCCCTTCTTATCCTCTGTACACATCTGCACATTTTCTCCCTTCTTATCCTCTGTACACATCTGCACATTTTCTCTCTTCTTATCCTCTGTACACATCTGCACATTTTCTCCCTTCTTATCCTCTGTACACATCTGCACATTTTCTCTCTTCTTATCCTCTGTACACATCTGCACATTTTCTCTCTTATTATCGTCTGTACACATCTGCACATTTTCTCCCTGCTTATCCCCTGTACACATCTGCACATTTTCTCTCTTCGTATCCTCTGTACACATCTGCACTTTTTCTCCCTTCTTATCCTCTGTACACATCTGCACATTTTCTCCCTTCTTATCCTCTGTACACATCTGCACATTTTCTCCCTTCTTATCCTCTGCACACATCTGCACATTTTCTCCCTTCTTATCCTCTGCACACATCTGCACATTTCCTCTCTTCTTATCCTTTGTACACATCTGCACATTTTCTCCCTTCTTATCCTCTGTACACATCTGCACATTTTCTCTCTTATTATCCTCTGTACACATCTGCACATTTTCTCCCTTCTTATCCTCTGTACACATCTGTACATTTTCTCCCTTCTTATCCTCTGTACACATCTGCACATTTTCTCTCTTCGTATCCTCTGTACACATCTGCACATTTTCTCCCTTCTTATCCTCTGCACATTTTCTCCCTTCTTATCCTCTATACACATCTGCACATTTTCTCCCTTCTTATCCTCTGTACACGTCTGCACATTTTCTCCCTTCGTATCCTCTGTACACATCTGCACATTTTCTCCCTTCTTATCCTCTGTGCACATCTGCACATTTTCTCCCTTCTTATCCACTGTACACATCTGCACATTTTCTCCCTTCTTATCTTCTGTACACATCTGCACATTTTCTCCCTTCTTATCTTCTGTACACATCTGCACATTTTCTCCCTTCTTATCTTCTGTACACATCTGCACATTTTCTCCCTTCTTATCCTCTGCACACATCTGCACATTTTCTCCCTTCGTATCCTCTGTACACATCTGCACATTTTCTCCCTTCTTATCCTCTGTACACATCTGCACATTTTCTCCCTTCTTATCCTCTGCACACATCTGCACATTTTCTCCCTTCGTATCCTCTGTACACATCTGCACATTTTCTCTCTTCTTCCCCTCTGTACACATCTGCACATTTTCTCTCTTCTTATCCTCTGTACACATCTGCACATTTTCTCCCTTCTTATCCTCTGTAGACATCTGCACATTTTCTCTCTTATTATCCTCTGTACACATCTGCACATTTTCTCCCTTCTTATCCCCTGTACACATCTGCACATTTTCTCCCTTCTTATCCTCTGTACACATCTGCACACTTTCTCTCTTATTATCCTCTGTACACATCTGCACATTTTCTCTCTTATTATCCTCTGTACACATCTGCACATTTTCTCCCTTCTTATCCCCTGTACACATCTGCACATTTTCTCCGTTCTTATCCTCTGTACACATCTGCACATTTTCTCCCTTCTTATCCTCTGTACACATCTGCACATTTTCTCTCTTCTTATCCTCTGTACACATCTGCACATTTTCTCTCTTCTCATCCTCTGTACACATCTGCACATTTTCTCTCTTCTTATCCTCTGTGCACATCTGCACACTTTCTCCCTTCTTATCCTCTGTACACATCTGCACAGTTTCTCTCTTCTTATCCTCTGTGCACATCTGCACACTTTCTCTCTTCTTATCCTCTGTGCACATCTGCACACTTTCTCCCTTCTTATCCTCTGTACACATCTGCACATTTTCTCTCTTCTTATCCTCTGTACACATCTGCACATTTTCTCTCTTCTTATCCTCTGTACACATCTGCACATTTTCTCTTTTCTTATCCTCTGTGCACATCTGCACAGTTTCTCTCTTCTTATCCTCTGTACACATCTGCACATTTTCTCCCTCTTATCCTCTGTACACATCTGCACACTTTCTCCCTTCTTATCCTCTGTACACATCTGCACATTTTCTCTCTTCTTATCCTCTGTACACATCTGACATTTTCTCCCTTCCTATCCTCTGTACACATCTGCACATTTTCTCTCTTCTTATCCTCTGTACACATCTGCACATTTTCTCTCTTCGTATCCTCCGTACACATCTGCACATTTTCTCCCTTCTTATCCTCTGGACACATCTGCACATTTTCTCCCTTCTTATCCTCTGTACACATCTGCACATTTTCTCTCTTCTTATTCTCTGTACACATCTGCACATTTTCTCTCTTCTTATTCTCTGTACACATCTGCACATTTTCTCCCTTCTTATCCTCTGTACACATCTGCACATTTTCTCCCTTCTTATCCTTTGTACACTTCTGCACATTTTCTCCCTTCTTATCGTCTGTACACATCTGCACGTTTTCTCCCTTCTTATTCTCTGTACACATCTGCACATTTTCTCTCTTCTTATCCTCTGTACACATCTGCACATTTTCTCTCTTCTTATCCTCTGTACACATCTGCACATTTTCTCTCTTCGTATCCTCTGTACACATCTGCACATTTTCTCCCTTCTTATACTCTGTACACATCTGCACATTTTCTCTCTTCTTATCCTCTGTACACATCTGCACATTTTCTCCCTTCTTATCCTCTGTACACTTCTGCACATTTCCTCCCTTCTTCTCATCTGTACACATCTGCACATTTTCTCCCTTCTTATCCTCTGTACACATCTGCACATTTTCTCTCTTCTTATCCTCTGTACACATCTGCACATTTTCTCTCTTTGTATCCTCTGTACACATCTGCATATTTTCTCTCTTCTTATCCTCTGTACACATCTGCACATTTTCTCCCTTCTTATCCTCTGTACACATCTGCACATTTTCTCTCTTCTTATCCTCTGTACACATCTGCACACTTTCTCTCTTCTTATCCTCTGTACACATCTGCACATTTTCTCTCTTCTTATCCTCTGTGCACATCTGCACACTTTCTCCCTTCTTATCCTCTGTACACATCTGCACATTTTCTCTCTTCTTATCCTCTGTACACATCTGCACATTTTCTCCCTTCTTTTCCTCTGTACACATCTGCACATTTTCTCTCTTCTTATCCTCTGTGCACATCTGCACATTTTCTCTCTTCTTATCCTCTGTACACATCTGCACACTTTCTCTCTTCTTATCCTCTGTGCACATCTGCACACTTTCTCTCTTCTTATCCTCTGTACACATCTGCACACTTTCTCTCTTCTTATCCTCTGTACACATCTGCACATTTTCTCCCTTCTTATCCTCTGTACACATCTGCACATTTTCTCTCTTCTTATCCTCTGTACACATCTGCACATTTTCTTTCTCTTTGTCCTCTGTACACATCTGCACATTTTCTCTCTTCTTATCCTCTGTACACATCTGCACACTTTCTCTCTTCTTATCCTCTGCACATTTTCTCCCTTCTTATCCTCTATACACATCTGCACATTTTCTCCCTTCTTATCCTCTGTACACGTCTGCACATTTTCTCCCTTCGTATCCTCTGTACACATCTGCACATTTTCTCCCTTCTTATCCTCTGTGCACATCTGCACATTTTCTCCCTTCTTATCCACTGTACACATCTGCACATTTTCTCCCTTCTTATCTTCTGTACACATCTGCACATTTTCTCCCTTCTTATCTTCTGTACACATCTGCACATTTTCTCCCTTCTTATCTTCTGTACACATCTGCACATTTTCTCCCTTCTTATCCTCTGCACACATCTGCACATTTTCTCCCTTCGTATCCTCTGTACACATCTGCACATTTCTCCCTTCTTATCCTCTGTACACATCTGCACATTTTCTCCCTTCTTATCCTCTGCACACATCTGCACATTTTCTCCCTTCGTATCCTCTGTACACATCTGCACATTTTCTCTCTTCTTCCCCTCTGTACACATCTGCACATTTTCTCTCTTCTTATCCTCTGTACACATCTGCACATTTTCTCCCTTCTTATCCTCTGTAGACATCTGCACATTTTCTCTCTTATTATCCTCTGTACACATCTGCACATTTTCTCCCTTCTTATCCCCTGTACACATCTGCACATTTTCTCCCTTCTTATCCTCTGTACACATCTGCACACTTTCTCTTTTATTATCCTCTGTACACATCTGCACATTTTCTCTCTTATTATCCTCTGTACACATCTGCACATTTTCTCCCTTCTTATCCCCTGTACACATCTGCACATTTTCTCCCTTCTTATCCTCTGTACACATCTGCACATTTTCTCCCTTCGTATCTTCTGTACACATCTGCACATTTTCTCCCTTCGTATCCTCTGTGCACATCTGCACATTTTCTCCCTTCTTATCCTCTGTGCACATCTGCACATTTTCTCCCTTCGTATCCTCTGTACACATCTGTACATTTTCTCCCTTCGTATCCTCTGTGCACATCTGCACATTTTCTCCCTTCGTATCCTCTGTGCACATCTGCACATTTTTTCCCTTCTTATCCTCTGTGCACATCTGCACATTTTCTCCCTTCGTATCCTCTGTGCACATCTGCACATTTTCTCCCTTCGTATCCTCTGTACATATCTGCACATTTTCTCCCTTCGTATCCTCTGTACACATCTGCACATTTTCTCCCTTCTTATCCTCTGTGCACATCTGCACACTTTCTCCCTTCGTATCCTCTGCACACATCTGCACATTTTCTCCCTTCGTATCCATGAGTTCATGCCGCGATGCTAGCTTTAGCCAGATTTACATAGACTGTGGGAACTATATTGTAAGAGTAAATCTTGCGGCTCCTCCTCCAGCTCTGAGCAGTTTTCATTGTTTTCTTTCTTAACAAGAACACCACATGCAAAAGCCACCACAATGGGTGAGGATCGGATCCAATGTTCCTCCCTCCATGACAGGCCTTGGGTGTGTTGCTTTGTTTCCCCAGTTCGAAGGGATTGCAAAGGTAGCAACATCCGTGCTTACCTGGCATGCATGGTAATTGGATTTTTACCAGTTCCGATGTAGTGCATGAAGTCTTATCCACAGCGATTGTATGGTCTGTCTGCAGCTCTCGTACCTATAAACGACAGATAGTCGTAGGTATCGATAGGTGGAAAGTCCCTTTTGATAAATGAACAGGTGTTTACACAAAAAACAACAGCATGAAAAACAGTATTCACATACCAGCTCAAACAACTGATAAGGTTCATTGTAGTTGTTATAAACTCCTTATTAAGGAATGGCAAAGTTTCAGGCAGCAAAGTTGTTCCTTCTCCAGCACATCCAATTTCTTCCTCACCACATTCCTGTTTATATATTCATCACACACTCTTTATCTCCTTTAATTTTGAATTTTGGGACAATCATGTTACCATGAGAGGTTACTTCTTGTGTGTTGCATTTTTGTCTGATGTTACCATGAGAGGTTACTTCTTGTGTGTTGCATTTTTGTCTGATGTTACCATGAGAGGTTACTTCTTGTGTGTTGCATTTTTGTCTGATGTTACCATGAGGTTACTTCTTGTGTGTTGCATTTTTGTCTGATGTTACCATGAGAGGTTACTTCTTGTGTGTTGCATTTTTGTCTGATGTTACCATGAGAGGTTACTTCTTGTGTGTTGCATTTTTGTCTGATGTTACCATGAGAGGTTACTTCTTGTGTGTTAAATTTTTGTCTGATGTTACTGTAAAGTATCTCGACAAACTGCGATCAATTGTCGTACGCGTTTATTCACTCTGCCGATCAAGGCCCGATTCACAGCAGCGCCATCCGAGCTCTGGCGTAGGGATACAACCCGGTCCCGGTGTAGGGATACAATGGTGAACATTTGCACTGCATACATGACATCCTCCCCTTTAAGTCCAAAATTACCACGAGCAATACGTGCTAGATTTCCAGAATTGACATTTCAAAAGCAACATTTCCAAACCATGTGAAAATATGTGTGCAAACGGTTATGAGAATAATGAAAATACGTGAAAATAGAACATGTGTCAACCTGAAAAAAAACATCTTCAAAGATTCAACCGGTCGGGTGCTTTTCTCTCACGCATTGAGCGTCGCGGTGTACCAGTGGATACAGAGTCCGAGGTGATTCCTTTGGGTCGCGGTGTACCAGTGGATACAGAGTCGGAGGTGATTCCTTTGGTCTCCACGAAGGGTGTAGCGTTTGCAGAGGTTTTCGGGGCATCCGAGCCGGCTGGAGCGGCCACGACGATCTCCGGCAGTGGCGGGTCGAACTGTTGTCCTGACTGTGACGATGCTACAGGCTCCATCGACTCACAGTGACGGTAGGTTATGTGGTCCTGATGTCGACGAATTTCGCGGCCGTCCTGCAGGCGAATCACACTGGACAGTGGACCTGGCTTCTCGATGATGTCTCCCGGTAGCCACGTCGCACCTGCACCAAAGTTTCGGGCAAACACTGGATCTCCAATGTTGATACATCGACTGTTGGACGTCTTATCGTGCACCAACTTTTGATTAAGCTGGCTCTGATAAACATTTGATGATATGTCTGGTTTGAGATTGTCAAGTGTCGATCTCAAGTGTCGTTTCATCAATAACTCAGACGGAGCTGCACCGGTTGTTGATTGTGGCGTGATGCGGTATTTGAACAGGAGACGAGACAGCTTTGTTTCCAGGGTTCCCTCCTGAAGTTTCTGCAATCCGGATTTGATGATTCCCACGGATCGTTCGGCCAAGCCATTTGAAGCCTGGTGATGTGGGCTGACAAACTTATGTTTGATGCCGTTCCGACGTGTGAACTTGGCAAACTCGGTACTGGAAAAACACGAACCGTTATCACTCACGATCATCCTGGGCAGACCATGAGTGGCGAAACAGCGTCTGAGTCTTTCGATGACAATGGCTGACGTAGTACCACGCGTCACATAGGCATCAATCCATTTTGTGTGCGCGTCCGTAATTATTAGAATCATGCTGCCGTTAATAGGCCCGGCATAATCGAGATGTAGGCGATGCCACGGTTCGCTGGGCCATTCCCAGGGATGCAGTGGCGCTTTCGCAGGTGTATTCCGGGTGCTCTGGCAGGGGTAACAATGTCGAACATGATGTTCGATATCAGCATCAAGATTCGGCCACCACACATAGTTTCTGGCGAGTGACTTCATCTTCACAATCCCGGGGTGACAGTCATGGATTTCATCCATGACCCTGGAACGCAGATTTTTCGGGATCACGACACGACATCCCCAGAGTAGGCAACCATTTTCCACGCTGAGTTCGTTTTTACGTGCTTTAAAAGCCGCAAAATCTGGGTCACCCTCAGGTAGCAAATGCCATCCAAGCTGTACAGCCTGGACAGTTCTGGACAGAATGGGGTCTCGTCGAGTATGAGTGCGGATCTGGCCGGAATCGACAGCACAATCTTCCAGATGATCCATCAGTGCGATAATGGATCCTGGTGTAGGTGAATCATCAACGGATTCTGGAAGGGGTAACCGACTCATGGCATCTGCATTTGTGATAGACGAACCGGGCTTATAACATATGGTGTAGTCATAAGCAGCGAGAAACAGGGACCAGCGGATGATCCTGGGCGGTAGTGTGTCAGATGTCGCCTTAGTTGGACCAAACAGACTGATCAGCGGCTTGTGATCAGTGCGAATCGTGAAATGATGTCCAAGAAGGTACTGGCGAAATTTGCCGACGCCGAAAACGATTCCCAATCCTTCCTTGTCAAGTTGGGAATAGTTTTTCTCTGCCGGGGACAACGTTCTGGATGCAAATGCAACCGGTCTTTCCGTACCATCAGGCATCACGTGCGATAATACACTCCCCACTCCATACCGACAGGCATCGCATGTCAGCACAAGATCCTTCTCTGGATCAAAATGAACGAGAACATTGGACGATTTGAGTAGATCCTTAGAGGTCTGGAATGCTGATTGTTCAGTAGACCCCCAGCTCCAGGAGACTCCTTTCCTCAAAAGCCGATAAAGGGGGCCCAAAACGTCGGTCACATTCGGGATGTAACGACCATAGAACTGAAGCAAACCGAGGTATGACTTCAATTCGGTCACATTTCGTGGAGAAGGAGCATCCTTGATAGCTCGGACTTTCTCATCTGTCGGGTGTAGACCCTCGGCATCAATCGTATGACCCAGGTACGTGACTGATGGCACCATAAACTTGCACTTGTCTCGACGCAAACGTAGGCCGGAGTCCGAAATCTTCTTCAGAACTCTCTCCAGGTTCTGTAGATGTTCCGCGTCCGTACGACCAGTAACCAGAATATCATCCTGGTAACAAACGACGTTGCGTTCGGCGGCAAACAAACTGTCCATGACACGCTGATAAATTCCAGGTGCAGATTTCACTCCAAAACTAAGTCGGTGGTACCTATACAACCCACGATGCGTGGGTTGATGATATGTCTGGTTTGAGATTGTCAAGTGTCGATCTCAAGTGTCGTTTCATCAATAACTCAGACGGAGCTGCACCGGTTGTTGATTGTGGCGTGATGCGGTATTTGTGGCTGAAGCAAACACACATGGGGAGTGTATTATCGCACGTGATGCCTGATGGTACGATACTGTTTCGAATTCTCGTCCAAGCAGAGCTGTAGATAGGGATTTGAGATCGAGTTTCGTAAAAGTCTTGCCTCCCGTGAGACGAGCATAGAGGTCTTCGATCCTCGGGATTGGATATTTATCCAATGAAGAACACCTGTTCACGGTCATTTTATAATCTCCACATATGCGGATGGACTGGTCCGATTTTATGACCGGAACGATGGGCGCCGCCCATTCGGCATACTGGATTTGCTCGATGATCCCCAGATTTTCAAGATGATCCAGTTCCTTGTCAATCCGCTCACGCAGGGCGAAAGGGACTGGGCGAGCCCTGCAAAATATAGGATTGGCATCCCGGTCAACCCTGAGTTTAGCCGTATGTCCTTTCAAGGTTCCAAGCTCATCCTTGAAGACATCCGGGTACGTATCCAGCACATTTTTGAGTGTGTATGCTGCGGTAGGAGAAACGTTGGCTGCCCGGAGTTGATGAATGCTTTCCCACTTCAGTCGAATTATGCTCAACCAGCCCCTGCCGAGTAAGGAAGGGCCCTTTCCAGGAATGACGATCAGGGGTAGGTGAAACTCACGGTTATCGTAGCCCACCGTGACATCACATGTACCGCAGGGAACAATCTTCTCACCTGTATAGGTGGAGAGTCCATAGGTAGTAGGTTTCAGATGGGGTCGGTCAGCATCACTCCACAGGTTTGTGAAAACAGCATGGCTGATGAGCGAGACGGCCGCACCAGTGTCGACCTCCATTTGCAATGGTCGATTGTTGACGACAACATTGGCAAGAAGAGGGTCCCGCCTATGGTGAGAATCAATATGAAGCAGGTCATACGATTCTGAGTTGTCGGAAACAGAGCTCACCTGGTCAAGCTCGGGTTCCTCCGAACCGATAAACTGATGAATCTTGTCAGCAGCTTTTCCTTTTCCCGATTTGCGAGTGATGCAAGCTGGAGCAATATGGCCAGTTTTCGAACAGAAATGGCAGGTGGCATCTTTGAACCGACACGTCTCCGGAGGGTGCTTTCCGTTGCACCGAAAACAGTTGTTGTGGGTTTGAGACTGCACTGGCTTCTGACGAGGAGCCTTGTTCCAATGTTGTGGCTGAACATGATCCAACCGATTCACAGCAGGGCTGGTACCAGATGAGCGAGTGGCACCGATGCTTGTAGCGTTGCGTTCAGCACTTTCCATGGAAATGGCGGTGCCTCTGGCATTTTGGAACGTCAGTCTTCTCTCAGCAAGCAGGCGTCTACGAGTGCGGTCATCGGACATGCCAACCACCAGCAAATCACGAAGCATGTCATCGATCGTGTCCCCAAACTCACACAGATGTGACAGTTTTTTGAGGAGTGCAATGAAGTCTGCGATCGACTGACCTTGCTGCTGTCTGCACATGTAAAAATTAAACCGACACAGGATGACTGAAGGAGATGGGTTGCAATGTTCCTTCAAAGCGGCCTTGAGCTCTGCATACGTGAGCTCCTGGATTGTCCGAGGCCGAATCAGGTTTTTAACGAGTGTGAACGTCTCACCTCCGCAAACGGACAGGAAGACGGCCTTCATCCGGCCTTCGGTCGCGATGCCGTTCGCCTCGAAATAGAAAGACAACCGCTCAGAATACGTGTCAAAATCCCCCTCATGAGGGTCGAATTCATCGATATGACCGAAAGATGTCATGGTCTAGATGTTTACCTTCGTCGCCATGTAAAGTATCTCGACAAACTGCGATCAATTGTCGTACGCGTTTATTCACTCTGCCGATCAAGGCCCGATTCACAGCAGCGCCATCCGAGGTCTGGCGTAGAGATACAACCCGGTCCCGGTGTAGGGATACAATGGTGAACATTTGCACTGCATACATGACAGTTACCATGAGAGGTTACTTCTTGTGTGTTGCATTTTTGTATGACGTTACCATGAGAGGTTACTTCTTGTGTGTTGCATTTTTGTCTGATGTTACCATGAGAGGTTACTTCTTGTGTGTTGCATTTTTGTCTGATGTTACCATGAGAGGTTACTTCTTGTGTGTTAAATTTTTGTCTGATGTTACCATGAGCGGTTACTTCTTGTGTGTTGCATTTTTGTCTGGTGTTACCATGAGAGGTTACTTCTTGTGTGTTGCATTTTTTGTCTGATGTTACCATGAGAGGTTACTTCTTGTGTGTTGCATTTTTGTCTGATGTTACCATGAGAGGTTACTTCTTGTGTGTTGCATTTTTGTCTGATGTTACCATGAGAGGTTACTTCTTGTGTGTTGCATTTTTTGTCTGATGTTACCATGAGAGGTTACTTCTTGTGTGTTGCATTTTTGTCTGAAATTGCTTGCTTGTGTTTTTTATCCATATTCGAGGCTTGTGGAAGAGTTAGTACATGAATGGATCATGACGTAAGAGACAAAAACGGTATGCAAATCACGCATGTATGGGGTGGACACTTTGGACACAGAGAATGTATGGGGTGTACAAGATGGACAAAGAGGATGTATGGGGTGGACATGCAAGATGGATACAGAGGATGTATGGGGTGGACATGCAAGATGGACACAGAGGATGTATGTGGTGGACATGCAAGATGGATACAGAGGATGTATGGGGTGGACATGCAAGATGGATACAGAGGATGTATGGGGTGGACATGCAAGATGGACACAGAGGATGTTTGGGATGGACATGCAAGATGGATACAGAGGATGTTTGGGATGGACATGCAAGATGGATACAGAGGATGTTTGGGATGGACATGCAAGATGGACACAGAGGATGTTTGGGATGGACATGCAACATGGACACAGAGGATGTTTGGGGTGGACATGCAAGATGGATACAGAGGATGTATGGGGTGGACATGCAAGATGGATACAGATGATGTATGCATGGGGTGGAAAAGATGGACAAAGAGGATGTTTGGGGTGCACAAGATGGACAAAGAGGATGCTTGGGGTGGACAAGATGGACAAAGAGGATGTATGGGGTTGACATGCAAGATGGGTACAGAGGATGTATGCATGGGGTGGACAAGATGGATAAAGAGGATGCTAGGGGTGCACAAGATGGACAAAGAGGATGCTTGGGGTGGACAAGATGGACAAAGAGGATGTATGGGGTTGACATGCAAGATGGACAAAGAGGATGTATGCATGGGGTGGACAAGATGGACAAAGAGGATGTATGGGGTTGACATGCAAGATGAATACAGAGGATGTATGGGGTGGACATGCAAGATGGATACAGAGGATGTATGGGGTGGACATGCAAGATGGACATAGAGGATGTATGCATGGGGAGGACAAGATGGACAAAGAGGATGCTTGGGGTGGACAAGATGGACAAAGAGGATGCTTGGGGTGGACAAGATGGACAAAGAGGATGTATGGGGTTGACATGCAAGATGGACACAGAGGATGTATGCATGGGGTGGACAAGATGGACAAAGAGGATGTATGGGGTTGACATGCAAGATGGATACAGAGGATGTATGGGGTTGACATGCAAGATGGACACAGAGGATGTATGCATGGGGTGGACAAGATGGACACTTGGGGTGGACAAGATGGACAAAGAGGATGCTTGGAGTGGACAAGATGGACAAAGAGTGTGCTTTGGGTGGACATGCAAGATGGATACAGAGGATGGATGGGGTGGATAAGATGGATACAGAGGATGTATGGTGTGGACATGCAAGATGGATACAGAGGATGTATGGGGTGGATAAGATGGATACAGAGGATGTATGGGGTGGATAAGATGGATACAGAGGATGTATGGTGTGGACATGCAAGATGGATACAGAGGATGTATGGAGTGGATAAGATGGATACAGAGGATGTTTGGGGTGGATAAGATGGATACAGAGGATGTATGGGGTGGATAAGATGGATACAGAGGATGTATGGGGTGGATAAGATGGATACAGAGGATGTATGGGGTGGACAAGATGGATACAGAGGATGTATGGGGTGGATAAGATGGATACAGAGGATGTATGGGGTGGATAAGATGGATACAGAGGATGTATGGGGTGGACATGCAAGATGGATACAGAGGATGTATGGGGTGGATAAGATGGATACAGAGGATGTATGGGGTGGATAAGATGGATACAGAGGATGTATGGGGTGGATAAGATGGATACAGAGGATGTATGGGGTGGATAAGATGGATACAGAGGATGTATGGGGTGGATAAGATGGATACAGAGGATGTATGGGGTGGACATGCAAGATGGATACAGAGGATGTATGGGGTGGATAAGATGGATACAGAGGATGTATGGGGTGGATAAGATGGATACAGAGGATGTATGGGGTGGATAAGATGGATACAGAGGATGTATGGGGTGGACATGCAAGATGGATACAGAGGATGTATTGGGTGGATAAGATGGATACAGAGGATGTATGGGGTGGACAAGATGGACAAAGAGGATGCTTGGGGTGGACATAATGGACAAATAGGATGATTGAGGTGGACAAGATGGATACAGAGGATGTATGGGGTGGATAAGATGGATACAGAGGATGTATGGGGTGGACATGCAAGATGGATACAGAGGATGTATGGGGTGGATAAGATGGATACAGAGGATGTATGGGGTGGACAAGATGGACAAAGAGGATGCTTGGGGTGGACATAATGGATAAAGAGGATGATTGAGATGGACAAGATGGATACAGAGGAAGCATGAGGTGGACAAGATGGATTCAGAGCATGCATGGGGCATTGGGTGGACAAGATGGACACAGAGGATGTATGGGGTGGACATGCAAGATGGATACAGAGGATGCTTGGGGTGGACAAGACGGACAAAGAGGATGCTTGGGGGTGGACAAGATGGATACAGATTATGCATGGGATGGACAAGATGGATATAAAGGATGCAGGGGGTGCACAAGATGGATACAGATGATGCATGGGATGGATAAGATGGATATAAAGGATGCATGGGGTGCACAAGATGGATACAGATGATGCATGGGATAGACAAGATGGATATAAAGGATGCATGGGGTGCACAAGATGGATACAGATGATGCATGGGATGGATAAGATGGATATAAAGGATGCATGGGGTGCACAAGATGGATACAGATGATGCATGGGATGGACAAGATGGATATAAAGGATGCATGGGGTGCACAAGATGGATACAGAAGGAAAGTCCAAGGAGGGAAAACCTTGAAAATTGGAAAGAGGAGGGATTGGTGGGGTTAGTGGAGGTATAAAGATCATGGTTTTGGATCGTGGACAATCTGAGATGGCGGTGAACAGCTGTCTGGAATACTTTGAGGGAAGAATGAGATTGAAGAGGATGTGGAAGTTGATTCCAAAGGCAGAAAAATAGGAACAAATTCGTGGAGTTTAGCAGTGATCCTGGATTTAGGTAGTTTCACCAGAAGGGGGTTGATGATGGACCATGTGCGGCCATAATGGTATGGGATAGCTATAGAATAAGGGGGAGGAAACACAATCAAACGGGCGCAAAAGGATTATAGGGAAGAAAAATAACGAGATAATTTAAACAAGTTAAGGTGGGATGCAAGTTCAGCAAGACCTGTGGGAGTGCATGTCCAACGAGAGATGAGAGATGGATGTAACTTTTGTCCTCTTGATCCTTTCCTCTTTGTCGGTGGTGCTCCTGTGACTCATTGCACTTATCTCTCTCCAAATATCCGAACATCTCGAATCTTGTTCTTTCAACCACAGTCCCTCGAACCTCTCGACTACGGTTACCGGCCTAGCCCCTCGTAAGGTCTCTCCCCTCGTTCGGGAAGAGTAGGCGAGCTGTCGCCGGCATCATGGGAAAATTGAAAATCCCTGCTCTAACCAGCAGAGGGCGTTGCATCAGCGGCGCAGCTGTGCTTCCGGAAAAAAAATGATGCAACCAGCAGCCACAGTCTGCATAAAAAACAACAACATTTTTTATAACAAAAGGAATAAACAACATCATGTTTGTTTCTGCCCACAAAATGGAGACCCGTTACAAGAGTGAGTGGAAAAATAATATCGGCAAAAACCACAATTTTAAGAACAATATACGGTATAATCTTCATTGAATGTAACGACTTTAACACGTTTTCCAAATGTTTAACAAATTTAAAACAAATAAATAAAAAAACAAAGCATCACGTGGTGCGAGTTGTGCAAATATATAATATTAATGGCTTCTTCACAATGTGCACTTACAGTATTGATGTGAACGGTGTTGTGCCATGTAATGGTGGTGCCGTGGTGGCAAAGAGGAAATGCATGTTGTGGAACGTTCCCTCAATCACGATGTGACGAAAGAAACGTCACAAAGCATTTTAAATACAGGATTGTGTTAACATGTGCTCACCCTGGCAAATGATGCCAACTGATTGTCTCTTATCCAGGTAAGTTGAGTAAATAACTGACATTTACAGCTGGAAGATCGTTTATGACGTCATTGTGTTTTGTTGTTTCATATGCAGTGTGTGGCTGCCGGTTGCATCATTGCTGGGAGTGTGGCTGTGCCTCCTGTTTACAGTGAGCTGGGAATCATTTTGCCAACCTTGGAAGGATGACAAGCCGAGTCAACCCACCTGGTGTTAATTCAATGGCATAACAGGTGCTCGAATTCAGGACCCCAGCTAGATCCTAAACCAGCCATCTTAACCGTTAACCCAACACGAGAATTGTGATGTGATCACTGAGGATGAAGTGGATCATGGAAGCCTACGAAGTGGATCATGGAAGCCTCCGAAGTGGATCATGGCAGAGGGTTGCATTCCCAGCAAACAGTAAAGGCCGGAAATTGTAATTTTCAGGAGATAACTCGCCTACTATTCACGGGAGTGGGATCTCAACATTCCACCACCAACCAGTGCTGGCAGACGAGTCCTGTGGCTTTACGCCCTTCCGCCGGGTGGCACACGCATCGACGTATCGCCATGCATGTGATGCCATGTCGATTTGTTTGTTTGTCTCTCGCCTACAGGTGACTTCGAAACCGATCGTCATGAAACTTTACCTAGTTGTAGAGGTAGTCGCAACTGAGAAGCATATCGATTTTTGAAGTCAAAGGTCATCTTGAGGTCGAATTTAAAAAAATAATAAATTTTCACCCGATTGACTTAAAAAGTTGAACAGGATTTGCATATTGGGTTTCTGAATTGGGAAACCAACTATTTTTGAGGTCAAAAGGTCAACTCAAGGCCAAACTTCAAAAATAATCAATTTTCATCTGAAAAAGTCAATTTTCATCAAATTGACTTGAAGGAAATTCAACCGGAATTTCAAAATGCATCACTGAATTGGGAAGTCATGTATTTTTTGAGGTCAAAAGGTCAAAGGTCAACTCGATGACACATTTCTAAAATCAATTTTCATCTGATTGACTTGAAAATTAAACAATTGCATCGTGCCTCACTCAATTGGGAAGCGATGTATTTTTTGAGGTTGAAAGGTCAAAGGTCAAATCAAGGTCAAAATCTAAAACCATCAATTTTCATCTGAAAAAGAATCAATTTTCACCTCATTGACCAGAGTTTTGATTTAAGATCAATTTTAATCTGAAGGTCAATTTCATTCTTAATGACACTTTGATGTATCCATGGCAACTTAATTTTTGTGGGGGACTGGATTTTGCCAGTATAGTGCTCTGCATGACGTCATTCTTGTATTATCTTACTACAATTCAGCAAATGTCCGTCTGTCTGTCCGTTCAAAGGTACCGCAAAAACGGCTGAACCGATCGCAACGATATTTTGGGTGGGTAATCCTAGGACCCCTAGGAGTAAAATAGGCTATATTGTTTTTCCAATTTTTCCAAGTTTTCCCATTTTCCAGTTTTTCCAAACACGATGGAATAATATTTACCGATATGAACAGTCATGTGGCTTTTATTGAAATTCTACAAATACGGTTTAGATTTTGATGATAATTACGAACCTGCCGCGAATGAGGAAGTGGACAGATGACGGCAACGCGCGGGTTTGATAATATCCCAATACAACCGTCATTCAATTGTAATGTTAAATCGTTGTACGTTAATCATGTTAATCGTTTTGTTAAAGTATCAATTGATGACTGGAATTGAGTGAATACAATTACGATTTTGAATTCGTAATTGTGTTCACCCAACCGTACGGAACTTCACATCAGGATTTAAATATTTGTTGATGTCACGAATGTTGTTAAAAGTTTATTTTTTATATTAATGTTATTTCATTTGTGATTGGAGTTATGCTGTTTGGAATGAAAAAAGATATCGAGTTCAAGTGAATGAAGAAATGCCGTGACGGTTTCTACTTTCCAAACGTGAATTCGCAGATCGCCATATGCAGATTCGCCATTGACTGGGTATGGAACAAACAAACGGGTACGATTTTCGTGGAAGTCCTTCACGAACTTGCTGTCCATGTCTGACGTGCGACTGAAGGTGCTACAGGAATGTGGAATTTATTGGTTTCATGCTTTAGCATTTGCCGTTTCTGCATTGTCTGTTTGCTTCTGGCCTCCCACCCGTGCGTAGCACAGCACGGGAACCTCACTAGTCAATTCAAATTGGAAGTATTAGGGAATGACATAACTATGTAATACGATAAATTTTATCCCGAATTCAAATTATATCACAAGCATATCAGTGGTTGAGTGGAAAACACCTTGTTCATTGCACTTGTTAGTTTGAATTGATTGCCATATGTGCTCAACTAGGCAGGCAATAGTTCAATTGCATAACGTGCCTCGAATCAGCTTCAGCAGAACCGACACTCTGTTCTTATATGGGATGGGATGGATATTCAGCCTTTGCCTGGAAACAAAAACGGCAACCTGTTCACCTGGACCTGGAACATTTTAAAATGGAGAAGAGACAAAAATGCTTTCACGTCCTCAAAATTACAATCGAACACCATTGATCAATATTCACAGATTCACTGTCAATACTCATCGATGATGGAATGACGATGTCCCACAAATAGTGAATGCAGAGTGAATGGGGATTTATCAAAACGAAACCAGGTAAGTAACTAGAATGGCACTCGGTAGAGAGCATACCTCCACCTGGCTGAACAGTTTACGTTTTGTATCCCACTGATAGGCCGGATCTGGATTCGCACCCGTACCAAAATCTAATCTGCTCGTTCGTGTGACCTATAACCAACTCATCCACCAAGTGTTATCATAATCCGTCTACAACTTTTTGAGATGTCATACGATGTATCGTTTTGGCCATATTTTTCAATGGTGAAGAGTCACTTAAAAATTTCTAGTATCCCGATCCGGATCTTCACCAAAATGAATCGATCCGTACTGGTCACACACCCAACGTGTGCAACAATTTTCCTCCCAATCTGTTTACAACTTTTGAGATACCATGTTCACAAATAAACAAACAAACAAACAGACAGACAAGGGTGAAAACATAACCTCTGCCCACCTTCAGTGGTGAAGGAAATAAACCAGGAATTTAAAAACTTTCACATACAGCTACATTTGACACATCTCTTATGTATGTTCAATCCACAGAAAATCAAAGAATTGGCTCTAAAACCTATCAAAACTCAAACCTGTACTCGAAGGTGTTTAATACGAGAGCAGGAATGCCACTCACAGCAAGGTGTGGGCTTCACCAAAGGATATTTCCTCATTCGCTCGAGCAAATTCATTTGAACCCATCAAGGGCAATTCTGGGTTGGTCTTTGAAAACCGTTTAATGGTACCCGGAGTGTTTGATAAATATAATGCAGCCCGTAAACAAAGTGGTCAGGAAGACAAGGAATGCATTTGCTCTGCTTTCGATCAAAAAAAAAAAAAAAAGGCTGCACCTGCTGAGAGGGTTTACCAACACCAAATTAACCAATCAGCCGGTCCCAATGACACGCGCTAATTTCACACGGTGCGAGTAATTTCGACATTGTGACGTGTCGGGCTGGGGAAGTAATAATTAGCGCCGTGATTAAATAAAGTGGTTTTGAGTGCTTTTTAGTTGTGAAAGGCTCGTGTGAATAACAGTGTTTTGTAACCACGTTATTATATATATATATATATATATATATATATATATATATATATATATATATATATATATATATATATATATGCGTGTGTATATGTATATGTGTATATGTGTGTACAGTATGTATGTATATATATATATATATATATATATATATATATATATATGAATATGTATGAATGAATGATCGTTTTAAGGCCATTTTCCCCGCTAGAGCAGGGGTTAGCCTTGCAGGCCCCATGACAATCATGGTTCCCTGTTTGAGGCAATGTTTTTATGGCCGGATGCCCTTCCTGGCGCCAACCCTTAGTCGCCTCTTATGATGCACAGGGATACGGTGTACCTATACTAAACCGGGGTACACACCGTGATCATTCATGCCAGCAAGCTGGTACTCAATTTGCCGACCTCAGAAGGATGACAGGCTGAGTCAACCCACTGGCGTTAATTTAGAGATCGACCAGGATTCGAACCCAGGATCCCAAGCCAGCACCCTAACCGCTAAGCCAACACCAGGCTTAAGAGCCAACACCCTATATATATATATATATATATATATATATATATATATATATATATATATATATATATATATATATATATATATATATATATATATATATATATATATATATATATATATATATATATATATATATATATATATATATATATATATATATATATATATATATATATATATATATATACTAATACTAAGCCAACACCCTATATATATATATACTGTTACGTTTGTCGGGGGTAGGAAGTGATTACCTTAATCCAGGTAGAATTGAATAGGTAGTATGCTCCGAATGTTGTCTATCCATCTTGATGTACATAAGTCAGGCTATATGTCATGGAAGAGCGTATCTTCATTCCCATAACGAGGGGTGGGTTATGTTAATTAGTTAGATTAATGGTAAATCCCCTGTATGTAATGGACTCTTATTTTTCCTCTGTTCCTTATGACACATGCAGCACACACACCTAGCCAGGAAATCGCGAATTAATAACCATAAGTAAAAACCAACCGAAAGCAGGACATTGAGCACTACTGCGGCTAACACCGACTTGGTGAGCTCACAGACACAGGCAGGGCCATGAGGCCACGCCCCGAAGGGCAGTGATTGGTCTGGGATTGATTGGTGCAAAGGCTTCTAAGATGGAACTATGGGATTGGTGGAGTAGGCACAAATGACGTGTATACGGATGACGTGCCTTGAGTATAAAAGAACGCTCTGCCTGACATTTTCTCTCTCTCTTCTTGCTTCTTGATTTCATCGCATGTTCTGGGTTTGGTGGCGAGTGGTCGTCTCCCCGACATTTTCTCATGGCTGGCTCTGATTTTCGGGATTCGACAACAAATGGTCGAAGTTCACGAGTTCTCTCTCTTGGCCTCTCTCTTCTTCTTCTTCTCGTGGCTGGCTCTGACCCTCTGGCTTTGGTGGTGAACAGTTAAGATTTGAAATCTCGCTCTGCTTCGGGAGTTCACGGCAAGTGGTCGGAGTTCATAGCGCTCCTGTGCTGGAAGACGTGGTTGCTGGTGTGGAACAGACGGCGAGTGGACGAGTGCGGCCAGCTCGCTTTGTGCCCGGCGGCTAGAAGAGTGAGCTGCGCGCCAAAGTCGTTACCGCGCCCACACTTTGCGCCAACGAGTGCAATTTCACGCACAAAGACGCGGGAACCGGGACGATTCCTGACGAGGTTGAAAAGCCGAGTAGAGCTAAGTGCCACACAAACACATTTATTTTCACAGTTATATTTCCCTTTGTCTGTATTTGGGTCTGTTTGAGGGCACTCCCATTAGGAATTTGGTCTTATCGTGCATTCCTTTGTTACCGGCATTTTCTTCAATAAAGCCGGTATTTTTGTACATTTTAATCCTGTGTCGGCTTGGAATTAATTTATCCAGGTGCGGAGAAGTCAGGTGGAAGCCATTCAGGTAAGTTCATCATCCTCCTTTCCCTTGTGTGTAAAGAATACCATCATATTTGGATTGAATGCCTTGGAGTAAAGCTTGTTTGGTCATCCATGTCGCCCTGCGGTGATCACTACAGGGAAGTCACATGACAACTTGTGTTAGGAGTGTAGGATTCAAACCTCAGAATACTCGTTGTCTGAAGGTTGCGAGTTCGACACCCGCTGGGTGCAAATTGCGCTCAGCATTCAGAATACTAAATTTATTAATCCTCTCCCTCTCTCTGGGAGGGAGGATCGATTATAGTACCGGGGTATCCAAATTTTACAGTCGATTGGTGTCGGGAAGAGCGCAAACAGCGAGTTGCTAAATTTAAATTTTATTTTCTTAGGTAAAATACGCTTGAGGGAGAACTGCTTGGTCAGCACGTAGTAATGGCAGACGTGAAGGGCATGGCTGAGCAGGTGGAGGATCCTGAGGAATATGGAAGCGGGCTGGGGGTAGCATTTGATGAGGATAGGTTTGAAACCTCCTCCGCTCTGGAGCGATCAAGCCAGGAGACGGGTCCGATGTCTTTCCAGGCCATGTTAAATTTATTAAGGGAAATGAGTGATGAAATGAAGGGAATGAATGAAGATATGAATGAATTGAATGAATAACAACAGTGAACGATTGGAGGCCTGTAGTGAAAGATTGGATGCCGGGACTGAGGAAATAAAAGCCCAAAGAGAACAACAAGCTGATACACCTGGGGCACAGGAGAAGCCATGGCCACAGAATTTCAATCGAAATGGGAAGAGTTGGCAGTGGAAATTGAAGAGGGTGAAACCCAGCCTGGTGCAATTGTGGCACAGGAGACGGCATGTTTGGAGGCAAATGGGGAAAACTTAAATTTAAATGGGGAATGTTTGGAAGTAAATGGGGAATGTTTAACTGGAAATGACCTGGAAGGCTGTCGGGCTTGTGGGGATGTCACAATGCAACTCCAGGGAGAAGAATTGGGACTTTTGCAGCACCAGGGCGGTGGTTTGAAGCAACAGGGGGTAAAGATATTGGAAGTCCGTGTAACAGAACCGGGCCAGGTATGTATAGATGAAGACCTGTTGGGGGCAGATTTTCATTGGGGATGATGATGTGAATGATTTGATACCGGAGTGGCCGAGCATCTCGGACAGTATCATCAAGGAAGAGTTTTATGGAGTCCAAGAGAGTCTGGGGGATGAGGTGAGTCGGTCCATCGAATATCCCCAGGATGAGATTGAAGTGACTGAGGGGACCCTCACCATGAACCACAATTGCATAACAGAGGCTCTGAAACTGGATACCCTGCAGGCGGGGTGTTTTGGCTCCGAGATGGATTCAGACATGGAAGAGTCTCGATCTAGAGCCTTGGAAAAGCTGGTCCCCATAGAGAATTTGGAACAGCTGCAGGGAGGAGCAGAAGAACCTGAGGAAGGGGTTATTACCTGCAGCTGCAGTTGTTGGGCACACAAGGCCAAATGTTTTAAAAGGAAATCTAAATTAAAATTGAAATAGGAGTTTGATTTGGCACAGCCTTGGAGGGAGTTGGTCCCCGGGCTGCGGAATGTGGACCGGGAGTGGTCATTGGGGACGGCCTCGTGGGAAATTGCCCCACCTGGAAATTGGGGTGTGTCAGCCAGCTGGGGGGGGGGGGCAGGATTTGGACGTGGGGTGACGTGGTTTGGCCTGGGCCCCACGGGGAGTCTGGTAGAGTGATGGGTGACGTGGTATGGCCTGGACCCCATGGGGGGTCTGGTGGAGTGTGGCGTCCCTTGCCCATCATGGTGCCGCCCGAGTGAGTGTCTCTGTGTCTCGCCCGAGTGAGTGGACCCTGGTGGGGGTTAAGACCTCCGGGGGTCCGAGGTGGTTTCTCAAAGGTACCTGGTATGGTGTATTATGAGGACCACTAGGGAGAGGTGTTTTAGGCAGCGCTTTGATGGCAGCACCACGGACGGCCAACAAGCATGCGCCCTGACAGCCTCTTCCTGAGACTCTGGGACAGCCAGAATGTGGTGACTTGCCATGCTGTGCTGGTCTATGGATGCAGGTCGAACTGCATGGACAGGAATCAGTATAGGCCACCAGACAACCATTGGGGTATCTGTGGAATGTGATTGTGTGAGTATGATCTTCCACAGATAATATGTTGTGATTTGTGGAGTCTCGGCTTGGGAAGAGCCATGGGATGGAATCGGGAAATTTGGAATGTGCCGAGCATACGGGGCCATGCTCGGCTGGCAGGTGTATGGAGAAGTGCCCTTCTTTGGTGAAATTAGTGAATTGTGAAAGATTGGCATGGGTAATCTGAGGGTTAGATGTAAATTTAAGGGTGAATTTTGTGAAGAGGCCATGGTGGACACTGAAAGCAGTGGCACCATTATTGATCCAGGTGTGTTTAGACCAAAGTGTTGGAGGCTGGGACAAAAATGGATAGAGTAGCAGGACACAGACTTCAACCGGCTACGGGGGTGATGGCGCCAATATTTGGACGCGGGGTTGTGGAGATGTAGTTGGGTAGTCTGGGGGTCAACGTGGTATGGGTGTCCGAGGTTTGTGGACCATGTCTTCTGGGATGAGTCTCCTGGTGGAGCATGGCTGTCGGCTAGACCTTGGGCATGGTTAAGTGTGGGTGGGCACTGGGGGCTGCATGTGGTCGGACAGGGGGATGATGTGGAGGTGCAGGGGACATGGCTGTTGGGATGCCACACACTGTGATCGCGCCTCCCAGGTCCAAGGCCTTGGGAATGGCCGCATTGGCAGCAGGTGCTCACCACATTGGCCAGCTGGGGCTAGTGGAGCCGTGTTCCTCGCAGGGGGCCGAAGGATGGACGGTGGGTTGCACACTTATGGACACTCATGGGCCGTGTTGGCGTTTCGGCTGCTCAGCTCATCCCGAAGGCTCTCGCACGGTAGAGAGGCGGAGCTGTCATAGCCAAGGGTAGTAGTGCAGTAAAGGTCACCGGAGGAGGCGGATCCACATACTTGCCCGTACAGTCAGATAAAAAAAAAATTGGTGAAATTTAATGGGCCCCACAAATTTAGGGATTCGGTAGGGTGGATGGCACACTTGGACCCGACCAACCGGCAACTACCTGCACTTCAAGGTAAGAGGCCTTGATGTTTATTGTCCCAGGGTTCGGTACTTGCTTATAAATTGGGACATGAGTAATTTGCAATGGGGGCAGGTGAGGGTGATGACATGGTCAGTGAGGGGATTGGAATGTGTGCCACAAAGTGTCTTGTGGGTGGCGTTTGTTTATGTGTCAAGGGTTTTGTGTTTTTGTGTGGTCGTGAGGATGGAGATTGAATTATGATTGAAATGTGTTTGGAAATGTGAATGTGGAATTCACATGTAAGCAGGCCATGGCAGCATTTTTTTTATTATGTCATCTTTTTATGGAAATATGTGGTTGAAAATTGAATGACAGCAGGGGAGGGAATGTTATTGTGGATTTTGAGGGTGGGGAAGGTGTGTGTGTCCGCAGGTACAGATGAAGCTCTGGAGGGGCGGTGACTGCGGCCCCTCTCTGCGGTAATTTCCCCTGGCAGCCAGTGGTGTCTGGAACTTGGGAGCATGTCGGTGGTGAGGTCTGGTTGGCCGCCCTGCGGTATGGAGACCCTTGGCAACCCGTGAGGCTGTGTGAAAGCCTGAGGCAATGAAGCCTGGTGTGGAGACCTCCCCGGCGGGTCAACAGCGAAAAGAGCAGTTTGGCTGTCACGGGGCCAAGAGTTAAAGTGGGGGAGGGGTGAAGAAGTCGTAAGTCAGGTGACTTGTTTTTGGACTGCAGGCACACAGCCTGACGCACTCCCACCATCTTGCTTGTACGGTACCCCCCCCCCCCCCCCCCCCCGCTGCCTAGTTGAGGATCACACACACGTGTAATGACATCTATGCCACGATCTTGCAGGGGGGGTGAAAAACGTGCTTTGATGATTTTTGAAATATGTGTGAATGGTTATGGGATTTGTGTGAGTGAATGGGGGAGACATCCACTGAGCCATGTCACTCACCTGTAACACAAAGACAGAGCCCGTGGAAATTTGGGGCACATTGGGATGGCTCCGCAGGTAATGTGGGGAATTGTGGCATCTACCGGGGGATGTGGTCTTTAAAGGGATCCTAGGTTTTGTACAAATGTTTTTGAGATTTTACAATTTTTGATTAAGGTGTTGTGGTTAAGATTGAGTTTTTGTGTGTTTTGACATTTTTCTTCCTGCCCCAGGAGTTAGGAGCAAGGACTTCAAGCTTTGTAAATATTTGAAATGTGAATTGTTGCTTAAGGTGTGTAGAACTGTAAGGAGAATAGGTAAGTATCTACGGCTCGCTTCCCACAGCACTCCTGATTTATTTCATCGGCTAATTAAGTGCGAGTCGGTAAGTGTTAAGGCTGGAACGGGCGTGCCTGCAGTGAACCTTGCGGGGGCAAATGTTCGTGCTCCAACTCCTTTGTACTCAAGGCCCTGACGTGATCCAACGATGTCTGCGTGTCCGCTATCAGCTAGTGCCATCTCTCGCTCTTGGTCCCCTGACCAATCGCTGCTCTTCGGGGCATGGCCTTACGGCCCTGCCTGCTTGATGTGGTGATGTCGCGACTGGCAGTGCCAGCGGTATTGTTCAACGTCTTGTTTCGGTTGGTTTTATTCAGTGTTATTAATGCGCGATTTCTTGCTTGGTGTGTGTGCTGCATTGTCATAAGGAACAGAGGAAAAATAACAGAGGCCATTACATACAGGGGATTAATAACCCATAATCCCTAACTAATTAACATAACCCCACCCCTCTCATGGGGACACTTATACGCGCCTACACGACATCTGGTCTGAACGAATTTCCTACTTATGATACATGGGTTTCTTCTTCTTCACAACAGTCAGAGCACTCTACCTATCCAATTCTACCTGGCTCTAAGGTAATCATTGTCTACCCCCACAAACGTAACAATATATATATATATATATATATATATATATATATATATATATATATATATATATATATATATATATATATATATATATATATATATATATACATACAGGTGGTTTATATACATATGTAACAATATATGTACATAAACCCTCATTGAGCGTGGGGGCTGCAGTTCCCTTGTAGAAATTCAACATCCTCACCACTTGTGTATGGCCAGCCTGTGTGCTTCCTCTGCAGAATGCTGCCAGTCTGCAATCTGCAAAAACACTTTGTGCCACACACTAATAGTTTTCTCGGTGGTGACTGCCTTTAATAGGTCTTCCTGAAGCTTTGTTGAGCCTGTGTAGTTGATTTGGCCTCTGTAAACCTGGCAACAATATAACCTTTTTTTCTTGTAGGGATGCCATTTGCACTAAATGTCATGTCGCGTGTCAACAAAGGAGACACCTGGAAACAAAAAGTCAACAAAACTTTCGCAAATGTTCTTCCACCTGCAGCAAACAATATCACTGTATCCCGTTTCATAACTATTTCATTATGGTTTGAATTTGGGACCGTAATTGATGGACCACCTTTATATTTGAGACTACTTTATATGGGACAAAGGTGGATTGGAGGGCATGGTCAAAAATTCTGCCATATTTGTTTGTGTAAACAACAAATGGCCTGCTTGCCATTCACTACATTGTCAAACACTTATTTTCTAATCCACATGTTAGCCTTGAACTTAATGTGGGGAATTGTCCCATACAGTATAATATGGACGTCCTTTTCTCAAAGAAGAAACCTACTGTAGCAAATTATAGCATAATATCACCAACAAACACCAGAATCCATCCTCTACTTGCCATATTGAGGTGGAGAATTGAAACATGTCCGTTAGATTGGCAGAGCAACCAACTGAGGACAGCGTTTTCACCCTTTGTGCTTCATCAGTTTGGAGTTGATACTCAGTTAATCAACTGTTGTTAGTTGAACGTGGAGCCAGCTTCCAGTTGATATATCAGAACAATCACTTATCACTTTAACTTTTAGATAATTTTTGTTAAGACATTCGTGAGGTCAAAGTGCCGCACACTCGTCTGCGGCTGCATGCATCTTTGAAGACACTGTGTGACGATCACGGTATTTGGCCGAGGTCCGGACATAAGAATAACTGGATAAGTTTTGTTTCAACATTTCGTTTTGAAACGACCCATAATTCTCATATAATTTTGAAGTCCAGCTGTTCACCACCATCTCTTGTCTTCCCCCATCCAAAACCTTGATCTTTTCTACCCCCGATAATTCACCCCAGATCCACGTTTTTGAAATTCCGACTTCTGTCCTAGAAGTCCTAGCAGTGTCCATGTGTTTTATACCTCTCCCACCCCCTCCCCCCCCCCACCCCCTTCCCGTGCCTCCTCCCCCCAAGCCCTCTCCCTCCCACAGATCTCCCGATGTCCCTGTTCTCTACTATTGTACTTGTGTGCTTCCCTCTCTCTCCCCATCTTGTCTCCCGCTCACTTTATCTTATGTTTTATGTGTCAGCTTGTCTTTTTGTGATTAACGTTAGTAGTGGGGCGGCTTAGCCCAAATATTCAAAAGAATTGTGCATTTTGTGATACAAGCACCAAATTTGGCACAAATGTACATTAATATGTTGCGAACATTTTCAGATATTGGGCCACTTGAAATTCCGTAATTTTTTTTTCAAATTTTTTCAAATTTCGTAATTTCAAATTTTTCGGGTGACACCGTCACAATTTCGGTCTTCGAGGCCGGCCGATAGGCAAAGTGTGACCGGAAGGGACGAGGTTCTCCTGACCACCTGGCCCTCGATCTGGGAAGCGAGAGGCGTTCCATTAGTGGACGCGCCCCTCACGCCCGACTTTTGGGCGGCCCCGGCAGGCCGTTTGTTTTGACGTTCCGTGACAGGCCCCGCACCCCCACCTCCGGGCCGACCGGAAGCTTGTGCTGAGTACATCATACCTGAACAACTCAGTGAGGCAGAACACAGCAGTGCACACCAGGGTGACCCCTTCAGTGCATAAACCAATTAACCTGTCCACTGCAGGGCATATAGAAATGAAGTTATTTTCTGCATATAATAATAATATAAGTTCAGTTCTATATAACAATTTCTGTTATCACCACTACCACTACAACTACCACTACTACAAGCTTTGTCTGGAATTTTGTGGACTAACAGACAAACAGACATACAGACAAGCTGGGATCAAAACATTACCTCCTTCCACCATTGAGTGTAGAGGTAAACATCATGGAAATTATATCATGCCCTAGATTTAATTCATGCTTACCCGTGTATTTGCTTCACTGGTTCACAAGGTCTTTTGCATACATGTAATTCAGACTCTCGTCTTCATTGCTGACCACACAATGTTCGCAACATATTAATGTACATTTGTGCCAAATTTGGTGCTTGTATCACAAAATGCACAACAGGTTTGCTATGCTGCTACACTATAGCTCTTACACGAGCCTCGATCTTGCATACAAAAAAAAAGTGAAACCTAATATAACCCTTTGGTGTGAAGCAGCTGCCTCTGCCAGCCGAGGAAAGTGTCTTCCCCACAAAAAAATAAAAATAAACAATGCCAATGATCCATATCTAGATTAAGGATTCATCTGTGGATTTTGCCACAGGAACCTCTTGGTGTATATCCATCCATACGCTGACTTATGAGCACCAGGAGGAGATGCAGCTGCGCATTGCCCACTTACAAATCCTCCACAGTCAATGTGTGGGCGTCCCAGAAAGTTCTTCCGATGGGAACCTGGTCTCTGTTCTACACTCGGTGCTAATATGAGACAGGCGTTGGGTTCAAATTGGAATAATAAAGGCACCCGCTCTCCTACGAGGCTGGAAAGCTGGAACCCAAGATGGCAGAAGGGGTGCCAGTGAGTGCCCGGGCACGCGGAAAAGCTAGCTACAAGGTCTTGCGTGTGTTTTTCGTTTTTGGCAATCACTTTTTTTCTATTTATATTCTCACAACTGAAAACCTGGCGACGTGGTGAGAATGTTGGTCTTTGTGTCTTATGAGCTAAATTCAAGTTATATTAGCCGTGAGCACGAAGCCAGCCTTGGTTGGTGTTGGCATCGTGCTGGCCTTGCAAAGCGATATTTGGCTTTCCCAGAAACACCCGAATTACCCGTTCGCTTTTTTCTCCAAGGATTTGGTCCCGAAACGTTCGTCGGATGCGTTGCGGTTACCAACTCCACGGACCAATTCTCGTTTGCTCCAGAGTTTCCAAGCGAACGTACATCCGCACCGCTTGAAACAATATGGCCACCCAGAAACCAAGCCGACGGCAGACATGTTTATTTTACAACCACAAGCTCTTTTATCCTGAGAATATTTTAAGGTTTGCAATTTTTATGGCCAAAGACTATTGCGTATGAAACTTTTCTCGGGCATCGTGACGACTCCTATATACATCAAACGTTTCCCAGCAGCCCACGCCGCGATCACGTGGCTTCCTTTTGTAAGCACACAAAGAGTGACTGCATCCACGGAACATTAAAAATTCCACATTGCTCCTAACTGGATTCGGAACCGGCTGACATTGCCCGGGAATTGCATCTCCCGGGTTATTTCAACATAAATTATTCCGCGGATGCCATTCGAAATCGCCGACGTTCAATGGAGATAAAGGTTTATTCATATCTGTCGGTTGCAACTTTAAGAGGACTTATTACACGACAGGAAGACATAACTAAGATAGAAAAGTGATGACAAGTTGAGAAGAACTCCCCGGAGAAGCACAATGATTATTTCTAAGCTTCACAAACTAACCTCAGTCAGTCTTTTGTGGCTTAAATTTAAATCAATTTTTAAAAAAGTACATTTCCAGTGATTTTCTTTTTCCCCATTCAAATAGCAATAAATGAATGTTTTCCCTCTTTTATTCTCTACTTTGGATATAGCCTGGCAGGGTAGCTGAGAGGTGCGCACACTAATCTCTGACCTGTCTATCCTTGGCTTTGAATCTCGACCCAGCTCTAAAGTCTCACCCTGGTGTTTCGCATGCAGGGCGAGGAATTGATGTGTGTGTGCCGTCTCATGGAAGGACATTTGCCTGACGAGGAGTCTCCCAGAACTGGTTGTTGATGAAGGTAAAGTATCCTTCCGACTCGGTCACCCTGAGCAATTTACCAATCCGTGCACCTTCGGGCAAGCGTCAGACCAACCGGTTCTCAAAAGACTTGGGGCCAAAAACGTTCCTCGGCCAATCCCAAAATAGAGTGCAAATAATTGGGAAGTAGTAGTAATAGCAGTGGTAGTAGTAATAGTAGTGGTAGTAGTAATAGTAGTGTTAATAGTAGTAGTAGTAGTAATAACAATAAGAGTAGTGTTAATAGTAGTAGTAGTAGTAATAACAATAAGAGTAGTGTTAATAGTAGTGGTCGTACTAATACTAGTAGTAGTAGTAATAGTAGTGTTAATAGTAGTAGTAAAAGTAGTAACAATAAGAGTAGTGTTAATAGTAGTAGTAGTAATAGTAGGGTTAATAGTAGTAGTAGTAATAATAGTAGTAGTAATAGTAGTGTTATTAGTCATGTTAATTGTAGTAATAGTAGTAATAGTAGTGTTAATAGTAGGGGTAGTAGTAGTAATAACAATAAGAGTAGTGTTAATAGTAGTGGTCGTACTAATAGTAGTAGTAGTAATAGTAGTGTTAATAGTAGTAGTAGTAGTAATAGTAGTAGTAATAGTAGTGTTATTAGTAGTGCTAATTGTAGTAATAGTAGTGTTAATAGTAGTGTTAATAGTAGTGGTAGTAGTAGTAATAGTGTTAATAACAATAAGAGTAGTGTTAATAGTAGTAGTAGTAATAGTAGTGTTCATAGTAGTAGTAATAGTAGTGTTTAGAGTAGTGTTAATAGTGGTAGTAATAGTAGTGTTAATAGTAGTGTTATTAGTAGTGTTACTAGTATTACTAGTAGTAGTAGTAGTAGTAGTAGTAATAGTACTGTTAATAGTAGTGTTAATAGTAGTAGTAATAGTAGTGTTAATAGTAGTGTTATTAGTAGTGTTACTAGTAGTAGTAGTAGTAGTAGTAGTAGTAGTAATAGTAGTGTTTAGAGTATTGTTAATAGTAGTAGTAATAGTAGTGTTTAGAGTATTGTTAATAGTAGTAGTAATAGTAGTGTTAATAGTAGTGTTACTAGTAGTGTTAGTAGTAGTAGTAGTAATAGTAGTGTTAATAGTAGTGGTAGTCGTAGTAATAGTGTTAATAGTAATAGTAGTAGTAGTAACAATAAGAGTAGTGTTAATAGTAGTAGTAGTAATAGTAGTGTTAATAGTAGTAGTTTATAGTGGTGTTAATAGTAGTGTTAATAGTAGTAGCAGTAATAGTAGTGTTATTAGTAGTGTTAATTGTAGTAGTAGTCGTAATAGTAGTTGTAATAGTGTTAATAGTAGTAGTGGTAGTAGTATAATTAGTAGAAGTAGTAGTAGTAGTAGTAGTAGTTGTAGTAGTAGAATTAGTAGTAGTAGTAGTAGTGGTAGTAGTAGTAGTAGTAGTAGTAGTAGTAGTAGTAGTAGTTGTTGTAGTAGTAGAATTAGTAGTAGTAGTAGTAGTCGTAGTGGTAGTAGTAGTAGTAGTAGTAGTAGTAGTAGTAGTTGTTGTAGTAGTAGAATTAGTAGTAGTAGTAGTAGTCGTAGTGGTAGTAGTAGTAGTAGTAGTAGTAGTAGTAGTAGTAGTAGTAGTGATAGTAATAGTGGTAGTAGTAGTAGTAGTGGTAGTAGTAGAATTAGTAGTAGTAGTAGTAGTAGTAGTAGTAGTAGTAGTTGTAGTAGTAGTAGATTAGTAGTAGTAGTAGTAGTAGTAGTAGTAGTAGTAGTAGTAGTAGTAGTAGTGATGGTAATAGTAGTAGTAGTAGTAGTAGTAGTAGTAGTAGTAGTAGTAGTAGTAGTGATGGTAATAGTGGTAGTAGTAGTAGTAGTAGTAGTAGTAGTAGTAGTTGTAGTAGTAGTAGATTAGTAGTAGTAGTAGTAGTAGTAGTAGTAGTAGTAGTAGTAGTAGTAGTAGTAGTGATGGTAATAGTGGTAGTAGTAGTAGTAGTAGTAGTAGTAGTAGTAGTAGTAGTAGTAGTAGCTTACGCCCTGCTTTGGATGATAAATTTGCTCCACTTTTGCGCTGCCTCCAATATGTCGGTGTTATTGTGATGTGAGTGCTGGCTGATTGGTAACTCAATTGTAAATGAGGATCCATCAAAGATCTGTCATTTACTTCATGGTGTACTCCACTGGTAAAATGGCACATTTTGTTTGACAACTATTAGTAGCCCTTGTGCAACTTTCAACTTTGGTAATTTTTGATGTGCACATCAGAGAAACAAATTATAAATGACATTTGAAAGCATAATTCATCAAGTTTTGTGTTTTGCTGATGTTGCTCCACACACGTGAAGTGAAACGCGGGTTAAACAATTAGTTAATGTCTATGTGTCTGTCCGTCCGCCTTGTCAGTTTTTGATCGCGGAACGAACAAGTTATTTGAATTTGAATGTTACATCTCGAACACGAATCGGATAATGAATAGGAAGACAATTTTGCCGTTTTACCGTACTTTGGCTCTGAATTCATCCGCACCGCGCATGCGCAGAGAGGATTATATTTTTACACTGTCTGATAGTCTGCAAGGGTTTTCCGGTCTTTCTACTGGGGGAACTTATTAGCTGGTGTCTGTGACTTGTGGGCGCACTACAATGAACACGACATCACTCGCAGTACTCAAACGATTACTGCACTGAAACAAAGGTGCAGTAGCAAACATAGGTACAATATTCACTGTTATCGGCGGTCGGTCCGAATCCGCATGCAGTGCTCCCTTGGATGCTG
Source organism: Myxine glutinosa (assembly GCF_964187855.1). Classification (NCBI taxonomy): domain Eukaryota; kingdom Metazoa; phylum Chordata; class Myxini; order Myxiniformes; family Myxinidae; genus Myxine; species Myxine glutinosa. Next base: position 149,739,431 of record NC_136267.1, read on the forward strand.
ACGAGTCTCCTTTGGGTCTGTCCAATGAATTGTCGGCCTTGGATTCCTGCTCCACTTTGAGTTGCACGAATAATCCTCCAGGCCGGCTCCTTCAGTATAATCAGCGCTCAAAATACTCGATACTCATACGATTGCAAGCCGGGTTGGATGTGCAACTTTGCCAGTACAGCAAGACTCATTTGGACTATGTGCCGGGCGGAATACTTGCATCTCCGGAAGAGCGTGAGGATCTTGTTTCTCACAGTCTGAGAGTCCTTTAGGTGCTTTTTTGCAAACTCCAAGCGGGCTTTCATCTGTCTCACTGAGGAGAGGCTTCCGTCTGGCCACTCTGCCATAAAGCCCAGATCGGTGGAGTGTTGCAGTGATGGTTGTCCTTCTGGAAGTTTTGCCCATCGCTACATAGGATCTCTGGAGCTCAGCCAGAGTGACCATCGGGTTATTGGTCACCTCTCTTACCAAGGCCCTTCTCCCCCGATTGCTCAGTTTGGCCGGGCGGCCAGCTCTAAGAAGAGTCCTGGTTGTTCCAAACTTCTGCCATTTAAGAGGAATGGAGGCCACTGTGCTCTTGGGAACCTTCAATGCAGCAAAAAAAATTTTGTAGGCTTCCCCAGATCTGTGCCTCGACACAATCCTGTCTCTGAGCTCTGCAGGCAGTTCCTTCGACCTCATGGCTTGGTTTTTGCTCTGATATGCATTGTCAGCTGTGAGACCTTATATAGACAGGTGTGTGCCTTTCCAAATCATGTCCAATCAATTGAAATTACCACAAGTGGACTCCAATCAAGGTGTAGAAACATCTCAAAGATGATCAAGAGAAATGGGAGGCTCGTATATATGTTTTACCATTGCAGAACACTAGCACTTTTTATGTTCAGTCCCACCATTTAAGATAAGTATACAGTCACGTGAAAAAGTAAGTACACCCCATGTAACGTTTTGACTTTTTCAATATATTTCAACATACAGCTATTTGATCTTCATTTCAACAATATTGATAGAAAAAGGTGATATAATATAACAAAGATCATGAAACATTTACATTTTGTCGTCCATTGTATAATTTAAATAAACATAAATGCAAATTTCGCATGTGGAAAAAGTAAGTACTCATGCTCTTAGAGTCTTCTATCACAAGTAAGTACTAGTAAGTACTATCACAAAAAGTAAGTACTATCACAAGTGCAAAAAGTGTTTTTTCCACACTAATACAAGTGCAAAAGTGGTTTCCTGCACCAACACAAGTGCGAAAAGTGGTTTTTCAACACTAACACAAGTGCGAAAAGTGGTTTTTCCTGAGCTAAATTTCAAGTGTCATAGCAAAGGGTCTGAATACTTATGTAAATGTGATATTTCAGTTTTTTCTTTTTAATAAATTTGCAAAACTTTCTAAAATCCTGTTTTCTCTTTGTCATTATGGGGTATTGAGTGTAGATTGATGAGGGAAAAAGTGAATTGAAACGATTTCAGCATAAGGCTGCAACATAACAAAATGTGAAAAAAGTGAAGGGGTCTGAATACTTTCTGAATGCACTGTACGTATTTGTTTCCTTTCTCATCTGGGCAATATATCAGGCGCCTTTTGAACTAGGAAGCTGATATTTGGACACTACAATGACCAAGTGATTTGGCCGTAAATGGTATTTTTGGTATATTGATTAATCGATTAATTATTTAATTATTCCATTAATTACTTAATTAATTCATTTTTTTAAGTTACAGGTTTGGATGAAATGGTGTTTGTTTAGGTATTCTGTAGCAATTTTAGGTTTAGGTATGTTTGTTTAGCCAATTGATCAATAATTTAATTATTTTATCATTATTGTTTATTTATTTTTGTTATTAATCACATTTCTTTTCTTTCTCATCTGGGCAATATCTCAGTGACCTTTTGAGCTAGGAAGCTGATATTCGGACACGACAGTGACCAAGTGATTTGACTGTAAAGGGTATTTTTGATTAAAATATTAATTACTTAAATAAATTATTAAATTAATTAGTTAATTTTTTTTTCACCAAAAGTTACAGATTCAGATTAAGCGGTGGTGGTTTATGTATTCTATTATCAAATTGACTAATAATTTAATTATGATACGATTATTATTTATTTATTTTCGTTCTCATCTGGGCAATATCTCAAACACATTTTGCGCTAGGAAGCTGATATTCGGACACGACAGTGACCAAGAGAAGGATACCAATGAAGGATATTTTTGATTTATTGATTAATAAATTCATTGATAAATTATTTGATTAATCAATTAATTGTTTAATTAATTTTCAAAAAGTTGCAGCTTCGGATGAAACTGATAGTTTAGGTATGCTATTAGCCAATTCATTGACAAATTAATTATTATACGATGACTATTTATTAATTTTAATTACACAATTATTCAATCAACTATTGTACACCTCTCCCTCCCAATACCATCTCTATGTGCTGCACGGCAGCATCGCCGAGCGCCGGAGGATATGTTATTAGTCCCCTACCGGTGTACACCGGAGGGGACTATAGGTTTACACACGCCGTCCCTCCGTCCGTCAGTCCGTCAGTCAGTCAGTCCGTCAGTCCGTCAGTCCGTCAGTCCGTCAGTCCGTCACGCAAAGAACAGTTTTCCGGACTTTTTTTCTAAACGCTTAACGCTAATGATTTCAAACTTGGCACATGGTTTCCTCATGATATGTTACAGATCACGTTCGAACTACACGACGTTTCGATCATTTTTGACAAAGTTATGGCACTTTGAACTTTGGGAATTCTGATAATTCTGATGATCCTTAACTCAGTGCCATTTTAAGTTTTAATTTCCTTTAAAAACCAATTTCTCTGCAATAATTGGACCGATTGAGATCAAATTTTCACCGTAGGAGGGACTCGGTCTGTAGAATATTTTAATGGTAATTATGACGTCACAGATCACGTGGTTCGGCCGCCATATTGTTTTTCGTGAAAACACGAAAACCCCTTTTTCTCTGCAACGGCTGAACAGATCGAGGCCAAACTTTGCAGGCAGAATCGCATACCCATGACGAACAAAAAAGTCAGCGAGCATGATGTCATGCATCACATGGTTTCAGAGTTATGACGTTTTTAAGCATGAACCTTTAAAACCGAGCTCCTCACTCATTTTTGATCCAATCGAGGGGAAACTTCAAAATCTGTTCAGCATGTCAGTCTACTAAAATGTCATTTTGGAATTTGCGATAGGGCACGTGGTTTGGCAGATATCGTTAATTAAAGGAAAAAAAAAAAAAAAGGATATCTCTTGAATCGCCAGTACCTCAGACCGTGAGTTGATAATAAATTATATAATTCACACAGTGCAATACGTGCAGGCCGCTGCACGGAGCGACCTTGCGGGCTTATCAACGAGGCGAGGCGTGACACACATGTGTCTCAGCTTACCTCAGATCAAGTTTGAAAACCAGCATCAACCGTGCATAAATTTGCATATTCGATCATTTTTGACAAAGTTATGGCACTTTGTTTATTCTAGAGTTCTCCTCAAGCCGCAACGCGCGCCCTCAGCCCGAACGTCAAAAGTGCGACACAGCGCGCTCTTTCAGGAGGGGCGGAGCCAAGCGGAGCAACATATATATACACATCGATCATTGATCTTGAAAAACAACGTATTTTCTCGTGCTTCTGCTGACCTGTCTGCGAGGTGTATAAATCGAAGTCCCGAGTGCGAATCACAGGTGAGCCCGTCCTGAGGTAATTAGTGATTGGGAACGATTCAGAACCTGCAGGTAAATAGCCCTTGGTAATTTCCCCAACAGTTTTCCAGACTATAATTTGGAGTGCGGTAAGTCAAAGCTGTTAATATTCCTTGTGTACAATATGCTGTAATCGTGGACTGTTCTTTAAAATGCTTTCCTAGAATAAGCATCAAGTCAAAAACGTTTTCACTGAATTTTGTTTCCATTGACATTCCATTGACACAATTCTTCATATCAGGCAAGAATACATCGAATTCACATAGTTTACCAATAAATCAACAATACATCTAGGGAGGTTGGAGTGTCACTTTACCATATGCTTCTGTGCGTATAATCTGCGTGAATACTTCTTTAAATATGTATCCGATACTCTGCCCTCTTAGCAGTATACCCAGTACGCGTCAGAAGTAGCCTAGCTTCCACGGTCCGTGGATAACCTGGTCAGGATAACCCGGTCAGGTTAACCCGGTCAGGATAACCCGGTCAGGATAACCCGGTCAGGATAACCCGGTCTCACATCATCCGCGCCCACATTCAACGGTGCATAAATTTGCATATTTAATGAGGTTTGTCTGTCACACTTTGGTTTCGTGTGATAACTCCACCAAACATTGGCTGATTTCAACAAAATTTTGTACACACATGTGTCTCACCATAACGCAGATCAAGTTTGAAAACCAGCATCAACCGTGCATAAATTTGCATATTTAATTAGATCCGTCTGTTCGTCTGTCACAGTTTGGTTTCCATATGATAACTGCACCAAACATTGGCTGATTTCAACAAAATTTTGTACACACGTGTCTCAGCATATCTCAGATCAAGTTTGAAAACCAGCATCAACCGTGCGTAAATTTGCATATTCGATCATTTTTGACAAAGTTATGGCACTTTGAACTTTGGTAGGGGACATGTATTGCAGCACAATACTCAGTATGCTTGTTTATTTATTTGGCATGGGGGTGATGTACTTTGAATGTAGATGTACTTGTTTGTGTGTCTGTTTGTGTGAAGGATATCTCAAATCGTTGTGGATGGATTCAGATGACACTTGATTGACACGTTAGGCATTTTTATTTTTTTTATTTGTAGGTATATGCAGCCTGTGGCTGCTAGGCTGCATCATTTTCTGGGGGGACAGCTGTGCTGCTGATTAAGTGCCCCCTTACCAGCTAGCTGGTACTCATTTTGCCGACCTCAGAAGGATGACAGGCTGAGTCAACCGGCCTGGTATTAATTGCAACAGCATAACAGGGGCTTGAACTCAGGACCCTAGGATCTTAAGGAAGCCACCTTAACCGTAAAGCCAACACCAGGCTTGACATGTTATTGGGTGTGTGACAAGCACAAATTGATGTGTGACAAGTACAAATTCTCACACACAACCTGTCCACCAAATTTCGTCCGAATCCATCCACAACTTTTTGAGATATCCTGTTCACAAACAAACAAACAGACAAATAAACAGACAGACACAGGGGTCAAAACATAGCCTCCAACCACCGTTTGAACCTCCAAACTAAATATGGAGTGATCTAAACATTGTAAGAAGTTGCAATAACACGGTCAGGTTATGTTCAACATTGAGGTCAGGAAGCAGAATCCAGTTGACATGGTGAATTGTTTGCTGCTTCCTACTACGCCTTAGGATCAGGTCCAGAAGGCAGTTGAGCTTCAGTAAAAAAAAAAAGTTACTAATCTGCCAACTTTGCATTCTATCACTGTGAAGCTATAATATGATGTCATCTACATCCTCAGAATCTCTAAAGACTCCGAGGATCCGTTAGGGGTGGGGTAGTCAGGAGGAGGATGAATGGGTAATCCTTCCCAAGTTAGGTCTCCACACAAGCGGTGGCAAGGTCCATTCGTCTTTAGAGATAAATAACCCTCAGGATTCTTTTTTTGGCACAAAAGGGCAGCCTGATGGAGCACGCAATGTGACATTAAGCTCATGTATTAATAAAATTGGGGAGTAAAGGGAAAGTGAGGACAAGCGGAGCCATTTACGAGCTTTCTGCACTCTGGCTATGCCTGCAGTCAGCAATTAGCGCAGCGCCATGAAGCGATTATGAGAAACAAAAGAGGCCTTTTTCATGCTTGTGCCTTTTTCAGCTTGCTGCTCTGAACAGCTGCAAGGGAACAAGTCATCTGGAGTGAGGATGTGACCATAATATATGGGCCGACCAGCCCTTCCTTCTCCCACCATCGAAGTGTTCTGCGGAGAATTAACAGCTTTTCGTAAACTTCAAAAAGCTTGTAAACTTGAAAATCAGACAGAAAATATGACGCATTTTGAATAATTGACAATTATCCTGCAATTATTGATCGCCTTACAAGTTTGTGTGTGCGTAGTATATACAGTCACGTGAAAAAGTAAGTACACCCCATGTAAAGTTTTGCCTTTTACAACATATTTCAACATACAGCTATTTGATCTTCATTTCAACAATATTGATAGATAAAGGTGATATAATATAACAAATATCATGAAACATTTACATTTTGTAGTCCATTGTATAATTTAAATAAACATAAATGCAAATTTCGCATGTGGAAAAAGTAAGTACACCCTTGGCTCTAATAGGTGGTATTGCACCCCTTTGGCAGAAACAACCTCAAGTAGGCGTTTCTTATAACTGTCTACCAGTCTCTGACATCGACTGGGAGAAATTTTTTGCCCACTCCTCCATGCAGAATTCTTTCAGCTGTGCGATGTTTGAGGGGTTTCTCGCATGCACAGCTCGTTTCAAATCCCCCCACAACATCTCGATGGGATTTAGATCCGGGCTTTGACTTGGCCATTCCAGAACCCTCCATTTCTTTCTTTTCAGCCATTCCTTGGTGGATTTACTGGTATGTTTAGGGTCATTGTCATGTTGCAAGGTCCACCTTCGGTTGAGCTTCAACTTTCTGACAGATGGCCTCACATTATCCTCAAACACCCTCTGGTACAATGAAGAATTCATAGTGGATTCTATGATGGTGAGCTGCCCAGTCCCTGATGCAGCAAAGCTGCCCCAAACCATAATATTTCCACCACCATGCTTTACAGTTGGTATCAGGTTCTTGTGGTCAAATGCTGTCTTTGGTTTTCGCCAAACATGTCTTCTGGTACTGTGGCCAAATAGCTCTACCTTTGACTCATCTGTCCAGAGCACATTGTTCCAGAAGTGTTGGTCTTTGCCGAGGTGTTCTTTGGAAAACTTTAGTCTTGCCCTGATGTTCTTTCTGGACAGCAAAGGTTTCCTCCTGTCACACGTCCCATGCAGATCAAATTTGTGCGGCCTCTTTCTAATGGTAGACTCGTGCACTTTGACATCAACAGTGGTAAGAGCTACCTGTAGGTCACGTGATGACATTCTGGGGTCCTTAGAGACTTCTTGCAACATCTTTCGGTCTGCTTTCGGGCTGACCTTGCTGGGGCGGCGTGGCCTGAACAAGTTGGCAGTTGTTTGGAATCTTCACCACTTGTAGATGATCTTCCGGACAGTCGAATGATTGATTTCAAATTGTTTGGAGATCTTTTTAAATCCCTCCCCAGACTAGTAGGCATCTATAACCTTCTTTCTGAAGGCCTCAGAGAGCTCTTTTGATCTAGACATGGTGATGCTGCACACTTCAACAACAAAGAGCAAACCAGCCTAAATGTCTGAGGTTTAAATAAGACAGGTTCCTCCAAGATCCTCTCTAACGATGTTCTAATCATTTGCACCTGAGCTGGTGCACCTGATTCTAATTTTAGGTATTTGAAGTAGTGATAAATTTAGGGGTGTACTTACTTTTTCCACATGCAAAATTTGCATTTATGTTTATTTAAATTATACAATGGACTATAAAATGTAAATGTTCCATGATATTTGTTATATTATATCACCTTTATCTATCAATATTGTTGAAATGAAGATCAAATAGCTGTATGTTGAAATATGTTGAAAAAGTCAAAACTTCACATGGGGTGTACTTACTTTTTCACGTGACTGTAAATATATATACTATATATATATACGAGTATATATATATATATATATATATATATATATATATATACAGACTTGGCATTTAATATGGAATCTTTTTTTTTTCTTGACTTGGGTTTACTTTCTGAACTCAGTGTATCAATCTGGTGAGTTTTTTTTTTCACCCTTCAGTGATGTCTTTGTTGAAAGAACCATGTCACAAGGTCTTTCGCAGCAAGAAGTCAATAGCAGGATTATATCACAGGTAGCATGACAAAATGTAAGGACAGGTACATTTGACGATTGGCTTCACAATCGGGTATACAAGGGTTGTTGCGTTCTGTATTAGTGGAAATCAACTGTTGCACGTCTACAAAAGTTATTGCCGCTTCCTCTGGAGATGGTCCGTCAACTTGACAATGCTGTTTGTCATGGAGTGGTGGCTTTACGAAATTCTGGCATGAAACAGTGTACTATTGCTCGGCAGTATGGCATCACTCAAGGGCAGGTGTCAAAGATCCTGAAACGAAATGCTCAGAGGGATGTCCCTACTCTAATACCGAGGCCAGGACGTCCACGCAGAACCACAAGGAGAGATGATCGCCCGCTGCACCGGTTAGTCTGCAATGGCCGTACCAAGTCAGCTAATCGGCGTAGGGCTGAGTGGCATCAACTGACAAATGTGCCTGTATTCAGAAGGCTAGTCAACCATCGACTGGTTCAAGCAGGCTATCGTGCCAGGCATCCCCTGAGAAAGCCACGCCTGACCAGACAACACAGCCAGCGCCGATTGCAGTGGGCCAGAGAGCACCGTCAATGGCAGCCAGGACACTGGAATCACGTGACCTTCAGTGACGAGTCTAGATTTCTGGTCTATCGTCAATATGGCCGCGTCCGAGTGCGCAGACAAGTGCATGAAGCCCACAACGAAGATTGTATAGTGCCAAGAGTCCAAGCTGGAGGTGGTGGGGTGACCGTTTGGGCTGCTTTTCATGCAGGGGGCAAAACTGACCTGGTTGTTCTGAATGGAAACCTGAACCAGTTCAAGTACAGGGTCATTCTGGAAGAAACATTGCTTCCATTTGCTCGTGCAGCCTTTCGAGGAATCTTTGTCTTCCAAGATGACAATGCACGGTCTCATCGTGGTCGCATGATCCAACACTTTCTTGCTGAACGTGGTGTAGAGCATATGGAGTGGCCTGCCATGTCCCCGGATATGAATCCGATAGAGAACTTGTGGGCAGAATTAACGCATCAAATCGACAACTTGGACCAGCAGCCGACCTCTGTGCGTCAATTGCAGCAGACTATTGTCACTGCATGGCAAGCGATTCCTGTCCAAACCTTGGCAAATCTCGTGAACAGCATGCCTCAACGTGTACGTGCTCTCCTGAATGCTCGTGGGGGTTACACGAAGTACTGAACTGTAATTTTACTGTCCGTAATCCCAGTCATAATTTAGCTTTTGTTTTTGTTGGAAAATTTTTTTGGCTAATGTGCAAAATAAAGAGATACTTCTGGAAAACGTACAGAAGTTTAACACAGTACTGTCCATGAATTGATTTCGATATCAGTTTACATCACTTTCGAGGATCAATTTATTTGCTTCGAAATGTCAAATGTGTTTTTTGTTTCTTTTAAATGTCACATTAACAAAATCTAGAATAATTTCAACATAATTCCAATGAACTTTTGGTTCTAAGTCATCTTGAAAAGTAAGTTCACCCCCACAAAAAAAATATTCCATATTAAATGCCAAGTCTGTATATATATATATATATATATATATATATATATATACAGTATATATATATATATATATATATATATATATATATATATCACACACACACACACACACATATATTATATCTATATATATATATTTATATACACACACACACACACACACATATATATATATATATATATATATATATTGTTACGTTTGTGGGGGGTAGGTAATGAAATACCTTTGTCAAGGAAGGTAGGATTGTATAGGGTAGTGTACCCTGACTATCGCGAAGAAGAAGAAACATTCCTACAACTAAGTCAGGCCCGGATGTTGCGTTTGTGTATATTTGTCTTCATGGCGAGGGGTGGGGCTATGCTAATTAGTTAGGGTATCTATATAATATTCTCCGTAGGTGATTCTGTCTGTGAGTCTGTCCGGGGGTGTGGCTATACCCGGTCTGGGAGGGGCTTCAAAAACAAATATCCACCATGTTGTTCACTCGCATATCGTTGAGGCCTCTTTTGTTAGGCCCGCAGTGTCTTGCTCTCTCTCACAGTTTTATTTCAACTCTAATTCGATATCTCATTTCATTTTTCACAGTTGCTAACCTGGTTTTAGACTCGGTTGCAATACACGGGAAGGAAATTCAATTAAAGTTACCGTTTATGGAACGAAATGCATTTTCGAAGGCCCATAACATAAAGTCCATTGAGACTTTTTTACGGCTTTATCTCGACTCTAATTCACCATCTGATTTCATTCATTGATAACGTTTGGTTTTAATCTATTTTTACTTTGTAAAGCGAAAAGTTTTCGATACATTCAAGTTTAAAAATGAAGTCACCCGTGACTGATATGCATTTTAAGACTGAATCAACACGTCTTCGATCATAAATTACTTTTTGAAGAAACAAAGGTACATTTTGAGTACAACTGAAGCAAAGGAAACCAGCAATGCCTGTTTCGTTCGGAGCAATTATACACCACCCAAAGAAGACGCGTTTCATTTCTAGAGGAAATAATATCGTGAAATCTTTAATAGTTTTTTTTGGGGTTTTACCACGAGTTTTCAAGGGTGAATCAATCGTGTTCACATCCAGGATCATTAAAGAAACTCCATTTCACGTGTGCATGGACATGTAATTCACATATGTAAAACAAGAAAAAGAGCAATGAGAGATTGCAAACCCTCGCCAGGATGTATTTTTTGTGGTTTTAAGGCTTTTGTGTTAAAACAAATATAGCGGCCGACCCACGTGACCGATCACGTCATCATTATTTTTTTTCTCCACCAATTTATGCCTACATGACTTTCAATAAATTCATCTTGATCGGATGAAGTTTTGTACATGTCAAATTATGACATCATAATGGAGGCACCTATGATATCATCATTAACATATTTTATTCCCCATGGAGAGTTCTTTACAATGAGCCATGTCTCAATTTTTTCTATTCAGCACTTTCGGAGATATAGAGGTGCAACGTTTTTTGGGTTTTTCCAAGATGGCGGCCGAACCACGTGACCTATGATGTCATCTTTTTTTTTTCTCCACCAGTTTATGCCGACATGGCGCTCAATAAATTTCATCTTGATTGGATGAAGTTTTGTACTTGTCAAATTATGATGTCATAATGGAGGCACCTATGACATCATCATTAACATATTTTATTCCCCATGGAGAGTTCTTTACAATGAGCCTTGTCTCAATTTTTTCTATTCAGCACTTTCGGAGACATAGAGGTGCAACGTTTTTCAGTTTTTCAAAGATGGCGGCCGAACCACGTGACCTATGACGTCATCATTTTTTTTCTCCACCAGTTTATGCCGACATCGCGCTCAAGAAATTGAATTTTGAATGGATGAAGTTTTGTACGTGTTGAATTATCAAATTATGACATAATGGAGGCCTTGGGCCGAGAGAGTTAAAATTGGGCACAGTCTATTCCAGGGCAAGATAAATATGTGTGTAAAGCTTGGCGATTCTCCATGCAATGGTGTACACGTAGTACTGCAAACAAACAGACAGACAAACAGACAGACAGACAGACAAACAGACAAACAGACAAACCAACCGATCAACATACTTGCCGGAATCTTTTCCGGCAAGTAACAAACAAACAAATGGACTCAAATGCAATACCCTCTCCTCTGGCGAGGATAATAAATAAATAAACACAGACGGGAAATAAAATAAAATAAATAAACACAGAAAAAGGTATTTTTTCGTTCTTATTTTATAAGCTATGTGCACGTACACTTTAAAGAAGTTTATTTGAAATCTTTAATTTTAAAAATGTCATTTTGGACGCTGCAACGAAAAGAGTAACTTTGGTTTTTCTGGGACAGAAAGGTGCAATGTAATGTTCTGATACACTGTCCAAAAGTCTTTTTTCCCAGGGACTTTTCCATTTGAACTGTATTCTATATATCGTCGGGATGTTTCATTCTTTAGACGTAGTCACAATAAAAAGTTGCAATTAGGTACTCTGCACTTGGGAAGAGGGGCGGAGCATCATTTACGTGTCGCCACTCGCGTTTATAAATGCTATCTCCAAAATGAATAAAATAATGAGGGAACAGAACGAGACCGCCAATGAACGAAGAGGAGACTGGGGGGGGGGGGGGAGAGAAGACTGGGAGGGGGGAGAGAAGACTGGAGGGGGGGAGAGGAGACTGGGGGGGAGGGAGAGGAGACTGGGTGGGGGGGAGAGGAGACTGGGGGGCCGGGGAGAGGAGACTGGGGGAGGGGGAGAGGAGACTGGGGGAGGAGAGACTGTGGGGGGGGAGTGGAGGGGGCGAGAGGAGACTGGGGGGAGGGAGGATACTGGGGGGGAGAGGAGACTGGGGGGGGGGGGAAGGACCTGGGGGAGGGGGAGAGGAGACTGGGGGAGGAGAGACTGCGGGGGGGGGGTGGAGGGGGCGAGAGGAGACAGGGGGGGGAGGAGACTGGGGGGTTGAAGAGGGCCTGGGGGGGAGGGGACTGGGGGGGAGGAAGAGGAGCCTGGGGAGGGTGAGAGGAGCCTGGGGGAGGGGGAGAGGAGACTGGTGGGGGAGGAGACTGGAGGGGGGGGGGAGAGGAAACTGGGGGAGGGGACACTGCGGGGGGGAGGAGACTGGGGGAAGGGAGAGGGCCTGGGGGGAGAGGGGACTGGGGGGGGAGGGAGAGGAGCCTGGGAGAGGGGGAGGTGAGCCTGGGGGAGGGGGAGAGAAGGCTGTGGGAGGAGGGAGAGGAGACTGGGGGAGGGGGAGAGGAGTGAGGAGGAGTTGGAAAGGAATGAGGAGGAGTTGGAAAGGAATGAGGAGAGAGGAGTAATGCGACCCCCACTCTCCCCTGTGTGTTACTCACTCTCCCCCGTGTGTCCGTGTGTGACCCACTCTCCCCCGTGTGTCCATGAGTGACCCACTCTCCCCCGTGTGTCCATGAGTGACCCACTCTCCCCCGTGTGTGTGACCCACTCTCCCCCGTGTATGTGACCCACTCTTCCCCGTGTGTGTGACCCACTCTCCCCCGTGTATGTGACCCACTCTTCCCCATGTGTGTGACCCACTCTCCCCCGTGTGTCCATGTGTGACCCACTCTCCCCCGTGTGTGACCCACTCTCCCCCATGTGTGACCCACTCTCCCCCATGTGTAACAGACTCTCTCCTGTGTGTCCATGTGTGACCCACTCTCCCCAATGTGTGACCCACTCTCCCCCATGTGTGACCCACTCTCCCTGTTACTTGCTCCTCCCCGACCCCCTGGTCACGGTGTACCTCCGAGCCCCGAGAGGAGTCACTGCAGAAAAATGTGTTATTCTGTATGTCAAAGATAAATGGAGAAGCCACCCCAATTGTTACTCACAAACAAATATTGTATTAAGATCACACAAGAATAACAGTACAACAATAATAGTATTCAATCGTACAATCAATATGTCATATGATGGTACCATCAGTTTTGTAATATAGAACTCACTGTGCTCCAAGTGAGTGAAACAAGAACATCCCCAATGTCTCTTATTCCCGGCTTCAAGACGAAGTTGATTCGCTCCAGCGATCGCCAGAACGATGTCCCATCGAGACCCGAATCCCATGTGGATGGCCAGTACAGTCACACAGCCGAAGCTGTACAAAGGTGCCCTCAAGGCAACTGGGAAATCCAAAGGCGCCTTACAGGCGACTGAGAGATCACAACCTCGGGTATGGATGAAGTAACCTTCAAAAAGCCACGTCGCACACACGCCCCAGATCGATGTCTGGATGTGGTGAAAATGGTCGAGAAGAGACGAAACCGCGAGCGAAGCACAAGTCCTGCGTGAGTCAAAATGGCCGATGGCCCGGTCTCGTGGCGCAATGGTATGACAATGATTCTCTCCTGAATCGATCGCAAAACCTGACACGCAGGTTGATTGGTCACATCGATGCCAACTCTGTCGTAGGAATCCCTTTCCCGGAAACCCGAAAGTTCGCTAGTGACTCTTGTTCGCCAACGTTCGCTTCAGAACTCAGCGCGACTCGGCTTTCTTGTCTGACTCACACGCTCCGCCCTTTTTTTCTCCCTCTTCTTCCTCTTCATCGTCCGGTTCCCGATCCGGTTTCCTGTTTCTTTTGACATTAACTTTTAACTTTTGAAAATAGAAATATCTATTCCCTTTAAATGTCAACAATAATAATACATGGAATCAGAAATATTTACAGTGGATGCAAAACCACCACAACGGAAGTGACGAATCCGTAACACTTCCCCCCCTCAAGAAAGAAAGTTTGAACATAGTGAAAACTTTCTTTGTAGGCAAAACTCTCCCAAAAAACAAAAGTGAACTCACACCTAAATCATCAATTCCCGTGAGCAACGATAATCAATTTTTCCCCAAAAATATAGCAACAAAACTTCAAACAACCTGCAGACATTTCCAAAGTTAGTTCACTCTGGACAAAGCATCAGCAACGACATTGTCCCTGCCCTTTACATGCTCAATTTCCAATTTGAACTCCGGCAAAGCCAAACTCCATCTCATCAACCACTGATTTTTACTTTTCATTTTTTTTAATGAAGGTTAAGGGGTTGTGATCAAAAATCCAAAGTCAAGCAAATCTATAGCACCTTTTTAGGGAGGCCGAGCTGAGAGCCAGGTTTCATGGTGGTTGGGTGGTGAGGCCTGGAAGTATTCACTACATGGATGCCTTTAGGAACGTGGAGTTCACGGTTAGTCCGTGTAGGAATCTTGGCTCGGCTGCTCCGCAGCATTCAGTGCTTCAAACTCTTCCTTACTTTCATAATAATCACAGTTGGAGCGCTTGTCGCTGTAGTCACGTGCATAGCCATCTCCTTCTTGGCCACTACCCAGATAATCATCCCTTCGGGAGCTGCAGTAACTTTAGGAGCCTCCATAGTAATCTCGACTGCGGCCACCACCAAAACTACTACTCCCACCCCGGGAGCCATAGCCACCCCTGAAACAACCTCCACGTTTTCTTCCTCTGTAGCCCCTTAGACACCCATGGCCTACCTTCTCTACTGTTATGGTCCGACCATCCAAATTCTTGCCATTCCAATCCTTTTCTGCATCTTTGGCGTCCTTTGTTTTTTCAAATGTGACAAAGCCAAACCCTCTTGACTTTTGCATCTCCCTGTCCTTTATCAGCCGCACTTCCAAGAGTGGTCCATATTTGCCAAAGACAGAGTCCAGAACATCTTCCTTTGTTTTGAAGTTCAGTCCACCTACAAAGAGCTTGCCAATATTGCCTCCATCCCTGACTTATGTGTGCTGACACTTAGTTTCAGGGTAATTGACAAGAAGTGTCTGTGCAAAGCGTGACGTCAGGACCTTCCTCTTCTCTTCAGAGCGCTTCCTACCCATAGCACGAGTCGCGGTACAGGATGGAAAGATACCCGGAATATCCTGCTCTAACGGCGCAGTGTTATTTTCCATACTAGGCTTCTCAACAAACATTGGATTACCAGAAACTAGACCACCGGCCAAATCATTCCCGATGACAAAGATATTCCCTCTCCAGGTAAAGTGGCTTGTAAACCTACGGTGACCGGTCCTGACACCAAATCAGACTTTAAATGGATGACATGAAGTGGAGCTTTAACGCAGCCACCAAGCCCCTGTAAAAGAACACTCACACCAGTGGCCGTCTTCTCTGACAATGGCAAAATGCCTTCAAGCATCAAAGATTGATGTGCTCCGGTGTCCCTCAATACCCTAACAGGTCTCTGGTTAGTCAAGTCTCCATCCAGTGACACAAACCCCTCTGAAATAAAAGGTTTGTAACCCTCTTGAACAAGGTCGTTCTGATATGCCGTAACTTTGGCATGGGAACCTTCACAAGGCACTGTCCTCCAAGGACGATTTCTCGCATTTGCCAATGCATTCGGAGTCGTACTAGTCTGACTCCGCTCCTAATTTTTCCTTTCCAGGGCATAACATTGGAACATCAAGTGTCCAGGTTTCTTGCAAAAAGCGCAAGTAGGCCCGTAGGAAAAACTCGTGGTCTGCCTCGAGCCCCCCGGAAGATAAGTCTGTCTTGGAACTGTAGACTTCTGATCCCTAAGAGTCGCGGTATCAGATCTGTCCTCATAGTCATCTCTAGGCCGCCCCCATGAATCTTCGTTCTCTGCCCCTGATTTACCATAACTCCCCTGGCGAACTCTAGGCGGGAAGTTAGGTTTGTGGAACCCCATCCTGTGTGTCAAGGCATAGTCATCTGCCACGGTTACTGCCTCATACAACTCTGGTACTTTCTTTTCCTCCAGATGTACTTTAATGTCTGCGTGGACACACAGTTTGAATTCCTCCACCAAGATCAATTGTCGCAACAGGTTGAAGTCTTTCTCAACCCCCTTCGAATCACACCACCGATCAAACATGGTTTCCTTCATTCTGGCAAACTCCACATGGGTCTCACTCTCCCTCTTCCTGGCATTCCGGCATTTTTGCCGGTAGGCTTCAGGGACCAATTCATAGGCTTTGAGAATGGCTTTCTTCACTTCCTCATAATCTGTACAGTATACATTTGTCAATCGGTAAAGCCGAAAAGATATCTTGAGCTTTACCCACCAAAACACTTTGCACTAACATAGTCCAGGACCCCACAGGCCATTTTAGCATTTGAGCCACTTTCTCAAAGTGTAAAAAAAACTTGGCTACCTCCTTTTCATTGAAGGGTGGAACCAGCCTCACATGTCTACCAACATCCCAGGTGTTCTGACTAGTTGTCGAACCAGCCGGCATGGATGCTACTTCTCCCCGTTCTCCCATTAATTCCATCTCCTTGAGTATAACTTCCTTCTGATACTCCATGTCACGTTCCTTTAACTCCCTTTCGGCTTTCCTTTCCTCTGCTCTTTCCTTTGCTCTTCTTTCTTCTTCAGCTCTCCTTTCCTCGGTTCTTCTCTCCTCGCGTTCTCGTTCTTGTTCTACTCTTCTTTCCTCGAGTTCTCTTGCAGCTCTCCTTTCCTCTGCTTTTAAACTTTCCTCTGCTTTCCTTTCCTCTGCTTTTACCCTTTCCTGGCTCTGCAGTTGCATCTCAATTTTTCCGGAGCTCCACATTTTCCTTTTCCTCGGGTAACCAATCCAAGGCTACCTCTGTCCATGTTCCTTGTCCCACCAGAGATTCTCCCACCAATGTCTGCATCTCTGCTTTCTTCATATTAACTCGGACCTCCAAGTTAAAATGTATGGCCAATATCAAGAGGTCCGATTTTTTTAACGCTAGGAACTGTGCCTCATCAGGTGACGCCGCAAACTGTTCTGCGTCAAACACCATGGTGACTATCAGTTAGCACCTGTTAACCTTCACACAAAATTATTTTCAATTTTTGGAAAAATTTGGGAATGTTAGAAAAAACAATTCTCCAAATTTGGGAATTTTGGGAATGTTAGGGAATTCTATCCCGGACGAATGTTATCAGGGAATTTAATCCCAGACGAAGACCCAATTTCGAGCCCCCCAAGCCAATTGGACGAGCCCCCAATTTCCGTTATGTGCTCCTCCCTGACCCCCTGGTCACGGTGTACCTCCGACCCCGAGAGGAGTCACGACAGAAAAATGTGTTATTCTGTATGTCAAAGATCAATGGAGAAGCCACCCCAATTGTTACTCACAAACAAATATTGTATTAAGATCACACAAGAATAACAGTACAACAATAATAGTATTCAATAGTACAATCAATATGTCCTATGATGGTACCATCAGTTTTGTAATAGAGAACTCACTGTGCTCCAAGTGAGTGAAACAAGAACATCCCCAATGTCTCTTATTCCCGGCTTCAAGACGAAGTTGCTTCGCTCCAGCGATCGCCAGAACGATGTCCCATCGAGACCCGAATCCCGTGTGGATGGCCAGTACAGTCACACAGCCGAAGCTGTACAAAGGCGCCCTCAAGGCGACTGGGAAATCCAAAGGTGCCTTACAGGCGACTGAGAGATCACACCCTCGGGTATGGATGAAGTAACTTTCAAAAAGCCACGTCACACACATGCCCCAGATCGACGTCTGGATGCGGTGAAAATGGTCGAGAAGAGACGAAACCGCGAGCGAAGCACAAGTCCTGCGCGAGTCAAAATGGCCGACGGCCCGGTCTCATGGCGCAATGGTACGACAATGATTCTCTCCTGAATCGATCGCAAAACCTGACACGCAGGTTGATTGGTCACAGCGATGACAACTCTGTCGTAGGAATCCCTTTCCCGGAAACCCGAAAGTTCGCTCATGACTCTTGTTCGCAAACGTTCGCTTCAGAACTCAGCGCAACTCGGCTTTCTTGTCCGACTCACACGCTCCGCCCTTTTTTCTCCCTCTTCTTCCTCTTCATCCTCCATTTCCCGATCCGGTTTCCTGTTTCTTTTGACATTAACTTTTAACTATTGAAAATAGAAATATCTATTCCCTTTAAATGACAACAATAATAATACATGGAATCAGAAATATTTACAGTGGATGCAAACCACCACAACAGAAGTGACTAATCCGTAACACTCCCCCATGTGTGACCCACTCTCCTCCATGTGTGACCCACTCTCCCCCATGTGTGACCCACTCTTCCCCGTGTATGTTACCCACTCTCCCCCGTGTGTGTGACCCACTCTACCCCGTGTGTGTGACCCACTCTCCCTTGTGTGTGTGACCCACTCTCCCCCATGTGTGTGACCCACTCTCCCCCGTGTGTGTGACCCACTCTTCCCCATGTGTGACCCACTCTTCCCCATGTGTGACCCACTCTTCCCCATGTGTGACCCACTCTTCCCCGTGTGTGTGACCCACTCTCCCCTGTGTGTGTGACCCACTCACCCCCGTGTGTGTGACCCACTCACCCCCGTGTGTGTGACCCACTCTCCCCCGTGTGTGTGACCCACTCTCCACTGTGTGTGTGACCCACTCTCCCCCATGTGTGTGACCCACTCTCCCGCATGTGTGTGACCCACTCTCTCCCGTGTGTGACCCACTCTCCCCCGTGTGTGTGACCCACTCTCCCCCATGTGTGTGACCCACTCTCCCCCGTGTGTGTGACCCACTCTCCCCCGTGTGTGTGACCCACTCCCTGCCGTGTGTGTGACCCACTCTCCCCCGTGTGTGTGACCCACTCTCCCCCGTGTGTGTGACCCACTTCCTGGTGAATTGTGGGTGATGTGGGAGGGATTCAGGTGGGGAGGGAGAGGACTTGAGCTCTTGAAGTCACATTTTACATGAGATGTAATTACACATTTCAAACTGTATTTCCCATGTGCACGCACATGCATTCACATGTTTTCAGAAGTAAATACGTTGTGTAGATGACATCATTTGTGGATGTGATAAATTTCCAGTAACCATTTTGTAAAACTGAATGTGCAGCATCTAAATGAAGATGTCCAAATGTCACTCATGTCCATGCTCATGGGATTCCCACGGGTGACTCCACTAGTAAGGGTAAATTCCCTGTGTGTAGTCGCCTCTGTATTCTTCCCTTCATTCCTTATGACACTTACACCACACCAGCCATGCGATCAGCACCTACATTAAATAAAGTGATCACCGACCGGATCCGAACACCACCACTGAGGCCACCCAGCCGAGTCTTCTCAAGGGGCGTCAAGAAGGTCGTGAGGCCCTGCCCGAGAGGAACGATTAGTTATGGCCATAGATTGCTTATGTACCCTTTCTGCTGCCACTGTGTGTTCTTACGACGATGCCAGTAAAACTTAGAAAAATAAATAGATTTAGAAAAAGAAGCATTCCACTACCTGTACCAGAAGATCATTAATAAGCTGGTGTTACCTTACAAAGTTCAGAATCGCTATCAAATCTCACATGATATTTCCATCAATAGGAACCAAATTTGTGATGAGATCAACATGGTTAAAGCAGGTAATTCAATTTGGAGTCGTAAAGGAACACCCAGAGGTGTAACAAGCTCAGTGAGCTGTGATTATTTACAAGGTGTATATAAATTGGAGGTGAAATCCATTTAAGCAAATCTTGGCATCTGTATTAGAACAGATGGCCTGAAAAGATGGAATCTGCATAAGAATGCCCTGGTCTCAAACCTTGCTGAATCTCAAAGCAATTATTTTCAGTATTATAGGTAATGTTGACTTGACTGGGCCGTGGGCAAATTTTCATGGTAATTTCTGCATCTGCCACAAGTGTTTTGAAAACGATAAGGACTTCCAGATCATTCCCAATGTCGAAAACATGACACAGGGACACGTCAATGATAATAATAATAATTCCCTTACAAGGAACTTCCTTTCTAAATGGCTGAGCGTCAAACAAGGAAACTGCACATTCCATTTTTGAAGTCTTTGGTATGACTCGGATGGAGTTCGAACCTCGGACTTCTCAGACTCAGAGCAGATGCTCGAACCATTATGCACCACCAAGGCTGGAAGTTGTGTTTCGGCCAATCTGGTACATTGTGCAGTTATATGATATGTAGGGTGGGAGGAAAATGCAGATTCATTGACATAACTATGGAAGAGCTTTGTGGATATCTGAGGTCAAAGGTCAGGTGTTACCAAGAACTGCGGTCACTAAAGAGACACGATGATATGACACACCAGTGCTCCTTTGGACATGAGACCAGACTAATAGCGACAAGGTTAGTAAGAGGGGGGGAAAAAGGAAGTTATCGTTTGATTCAATATGATGGGTGATCAGATATCACTGAAATGCTTTTGAAAACCGGATTACAAATTATGGCCATCCAAGATCTGTTGTATTTGGGAGACCAGGGAATTTCAGAGATTTTACTTTTGAAAGAGCTTGATTTTTACCAACTGATGGGATGTTCGAAGTCAGGGGTGTTATGTCAAGATTGCATTACACCATTATCCTTCAACAAGAGTGGTAAACCTACCTGGGTTGAGGTTGATATTTCAGATGGATGAATATTTGCACAACAAACAGGATGCACCAGCAACTTGTTAACTTAAATAACTAAGTTTGCATCACAAAATAAAGCAAAATGACTTCCAAACTAGGAAGAAAGGTTGTTAAGGTACATCAGGAACATGGCTCAACCAATAAGGTGATTCTGACCAACGGATACCGCAGCAGATCATATCATGAAGTACAGGGCCTTTTTTCATTCCTAGTATAGTCGATAAGCCTTCTCATGTGTCATGGCATGTTTTACATCAAGTGAGTGCAGATGGAACAGCTGGTTGACCATCCCCTGGAAAGTAAGGAGTGTTTCACAACGCATATATGTGATCCGCTGGCACCACAACAGAATAACGGCTTTGTGGTTAAATCTGACTCCACTATCAATTTGAACTCAAAATACAGAAGTTCAGACATAAATACTCTATCGATGAGCTACCTTGTTATCATAATCGATCATATTTTATTGATTATATCATTCCAATGTTTCCCGAAATCCTTATGCGCTTGGTTGTACAAGCTCCTTCATAAGCTTTAGATCATTGGAGAAAATCTACATCATCATATTCTGCACATAACAATTCCACACATCCTACTATTAAGTTGCAATTGATCACTGGCTTTGACACCAATACCATTTTTTTATTATGGACACTCGGCATCAAAAAGCTACATACAGTCATGTGAAAAAGTAAGTACACCCCATGTAAAGTTTTGACTTTTTCAACATATTTCAACATACAGCTATTTGATCTTCATTTCAACAATATTGAAAGATAAAGGTGATATAATACAACAAATATCATGAAACATTTACATTTTGTAGTCCATTGTATAATTTAAATAAACATAAATGCAAATTTCGCATGTGGAAAAAGTAAGGACACCCCTATATTTATCACTACGTCAAATACCTAAAATTAGAATCAGGTGCACCAGCTCAGGTTCAAATGATTAGAACATCGTCAGAGAGGATCTTGGAGGAACCTGTCTTATTTAAACCTCAGACATTTAGTTTGGTTTGCTCTTTGTTGTTGAAGTGTGCGGTGTCACCATGCCGAGATAAAAAGAGCTCTCTGAGGCCTTCAGAAAGAAGGTTATAGATGCCTACGAGTCTGGGAAGGGATTTAAAAAGATCTCCAAACAATTTGAAATCAATCATTCGACTGTCCGGAAGATCATCTACAAGTGGTGAAGATTCCAAACAACTGACAACTTGTTCAGGCCAGGCCGCCCCAGCAAGTTCAGCCCGAGAGCAGACCGCAAGATGCTGAAAGAAGTCTCTAAGAACCCCAGAATGTCATCACGGGACCTACAGGTAGCTCTACCCACTGTTGATGTCAAAGTGCACGAGTCTACCATTAGAAAGAGGCTGCACAAATTCGATCTACATGGGAGGTGTGCCAGGAGGAAACCTTTGCTGTCGAGAAAGAACATCAGGGCAAGACTAAAGTTTGCCAATGAACACCTCGGCAAAGACCAGCACTTCTGGAACAATGTGCTCTGGGCAGATGAGTCAAAGGTAGAGCTATTTGGCCACAGTACCAGAAGACATTTTTGGCGAAAACCAAAGACAGCATTTGACCACAAGAATCTGATACCAACTGTAAAGCATAGTGGTGGAAATATTATGGTTTGGGGCAGCTTTGCTGCATTAGGGCCTGGGCAGCTCACCATCATAAAATCCACGATGAATTCTTCATTGTACCAGAGGGTGCTTGAGGATAATGTGAGGCCATCTGTCGGAAAGTTGAAGGTCAACCGAAGGTGGACCTTGCAACATGACAATGACCCTAAACATACCAGTAAATCCACCAAGGAATGGCTGAAAATAAAGAAATGGAGGGTTCTGGAATGGCCAAGTCAAAGCCCGGATCTAAATCCCATCAAGATGTTGTGGTGGGATTTGAAACGAGCTGTGCATGCAAAAAACCCCTCAAACATCGCACAGCTGAAAGAATTCTGCATGGAGAAGTGGGCAAAAAGTTTTCCCAGTCAATGTCAGAGACTGGTAGACAGTTATAAGAAACGCCTACTTGAGGTTGTTTCTGCCAAAGGGGGCAATACCACCTATTAGAGCCAAGGGTGTACTTACTTTTTCTACAGGTGAAATTTGCATTTATGTTTATTTAAATTATACGATGGACTACAAAATGTAAATGTTTCATTATATTTGTTATATTATATCACCTTTATCTATCAATATTGTTGACATGAGGATCAAATAGCTGCATGTTGAAATATGTTGAAAAAGTCAAAACTTTACATGGGGTGTACTTACTTTTTCAGGTGACTGTATATCTACCAGTTTCAAAAGGAGCACTTCACCACGATTAGAGCATTTCAATTGCATCAGATGTGGTAATAAATGTGAATTGTTGATCCTAGCTTACTCGATGACTATGACGGAAGATGCCATTTCTTTTTGCCGCCGCCATTTGTCTTTTTACCCTGGCCATTTGTATTTCTCCTGCCACGATTTGTATTTTTGCCACCACCATTTGTATTTTTGCCACGGCCATTTGTATTTTTACCGTGGCCATTTGTATTTCTCCTGCCACGATTTGTATTTTTGCCACCACCATTTGTATTTTTGCCACCACCATTTGTATTTTTGCCGACGCTATTTGTATTTTTACCGTGGCCATTTGTATTTCTCCTGCCACAATTTGTATTTTTGCCACCACCATTTGTATTTTGGCCACCACCATTTGTATTTTTGTCGCTGCAATATGTATTTTGGCCATGGCCATTTGGATTTTTGCCCTTGCCATTTGTATTTTTGCCGTCGCCATTTGGATTTTTGCAACCACAATTTGTATTTTTTCCGCTGGCATTTGTATTTTTGCCGTGGCCATTTGTATTTTTGTAACCACAATTTGTATTTTTGCCACCGTTGTTTGTATTTTTGCCACCGCCGTTTGTATTTTTGCCACCGCATTATATATTTTTGTTGTGGCCATTTGTATTTTTGCCGTCACTATTGGTATTTTTCCCTTCCATTCCAACCCCATGCGGGCACAGGCAACTTGCTAGTTTATTGAATACCAGTATATTCATTGATCTACCATACTCTTTACAGAGCGTAGGTGTTTCCGGAGCAATCACTAGCACTGCAAGGCTTATGCTGGGTGGTTTTCTGTTGCCTTCCCAGTAGTGGTCCGACATCGAACACTGCAGTGGAGGACATTTTTTGGAGGTATCGACGATAACTTGCCTCCGCTTCGCGAAAGACACCATTAGATCTTTAACGTGTACCAACGGCCAATGTTGGCACAAATATCAGAATAATGTAAAGCATATTAGTAACATAACAATGTATCTTTACCCCTTTTTCACAAGCTTACTTCCTTTAAGTTTGGACATCAAGAAGTCAAGTTAAAAAAAAAAAAATCACCAAACAGCAGAATCTTGTTCTAACAGGTCAGTCACTTGCAGGTCATCATGCAACGTCCGAGTCTCAAAAACACTGTGCAGGTCATAAAATCATGTGAGGCGCGTGATTGAGTCTTGCCGATGCTTGGCACTGTAAGTCCATCCCATGTGCAGGAAGAGAAGGAGTTTTGCAGTCGTGTGTGTGTGTGTGTGTGTGTGTGTGTGTGTGTGTGTGTGTGTGTGTGTGTGTGTGTGTGTGTGTGTGTGTGTGTGTCCGAGCCGTAACTTTTTTACCATTTGAGTTTTGTCAATAAATTTTCAACAAAGCTTTATTATGATAATACAGGGAAGGCAAATTAATAATTTTATCAAAAGGACAAAATGTCAAAGGTCAGGGTCACATAAAATCATCAATTTTCATGCAATTGACAGGGAATTTCAATTTACCATTTGAGTTTTGTCATCAAATTTTCAACAAAACTTTATCTTACTATAATTCACCAAATGTCCATCCGTCTGTCTGTCTGTCCATCCGTTCGTTCGAAGGTACCACAAAAACGGCTGAACCGATCGTAACGATATTTTGGGTGGGTAATCCTGGGATCTCCTGGAGTAAAATAGGCTATATTGTTTTTCCACTTTCAGCTTTGGCCTCCAGCATTTTCAGGTTTGGACTCCCGCATAACGTTATTTTCCTGGGTGCCGCACAAACGGCTGCACCGATCGCTGCACAGCTGTGCAGCATGGCTGCACCGATCGGCTGCACCGATCGGACTCGGTGACCTCGGACAAAGACCTTTTATAAGAACATGGGTTGAATCCCTGCTAGAGAGAATGCCAACCCCTCCCCGCCATCACGGTCGTCTCTCCAACTCACAATCCCACGAGATATGTGGAAAGGACAATAGCTGGGCGGCTTAGCTAAAAAAATTCGGATCGATTGTGCCTTTTCCCTTAAAAGCATGAAACTTTGCACATGGCTAGAATACCCGAAAAGGAAGATCTTTAGTCCAGGGGGCATCCCCAATTTCACCCCATATGGCGGCCATCTTTAAATCCAAGATGGCCGTCATACAAGACCTATTTTGATGAATATCTCCATAATTAGAACAGATATCAAAATGGTTGAAGTGCCTATACCTACATTTTTAGGGTCTAGGAATCCAATGGCAACATAAAATCCAATGGCAACATATTGGAACACCCACAGTTCCAATACTGGAGTCTCACGATGGCATTGGAGAACAGCATCCTGACCTTCGTGCGCTCATTGAGGGAGGCTGACTTTGAAATGTACTTAGATGCTTTATGGGAGCAGATGATGATGTTGTCGTGCTTGCAGTTACAGCATCCCAGAAGCTTTCAGTGATGATATGGTTACAATTTGGGACAGGCAAGAACATGCGATTTATCTCTGCACATGATATAGCCACAGCTCTTGGCCCTGAGAAATCTAAAGCCCTCCCCATGTTTCATGCACTAACAGGGTGTGACACTTCTTCAGCGTTTAATGGGCGTGGAAAGGTAACTGCATGGATTGTGTGGGAATCATTCCCTGAGCTCACAGAGGTACTAGCAGAAATTTGGCACCAGAGCACAGAGATAACTGAAACCTGCATGAACGTCATTGAGAGATTTGTTATTCTGTTGTATGATCGCACAAGTACTGCTACTGACATTAACATTGTACGAAAGAAACTGTTTGCAAAGAAGGGCAGACCTGTGGAATCAATTCCACCAAAACATGATGCCCTTGTGCAGCACGTAAAGCGGGCAGTATACCAAGGCGCACTATGCTGGGGACAAGCATTGCATGCTAAGCCTGATCTACCAAGCCCCACTGAATGGGGTTGGCAAAAAACGTCTGCTGGCCAGTTCAAACCAATATGGACAACACTTCCAGAGGCTGCAAAGATCTGCAATGAACTTGTTAAGTGTGGGTGCAAAAATGGATGTACTGGTCGTTGCCGGTGTAAGAAAGCTGCACTTCCCTGTACTTCTCTCTGCGCATGTGATGGAGAATGCAGCAAAGACTAGAAAACCACAAGATGGCACAGTTACAGTCTGCGATGTCATAGACACTTTTAATCACTGAAGAATGCCAACCTGTTAAGAGTATTTATATGCATTCCCAGTATGCATGATACTATGCAAAATTAATATTTTCATATGACTGCTTTATATTTTATGTTACCATTGGATTCCTAGACCCTAAAAATGTAGGTGTAGGCACTGCAACCATTTAGATAGCTGTTCTAATTATGGAGATATTCATCAAAACAGGTCTGTTATGGCGGCCATCTTGGATTTCAAGATGGCTGCCATATACTATTGAATATTTTATGTTGCCATTGGATTCCTAGACCCTAAAAATATAGGTATAGGCACTTCAACCATTTTGATATCTGTTCTAATTATGGAGATATTCATCAAAACAGGTCTTGTATGACGGCCATCCTGAATTTCAAGATGGCCGCCATATGGGGTGAAATTGGAGATGCCCCCTGGACTAAAAATCTTTCTTTTGGGGTATTCTAGCCATGTGCCAAGTTTCATGCTTTTAAGGGAAAAGGCACAATTCATCAGTTAAGCAGCCCCACTACGACCCAAAATCAATTATCTTCTTTTTGATTCGTATATAAACATCATTAAAAGTAAATAATGACCTCGGCCTAAGTTCAAACGACGTGAGTTTAATCTCTACATGAGAGAATTCCACATAGTTATTTGGGAGGTGTATACGCTAACAGATCGCCGTCTCCATCGATCTTGCCAAGGCCGTAACACCTATCTGCTCAAAATCCTTTTAACTGTTGACTTGGTAGTTTTTACAATGAAGGAAACATTAACAATGTTGTTAAAAGTTTATTTTGTGATTAATTTGTGATTGGAGTTATGTTGTTTGGAATGAAAAAAGAGATATCAAGTTCAAGTGAATGACGACATGCCGTGATGGTTTATACTTTCTAAATGTGAACTTCGCGGATCGCCATATGCAGATTCGCCATGGACCCACGATCGATGTTTCTATACGTGAACGTAACAAACGGGTACGTTTTTCATGGAAGTCCTTCACGAACTTGCTGTCCATGTCTGACTTGCTGTCCATGTGTGACTGAAGGTGCTACAGGAATGTGGAATTTATTGATTTCATGCTTTAGCATTCGCCATTTCTGTGTTGTCTGTTTGCTTCTGGCCTCCCACCCATGCATAGCACGGGTATCTCACTCGTTATGATAATATGGAGAAGGGAAATTAATAATTTTGTTAAAAGGTCAAAAGGTTCAATGGCCACGCACAGTCAGCATCACATAAAATCGTCAATTTTCATCTGGTTGTCCTGAAATTTTAGGAATTTGCACATTGGGTCACTGAATTGGTTCACCAATCAAAAGCTAGAGGCTGTGTTTTTTTTATTTATCAAAAGGTCAAAGGTCAAGGTTGCATAAAATCACTAAATTTTCACCCAATTGACCTGAATTATCGAATTTGCATATCTGTTCATTGAATTGGTTCCATAATGAAAAGATAGGAGTCAATTTTTTTTGGATCAAAAGGTCAAAGGTAAAGGTTGCACAAAATTGTCAATTTTCATTCATTTGACCTGAAATTTTAAGAATTTGCATATTGGGTCACAGAATAGGTTGACCAATCAAAACCTAGAAGCTGATTATTAGTCCCCTACCAGTGTACAACGGAGGGGACTATAGGTTTGCACGCCGTCCCTCAGTCTGTCAGTCCGTCACGCAGAGAACAGTTTTCCGGACCTTTTTTCTAAACGCTTAATGCTAATGATTTCAAACTTGGCACATGGTTTCCTCATGATAAGTTACAGATCGAGTTCGAACTTCACGACGTTTCGATCATTTTTGACAAAGTTATGGCACTTTGAACTTTGGGAATTCTGATAATTCCGATGATCCTTAACTCAGTGCCATTTTAAGTTTTAATTTCCTTTAAAAACCATTTTCTCTGCATTAATTGGACCGATTGAGATCATGTTTTCACCATATGAGGGACTCGGTCTGTAGAATATTATAATGGTAATTATGACGTCACAGGTTACGTGGTTCGGCCGCCATATTGTTTTTCGTGAAAACACGAAAACCCCTTTTTCTCTGCAACGGCTGAACAGATCGAGGCCAAACTTTGCAGGCAGAATTGCATACCCATGACGAACAAAAAGGTCAGCGAGCATGACGTCATGCGTCACGTGGTTTCAGAGTTATGACATTTTTAAGCATGAACCTTTAAAACCGAGCTCCTCCCTCATTTTTGATCCAATCAAGGGGAAACTTCACAGATCTGTTCAGCATGTCAATCTCCTAAAATGTCCTTTTGGAATTTGCGATAGGGCACGTGGTTTGGCAGATATCGTTAATTAAACGAAAATATATTTAAAAATTGGATATCTCTTGTTTATTCAAGAGTTCTCCTCAAGCCGCACCGCGCGCCCTCAGCCTCGTCTCGCGAACGTCAACAGCGCGACACAGCGCGTGCTTTCCGGAGGGGCGGAGCCAAGCCGAGGAACATATATATACACATCGATCATTGAATGTGAACCGGAAAAAAATAATAAATTACTGATATTTAGCGACTCAAAAGGTTCTTTATCAACAACTTATTTTCTCGTGCTTCTGCTGACCTGTCTGCAAGGCGTATAAATCGAAGTCCCGAGTGCGAATCACAGGTGAGCCCATCCTGAGGTAATTAGCGATTGGGAACGATTCAGAATCTGTGGATAAACAACCCTTGGTAATTTCCCCAACAGTTTTCCGGACGACAGACTGCCAGTAGGGGACATGTATTGCAGCGCAATACTCAGAATGCTTGTTTATTTAGATCTAAGGCTCAAAGGTCAGGCTGCATAAAATCACCAATTTTCATTTTGTATTTTTTAAAACTGTTTTCGTTATTTTGAGCATACTGAAGAAGAAGAAGAAGAAGAAGAAGAAGAGGAAGAAGAAGAAGACGTCTGATTACAAACGGATGCGGATGGGCTTTGCATTTTCAGATGCTTTCGAAGTTAGTTTTGTTTTGGACGTGGAGAAGGAAGTACCTTCGCCTCAGTAGAACATATGGTTGCAGTTCTGGCGTATCTAATACTTCCAAAATCCTACGTACCGGTAGATGATGCCGCTCTGTTTCATCAAGTGTTCGGATAAGTTGTTTCTTTCTCATGGGAAAGACCAATGGTGTTTTTGACATCCAGAACAATTAAGCCTGTCTATTGTCTGCTCCACGCTGATTATGGTTATGGCAGCCTTCAATTTGCTACCATCTCATTTTCCACCAAATCCTTAGACGTGATCAGATGTAGGGTAGACTTGGTCAGACATGATCAGATGTAGGGTAGACTTGGTCAGACATGATCAGATGTAGGGTAGACTTGGTCAGACATGATCAGATGTAGGGTAGATATGTTGAAAGTTGAGGAATTCTAACACTGACGTTGCACCAATGGTTCATAAGTAGCAAGATAAAATTTACTTACTTACTTAAGGAAGAAAACTAGGTTACCTATGCTGAACAGCTCTAGGAAGTCTCGTATTCACCTGCAGTTGCGCATCAGTCAAGGCCGGGAGGGAACAGTGATTTGCGAATGCCATCAAAGATCAATTCCTAATGTTTTCACCGGTAAAAGCTATACCACCTAAGGAATACCTTCCCACTGTTGCTTTGGGCTAATTTTACCCAGGGATTGTTGAGAAGTTGGATCAGATTTTTATTGCATTTGGCTGGAATTTGAGGTTAATCATGTGGCTTTGTTGGTCAACCAGAAAGCAAATGGGTGAAGGGTACAATTACACAGAGAAAATGTGAGCAAGAGCCTACAACAATCTCCTGAATTCATGTCCATAGGGATTTCTGCTCTGGGAAACACTTTGCCACCGGGTTGTTTCAACCTGACATGGGAATGCATTTAATAGTAATAAAAAAAAAAGATATAACTGCTGGTTTGCGTGATTAAGGAAATACTTAATGCAACCTTATGCTGCAAAGAGGCAGCATTTACTGGTGAGGTTATTAATTAGTGTGAATACATTTTCTATACTGACCTGAGGGTCTAGATCCTGCAATCTTCGTGTTTTTTTTATTTCCGAAGTCGAGGCTCTTGTAAGAGCTAAAAGTGTTGCTCAGGTGGGAATACCAAACACACCAATCTGTATGCATCAACAATGTCTAAATTTTAATATGGATTGGTCTCCCTGCGTGGGAAATAACCTACATCGAGATTGAGATGTCGAGGTGGTCTGATGATAAATGTTGCATGAATGGAGAGTGAATGGTGAATGTAGTGGGTGCACTATTGTAGTAGTGTGTGTTTGTGTGTTTACCTGGTGTGTGAATAAACATAGTCAGTCCACATTGAATGGCAAGTTTTACGAACAAGTTGCTGTTTCCATGTGATTTTAAACAGTCAAGGTATCATGAACATAGTGTTTATGGTCAATAACCAATGTTAGTACTGTATATTGTTTTTCGAGTGCTGGCAGGATAGCCCAGGTTCGAATCTCGACCAAGCAATAAACTGTCATCTTGGTGTTTTGCATGTCGGACGATGATGCATCGATGTGTGTGCTATCCCTGGGATGGAAGTTAAACTGGGCATTGCGTCTGATGGCATTAGTTGGTGGATGGCAAGGATCCCACAGTGGCAATGTCAAACCATTGCTGGTAAGGCAATGTCAAACCACCCAGCATAACCCTAACCCGTGGCCAGGCACTCCTTCTGCAAACAGTATGCTAATTTGATGATAATGATTCCTAATCTGAGTTGTAAATTCATAAATAATTGGAAGTATTTTTCCTCCACCTTAACCTCCAACCAGGTGTCAGTCTGGCTGTGAGCTTAGGTCGTATATTTATTTTCTAAACTGAGATTGCCAGTTCAAATACTTGCTATAACTAGATGATATTCATAGAATACTTAACCTGCGCAGTAAACTTGATGCAGGCCAACTCTTCTGTTTTCTTTGATCCAATATGGCTGCCAGACCACGTGAGTGATGACATCATAAATTTATATTCTCTAATATAATTGTTGCATAGATCATGCTCAATACATTTCAATCTGATCAGACTAAGCGTTGTCCCTGTCGAATTATGACGTCATAATTATGACACCAATGACGTCATCGTTAATAACATATTCTCCACATGGAGTTCTTTACAATGAGCCATGTTTCAATTTTTTCCATGCAGCGGTTTTGGAGAAATAGAGGCGCAACTTTTTTCGGTTTTTCCAAGATGGCGCCTGTAACACATGACCTATGACGTCATGATTATCACTAAAATATTCTACAGGAGGAGGCGCTCATATGATGAAAATTTCGTGCCCGTCAGACCAACAGTCGCTGAGAAAAAAAATTGACAATGATCGGATAAGTGTTGTACTTGTCGAATTATGACGTCATAACGAAGGCACAATAACATCATCATTAACATATCTTATTCACCAAGGGGAGTACTTGACAATGAGCCATGTTTCAATTTTTTCCATGGAGCGGTTTCGGAGATATAGAGGTGCAACTTTATTCGATTTTTTCCAAGATGGCGTCTGCACCACGTGACCTATGACGTTATAATTATCATTTAAAAAAAATTCTGCAGGAGGAGCCACACATATTTTGAAAATTTCGTGTTCATCGGACTAACAGTTACAGAGGATTTTTTTTTTCATACTGATCAGATCAAGCGTTGTACTTGTAGAATTATGACGTCATAATGGAGGAACCTATGACATCTTCATTAACATATCTTATTCCCCATGGGTTGCACTTGACAATGAGCCATGTTTCAATTTTTTCCATTAAGCGGTTTGGGAGATATAGAGCTGTAACTTTTTTCCAAGATGGCGTCCGTACCACGTGACCTATGACGTCATAATTGTAAGCAAAAAAATCTACAGGCAGAGGCGCTCCCCCGGTAAAATTTCACGTCAATCAGACTAACGGTTGCCGAGAAAATGAATTTTTAAAATGCAGACACGCACTTACGGCACACGTACGTAACCGAATGCCTAATCCCGCTTTTCGCCTTGCGAGCACAGAGTAATAATATATACACCTTATCTATCATATAAAACTAGTCCAGCACTTGGTAGAGAGCATACCTCTGCCAGGCTGACAGTTTATGTTTTGTATCCCATGATAGTCCGGATCTGAATCCGGACTTGAACCAAAATCGAACCGGCTTGTTCTTGTCACCTACCCAACTCATCCACCTAGTTTTGTCATAATCCATCCATATATTTTTGAGATATCGTGCTATCTATCGTTTTTGGCCATAACTCTCAATGGTGAAGAATCACGAAGAAAATTCTCGGATCCGGATTCAGATCTTCCCCAAAATGTAACGATTTCTTCCTTGTTAAACACCCAAACTGTCCACCAAGTTTTGTCCGAATCCATCCATATCATTTTGAGATATCATGCAATATATAGTTTTTGGCCCTATTGCTCAATAGTGAAGAATCACTTTAAAAAATTGTTGTATCTGGATCTGGATTCGAATTTTCACAAAATCTAATCATCTTGTCCTTGTCACATACAAATCTCCACCAAATTTCGTCCGAATATGTCCGCATCATTTTGAGATATCCTGTTCACAAACAAACAGACAGACAGACACACAGGGGTGAAAACATAAACTCCGCCCACCTTCGTTGGCAGAGGTAATAAAGCAACTTCGATGAAGATGCTTGAGGGCCACACATAAGGCCCCTGGATATATTATACGAGGAGGGAACAGTGGCATCTCCACCATTTTGCTGGTGTACATAAAATGTAAATTATGACCTTAAAAGAAAACATGATGACAACTTGATAAATTTTCACCTGTAAAAGTGTAAAACCTAATCTTTTCAGGCCTCCTTTTATTGTCCATTTCAAAATATGGATAGATGTGATGGGATATAAGGTAATTAGGGTGTGCTGGCATTACACAATTGGATAGGAATTTAGAAAGTGCTTCTTCAATTCATCTGCTATGCAGAAGGGAAAAGGCAGAGAATGATTATTTCAAGATAAAGCAGTTGCTCTGTATGAGGTTGGAAACAAGAGAAATCTGTCCCCTGTGAGAATGAGAGAAATTCATGCCAAGAGCATTTAAGTCCACCAGATCTTAGCAGCACAACAACATTGACCTCAATGACCAATGTATGGTGTGAACAGCAACAGCTGGTGTATCCATTTGTTTACTTTACACTAAACCCTTCTTATAGGGTCCGTAAAGGGGTCATCAGTCTTAATTGAAACTCTGACCATGTGATGAACTGTTTGGTGAACTGTACACTGGTTTGTGAAGGCCCCTTCCTCCTCCCCCAAGGAGTTTTAAATGTTTAAGAAAACCATCCGCCAACACCAATCCACTTTGACAGATGAAGCAGCCATCTTGAATTCATTCAACTGTGCAGGTGCACTCAGCTTATGTATTTTATACGTGAATCCGCACTCCCACTGCATCCCTGGCGTTGCACTGCACTTTGGGTTTGGTAGTAAGGCTGGGAATGGATGTGCTATATCCTCCTCTAGTGAAAGGAAGAGAAAAGGAATTCGATGTTGACTTTGGCTGCTTCCTGAACATCTCACATGGTACCTGTTAAGCAATGTCCTTTCCAACTTGCTTTGCTTTCTTGTGGTTCTTTTCATCCTACGCTTCCTGAAACTTCCGGTGCTTACCACAGGGGTAGTGGCGAGGAGTTGCTTTTTTAAAATCTCTTTTTGCAACAGATGTCGTCTTTTCAGCTGCGATTGAAAAGGTCTGCTTTTAAACGTGTCGGTCTAATCCAATCAGCCTGACCTCAAGCCTCAACTGTGGTCACGAAAGGTCATGTTCCGTATGGTGATTTGAAAAGTGCGGCATCAGTGTTTCCTTTAGACATGTCAAAATGAGCGAAGTGCATAACCAGAACAACTGTATAACTTTCTCGTGATCTGTTGAGGGCATTCTAATCGTCGAAGGCTCACAATTGGGAGTATGTGCACATGTAATTCCCATGAGGATGAAATAATACATCAACATACAGTACTTTTAGTTAATGTTATCGCAACCCACAATGCATTTGGATAAACAATACTGGACAATTTTTTAAAGAATAAGTATTTAAAAAACATCTTACTAAAATCTTACTATAATTCACCAAATGTCTGTCCGTCCGTCTGTTCCCAGGTACCGAAAAAACGGCTGAACCGATCGCAACGAAATTTTGGGTGGGTAATCCTGGGACCCCCTAGAGTAAAATAGGCGATATTGTTTTTCAATTTTTTCCCCAAATTTCCAATTTTCCAGTTTTTCCAAACATGATGGAATAATATTTACGGATATGAACAGTGATGTGGCTCTTATTGAAATTCTACACATAGTGTTTAGATTTTGATGATTTGCGTGTGATATGATTTAACAGATGTTTATATAAATCGTTTAAAATAAAATAAAAGCCTTCAATTTCTGATATTTTGCCTTTTCATTTGGGCCTCACAATTGAAGTCTCGCCCATAGGGCGGGTACCATTGCTAGTCTTACTATAATTCACCAAATGTCTGTCTGTCTGTCTGTCTGTCTGTTCCCAGGTACCACAAAAACGGTTGAACCGATCGCAACGAAATTTTGGGTGGGTAATCCAGGGACCCCCTGGAGTAAAATAGGCTATATTGTTTTTCCAATTAGGAAAATTTTTCCAATTTTCCAGTTTTTCCAAACACCTTGGAATAATATTTACCGATATGAACAATGATGTGGCTTTTATTGAAATTCTAAAGATACTGTTTAGATTTTGATGATTTGTATGTGATATGATTTAACGGATGTTTATATAAATCGTTTAAAAAAATAAAAGCCTTCAATTTCTGATATTTTGCCTTTTCATTTGGGCCTCCCAATTGAAGCCCCACCCATAGGGCGGGTACCATTGCTAGTTTTAAGAAATGTAAAAAGATGTATGGATGGTATAACAAAAAGTATGTAAACAATGTAGGGATGGTCACAATAAATTATCATGTGAAACCATCCCAAAATCTTTATTTGAATAATGGTTGTTGCCAGCCCATCCCTATCCCTGCATCTATTTGCACTGGTAGTGTATGTTGATTGGTTCCATGTATGAATTCGACCAGTGAGGTATTAAACAGTTGCACACACACTCACACACTTTTTATTAAGTATACACTATCCACTATTTTGAAAATATAATAAAATTTAAAGGATTGCTGTAAATGATGTCAATTTCACAACATCCTACATTCAACTTCATTTTACATTATTGTAAACCTCAAAACATAGTTGCCTTACCTAAAGTAAGTACCTTACCCGGTAAGCAATTGACTGGTTTGCCGAGCTCACAGATCATCAGCTCGGCACAGTTCTTCCTCGAGGTTTCGATCCTTTAAACCCAGGACCTCTCCAAACGGTGGACCCACAACCTCGGTTGCATCCAGACAGTCAGTCAACCCATCAATGCAACATCACGAATCAAACTTTACTCACTAGATGATTTAATGTATCATCACATAGTTACAACTCCTATCACACATTCCTTTCAATGATAATACATAAAATCATACGAAATACATCTTTCTCTAAATACTCTAAAGGTGGTTTTATACGAAATACATCTTGCCTTAAATATAACATGTCCAATAACCAGCACAACCACCACCTACCTCTGGATCAAACTGTGATTCAAATATTCAAACGGTATTCTTGGTGAAAATGCCAGGCGCATAGAAAATATCCCTTTATATGGTATGTGTGATGTGGCAAAGTACAGAAAAGAAGGGACATTCCATAGCTTGTAGAAAATGCCAAACAATACAAAATGAGGGGCATTCAAAAAATCTCGTGTGCATGCTGTACTACCCTTGTGTTCTGAGGAGGAACCAAGTAATGCTCTAGAAAAGTTCATATAAAGAGGCACCCTACATCTGGCAAATAAAATACATTTACTTCTTCATGCAGCTGTATGAAACAAACCTGGGCCTTCCTTGCCCTACTCTTAAGCATTGTAAGCAGCGATGTTTACTTTGTGGAATCCTTTCAAGTTCAGAAAATTTTAAGTTGTCATGAACTTCCCCAGTATAAAAAAAACAGGAGATTCATGTTTAATCAAAGTACTGAGCTGAAAATAATTTTGAGTTAGGCTGTCGAAAAAGAAGAATAAGAAGAATTGCAAATGAGTTTGGTGTCATCAGTTTTGTAGTTCAGCAATGTTGTCCAAGTTTCATGAATGTTGTTGGATGTGAAATTGCCTGCAGATTACTGGAAGGTATTTATAGGTTGATTAGATTGTAACTTAGTCGATTTTTTGAGGGTTTGTGTTGTATTACATCTATAGAGTGGCTGTGCTCTCCCTACGTAGGAAGTCCACCGATTGCCTGAGAAGTCTACCGAAATCCTGATGAGTAAGAGGTGGGATTATTCAAATTGTTAATGGAAAATCCAATAAATTAGTCACATGTTGATATACAATACTTCCGTCCATCTTACTCTTTTTCGTATTCTTCGTATTATTGGCATTACTCATACCCATACATGGACAATAGAGGTTAATGTAATCAGGCTGTCATTTTGTGTGTGTGTGTGTGTGTGTGTGTGTGTGTGTGTGTGTGTGTGTGTGTGTATGTGTGTGTGTCTGCACATATATCTACTTCAATATAGATCATTCATTCGCAGATATACTGTAATCTATATATACCCCAGCGATGTTCTGCATTGTTTTTGTTATTATTATCCCCATTCAAGCGTCATTATGTGAGGACTTTGGGACCGTCGAATTATTAGAAATCCAAAGAGAATATCCAGGATGAAAAGCCAAATTCCAAGATTGTGACGTACATTATCTGGAAAGCATGATATAACAAGTGAGTGAAGCCAAAAGGATGAAGAGATAGATGGGGATACAGCCAGGAAAGAAAAGCAAAGGTGGAATATTCAATGGTTCGAGAAGAGATGATATTTCATGACGCACAATTAATCAGAAGAATAAAAGTGACAACTTTATTTACACTTGCAGTTTTATTGTAAATATTTTCTTGCTGGGAAAGCCACAGAACTTAGTGCTTGAATGTGTACTCCCGTGATGCGTAGGCAGACGACCGTTTGACTACGTGCCTCATTCTGCTTGTTAGAGCATTTTCCTGAGAACCCGCTCGTTGTACATCAGCCATGTGCCATGGCCTCACGGCTTGTTGCTTTAAAAGAGGTCATTTTGCTGGCTCGAATGAAGCCAGCTTACATAAACAGAGAGTGCGCGGCTGCGAGCGCATGCATGCTTGATGTTATAGGGGCAACCAAGATTGTGGAACTGCCAACAACCCAAACTAAGGTGGGATAAAGTTGCTGATTATAGGTTTCTTTGCATAATGGAGAGGAATTCCAAGTTGTAATTTCAGCTTGAAATTGCCTTCAAATATCCTCAAAGGGAGCTGCAAACACATGGGAAAGTTACTCCAACTTGTTCGGTAATATGATCCCAATCTTAAAAATTTCCCAAAAAAAACGATTTCTAAAAATTATCAAGAAATGTGTAGATAGAGACAATGAGTGAAACATATTCTGAAGCTTTATTTCACCAAGGGGAAAAAAAAGGTTTGGCCTGTGCCAGTAATGTCCCTTCGTCTTCGGCTGCCTGCTATGCTGGCGGACATTTTATAGCCAAGAATGCTTGGGAAAGCGGCCATGGAGCCAGGGTGGCTTCAGAAGGTGAGACATAACAACACCGGGAACATAAAATGAAACTGTGTGCCAATCTGCATCTTGCAAGAAAAATACTCGGTGTCGACGAGGGATTCATTCCAGAAAGACAGCCCAGCCTGGGAAAATGTACTTGATAACATTTTTCATTATAGTAGTGCAGTATATGTGAATTAAAGGTTCCTTTGGGATGCAAAACAGCTATATTAGGAAGAAGTGGAGGAGAAATGCTGTGCGGCTTCTCTCACAGGTATACATCATGTAAGTGGTTCTTATGAATGAACAGAGTTGAGCCTCGGTTAAAATGTATTGGAAGTGGAGATTTAACTCGCTGAAATACACGGTCAAATTTCAGTGCACTAAAGGAAGGTTGGCATTAGAGTTATGCCATGAACATTCCATCACATATCAGATTTCATACACCAGAGGAATTATACTATGGATGAAAAGTCCCAGTCCCTTATACAATATATATATGTATGTATGTATGTAAGTATGTATATTATATATATATATATATATATATATATATATATATATATATATATATATATATAATTATATATATATATATATATATATATATATATATATATATATATATATATATATACATATATAATATATATATATATATAATATATATATATATACATATATATATATATATATATATATATATATATGCATATATATGCATATATATATATATATATATATATATATATGCATATATATATATATATATATATATATATATATATATATATATATATATATATATATATGGATATATATATACAGACTTGGCATTTAATATGGAATATTTTTTTTTCTTGACTTGGGTTTACTTTCTGAACTCAGTATATCAATCTGGTGAGTTTCTTTTACCTTTCGGTGATGTCTTTGTTGAAAGAACCATGTCACTGATTGTCTTTCGCAGCAAGAAGCAATAACAGGATTATATCACAGGTGGCATGACAAAATGTAAGGACAGGTACATTTGACGATTGGCTTCACAATCGGGTATATAAGGGTTGTTGCGTTCTGTATTAGTGGAAAACAACTGCTGCACATCTACAAAAGTTATTGCCGCTTCCTCTGGACATGGTCCGTCAATTTGACAATGCTGTTTGTCATGGAGTGGTGGCTTTACGAAATTCTGGCATGAAACAGCGTGCTATTGCTCGGCAGTATGGCATCACTCAAGGTCAGGTGTCAAAGATCCTGAAACGAAATGCTCAGAGGGTGTCCCTACTCCAATACCGAGGCCAGGACATCCACGCAGAACAACAAGGAGAGATGATCGCCAGCTGCACCGGTTAGTCTACAATGGCCGTACCAAGTCAACTAATCAGCTTAGGGCTGAGTGGCAGCAACTGACAAATGTGCCTGTATCCAGAAGGCTAGTCAACCAACGACTGGTTCAAGCAGGCTATCGTGCCAGGCGTCCCCTGAGAAAGCCACGCCTGACCAGACAACACAGCCAGCGCCGATTGCAGTGGACCATAGAGCACCTCAATGACAGCCAGGACACTGGAATCACGTGACCTTCAGGGACGAGTCTAGATTTCTGGTCTGTCGTCAAGATGGCCGCGTCTGAGTGCGCAGACAAGTGCATGAAGCCCACAACGAAGATTGTATAGTGCCAAGAGTCCAAGCTGGAGGTGGTGGGGTGACCGTTTGGGCTGCTTTTCATGCAGGGGGCAAAACTGATCTGGTTGTTCTGAATGGAAACCTGAACCAGTTCAAGTACAGGGTCATTCTGGAAGAAACATTGCTTCCATTTGCTCGTGCAGCCTTTCGAGGAAACTTTGTCTTCCAAGATGACAATGCACGGCCTCATCGTGCTCGCATGATCCAACACTTTCTTGCTGACCGTGGTGTAGAGCATATGGAGTGGCCTGCCATGTCCCCGGATATGAATCCGATAGAGAACTTGTGGGCAGAATTAACGCATCAAATCGACAACTTGGACCAGCAGCCCACCTTTGTGCGTGAATTGCACAGTCTATTGTCACTGCATGGCAAGCGATTCCTGTCCAAACCTTGGCAAATCTCGTAAACAGCATGCCTCGACGTGTACGTGCTCTCCTGAATGCTCGTGGGGGTTACACGAAGTACTGAACTGTAATTTTACTGTCTGTAATCTCAGTCATAATTTAGCTTTTGTTTTTGTTGAAAATGTTTTTGGCTAATGTGCAAAATAAAGAGATACTTCTGGAAAACGTACAGAAGTTTAACACAGTACTGTCCGTGAATTGAGTTCGATATCAGTTTACATCACTTTCAAGAGTCAATTTATTTGCTTTGATATGTCAAATGTGGTTTTTGTTTCTTTTAAACGTCACATTAACAAAATCTAGAATAATTTCAACATAATTCCAATGAACTTTTGGTTCTAAGTCATCTTGAAAAGTAAGTTCACCCCCACAAAAAAAATATTCCATATTAAATGCCAAGTCTGTATATACAGTGAAACCTTGACTTACGAGTGCACCAACTTACGAGTTTTCCGAGATACGAGCCGTCGCTCAGGCGGTTTATTGCTTTGAGATGCGAGCCGAGATCTGAGTAACGAGCTTACGCCACCCGCCACCAAGTGGGTTCCGGTCACGTGGTTATCTTGCCGTGCAAGCATCTCTGCCGTATATCGCTGCTGCTTTGTTTTCGCATTTTGGTTATTTTGGAGCTTACGCCACCCGCCACCAGGTGGGTTCCGGTCACGTGGCTATCTTGCCGTGCAAGCATCTCTGCCGTATATCGCTGCTGCATTGTTTTCGCATTTTGGTTATTTTGGAAAATTTCTTAGTTTTAACCATGGGTCCTAAGAAATTGAGTGCCAAGGGCAGTACTGAGAAGAAGAAGAGGATGATGTGCTTGGATATAAAACACGCAATCGTCGAAAAACATGAGCGAGGTGTGCGTGTTGTCGACTTGGTGAGGCGGATGTGAAGGCAGCTGAAGATTTTATTATAACTTTTGCCGAACTGATAGAAGCCGAACGATACATCCCCCAGCAAATCTTCAACTGTGACGAGACAGGGCTCTTCTGGAAAAAGATGCCGAGGAGGACGTATATAACGGCAGAGGAGAAGAGCATGCCAGGCCACAACTTGTTCAGAGTGCCGGCGATAGCTCGCCTTCTCTTTGTGGAAAACACGGTGAGATCCTTAACATCCAACAACTAATGGGACGCAAACGGGGCGCCCAGTTTAGCGGTACACACATTGATGAATCACCCTGCCTGTGATTCACCCATGACAGGTTATAGCTGGGTCGGGATTCAAACCCAGGCTGGACAGTTTAGAGTCAAGTGTGCATACCTCCAGTCCAGGCCATCCTGCCAACTTGTATGCTGCATACAGGTGAAATATAAAGCGCGAGATATTTTTATATATACTGTATATTTAAAAAAAAATTGGTGTGGTTTTTGGGGGGCTGGAACGGATTAATAGCATTTCAATGCATTTTAATGGGGAAATTTAATTTGAGAAACGAGCAAATTGAGTTACGAGCTCGGTCACAGAACGAATTAAACTCGTAAGTCAAGGTTTCACTGTATATGTATATATATATATAAGTAGTGTAATAATGTTGCTTCTGGGACACCTCCGTTTAACATGGGAAATCCCTATCTAATGTCATTTACCCCCTTGTCTTTTTCAAAAATCATAAACACCTCTATTTCTCCCACCCTCATCTTTATGAACCTTTTGTCTGTAGTACCTATCCTTAATGTTGTTCATTAGACCACTCAAACACTACAAATATTTGTTTTCTCTTATAGACCTATCATCCTTCTTCTACATATCATCTGGCAGATTAATCTTTGACCCACTCAAACATTGACCCATTCACTTCCATATTAATTTTTCCCCTCCCTCATTGCCCCTAAACACCTATATTTCTCTCACCCTGTTCTTTACGAACCTTCTAACCTTTTGACATGTTATCCTTATTCATTAGACCACTTAAACAATGCTGTGTGAACCTGTGATCCTTCTGACCTTATGGACCTTTTAACCTTTTACTCTTAATATCATCTGGTGAATATGGCCCACTCAAACAACGACCCTACAAATATTTGTTTATGCGTGGGAAATAATTTAATTCTCCTACAACTCTCTTCACCATCTACCATCTAATATATTAACAAAAAATATGTTTGAGTTTGGTTCTTTATTAAGATATTTTAACTGAGCTAAGATAAAATGGTAAACCTCCCTCAATGTTCTTGCTTGAGCGCCTCCAGTGCCACATACCATTTTTAAATTAAAGTATATATTTTCCTGACAACCATCAAAGTTTTCCGTCCACTCAAAAATATTTCCATCTTTTTTACCCAATTCACCGGTATTTAAATTAATTCTCTTATTTGTTTTGTGAACTTTTTTACCAGTTGCCTTTTCAATTATACCTATTTGATATTTTTCACATTCATTATGTTTTCCATTTATATACCAAGGTTGATTACACCTCCACTCTTTAGTCTGGTTGATACTTGGTTCTATCATTTATATAATAGTAAAAAAGGCGGCGGTAGCCCGTTAAAATCCCCAACCCCCCCCCTTTTTAACTTATCACTTATATATATCTTATCACTTATATATATCTTATCACTTATGTATATCTTATCACTTATATATATATCTTATCACTTATATACTTATATAACCATAAGGGAGACTATCAATTCCATTTTCTAAAATAAACCTCTTATCATCAAAAGCCCCCAATGCTTTCTTATTTATCTCTTCTGAATATAATTGATGTTTATAACTTCTTATTCCATTAATCTTTCTAAACTCTTCTTTCTTTGTTGTTAAACAGTTATAATAATCCTTAAAGTTTATTGTTTCTTTAATAACATTTTTCTTTACACCTTTTAACTTCTTATCAGTCTTTTCAACGTTATTCACAATGTATTTATAAGCATAAGCCTTTGACCTCAATCCCACAAATTCACTCATAACATTTCCTCCTAATTCATCCTTGAACTTTCCAATCACCTTTTTATTTTTAGAAGAGAACAACTCACTCTCTGGACTGTAATTACTCGTGTCATAGATATTAATGTCTCTTTTCATGTCTGAATAAACATCGTTGGTATTAATTTTCAAAATAAAACTATCTGTATCCATATAAAGTAGATTAACATCATTTTGATATTTCTTCCTCAAGTTATTATAAAAGTAATCATACATTAATGACTTTGATAAATCAAGAATTGTTGTTCCAATATAAATAGGTTTGTTCATTTCAATACTCTCTTTAATCAAATGGATCGCACAAAAGTTCTCAGTAAAGACCTCAGCTCGAGTAAAACTCGGTCTATTAATTAATTTTGATGCTTGTTCCCAAGATGTTGATAGTCTGATATTTTGTCTTTTCCTCACATTCTCCATAGTCTTACCAAAGACCGCATTATTCATCAATTTATAAAAGTCTTTCTCAAAATCTGTTTTTGACTCTGTTCTTCTTTGTGTATTAAAATCAATGTACCCCTTTAACCAATGACTTTGATTGAACTTTAGAACCCTATGGATCTTCTCTACTCTTAGACCTTTTGATAAATATTGTCGCAAATTTCTTTGGTGTAGAACATAATTTTTCTTGTTATATAATGTAGTAAGTAATTTTTCTGTTGATTCACCTATATCAAACGATCGTTGATAATCACTCAACCATTCTTTCTTTGGACTTTCTTTCTCACAAGCAAATGGGAGATCTTTGTGTAGGTTATGGAGTTCCTCTGGATATTTTAAATCAATTTCAAAATAATAACCAACTTTTTCTTCATCCAATTCTTTTTGTGTAGAGATACATACATCTTGTAAAACGTTTTTGTAGTCTTTTTCCTTTACCCATCTAAGTTTTCCATAAGGAAGAGCCTGAGACATTGCCCAGCCATACAGGTTGTTCGCGTCATAGTACATCA
Organism: Myxine glutinosa; assembly: GCF_964187855.1. Lineage (NCBI taxonomy): Eukaryota > Metazoa > Chordata > Myxini > Myxiniformes > Myxinidae > Myxine > Myxine glutinosa. The sequence continues at coordinate 149,783,209 of NC_136267.1, forward strand.
AGTAAGAACTCTCTTTCGTTGGATCATAATTTGGAAGATATTTGTTATTTGCTTTTGCGTATCTACTCGAGCAGACTTGTGAAATTCCACCTCTTTTTGCCTTTTCAATCATCAAAAGCATATCAACATCGGTTATCAAATCCAAATCTTGTTTTGTCATTTTCAACATCGCACTCCAGGCCAATCCAGGTGCTGTGTAGTAGTGAGCAGGATCCAATCCATATCCAGTGCGACAAACAGATCTAAAGGCTTCAAATACATCGGCCAATAAAAGCACATCAGTTTTGAGATACAAATCGTGATACTCGCCAAGATTCTTGATGTTATATTTTTCCCAAACATTTTGTGCGTGTACATAATCTTTATCAGATATATGACTATTATTTAATTTGTTATAGAAATTTTCTTTTGAAGGAAGTTGTGTTTCATTGAATCTCTCAAATGAGTCCATATAGTCATAGGGGTAAATTCCCTTTTGTGTTAGAAAATCTTTATCTAAAAAATACTCTGAAAGACATGGAAACTCTTTTAGATTTTGAACCAAGTTAACCAATGGACTTGCCATGAATTTAAATGTATCAAGAAATCTGATATGAGTAATAGGAGATGTGTGAATTGTTTTTGTGAATGAAATGTATTTCTGATCCGTGTTTGGAATTGCTGAGATACTTCCAGAAGTCTTTGAGAGTTCCTTGATAAATAGATGTGTATCATAATGAGCGTTGTTATGAAGAAAGACAGGAATGAAAGAGGGGAGTTGATAATTAATATTACAACTTTGATGAGCCGGACCTCTATATTTACCAGTGAGATGACAATGGTCTCTAACCTTTAGACCTTTACCAATTTTCTCCTCACAAATATGACAGACATTGTTTTTTATAAATTCCCTTTTTTCTTTACTTGTTAAGGACATTGGTTTATTGGTTTCTCTCATTATCTTGGTTAATCGAACACAGTCTTTTTCTAGTCGTTTCACAAACTCCTCTGGGGTATTTGAGCCTCTATACATCTCTAACTTGTTATATTTATCACCAACGGATGATTTGATATAATAACAAAAACCACAAGGAGTATGTTTTTGATATTTATTTGTGTATGATTCTTTTGGATCTTGAGAAGCAGTATCAATTTTTTCTAAAATACTTTCAAAATCAGCATATATAACAAATGGATGTTTGATCTTTTTATTTTCATCTTTGAATGTGATCTTTGAGCCTTCTTTAGGCATATTGATTACCGTTGATTTATGTTCGCCACAATAATTTGAATGTTTATCTAATCCTTCTTGTGAATTGAAGAAGTTAAGACAACGCAAACAAATATATATTTTATTTGTTCTCTTACAGACTTGTGGTTTTATTAATTTAGCAATATCTTTGATGTATGTATAATGTGAATTTTCGCCTGAATTAAAATATAGAAGATTAATATGAGTTTGTTTACAATTGTCAGAAAGCTTTAAAACCTGGATGTTGTTTGTTTCTGTTAGACCATAAACATTAACTGATAAATTATTCATCTTTTCAAATTTAGGAATATCATTTAAAGTCATCGGAAACTTTAGATCTTTCGTATTTAATGTATTCTCATATTTTTTATAATGAGATACTCTTTCATCATGAAAATGTGGAGGATGTAAGTGTGCTAAAATAGACCAGAGAAAACATTTATTGTCTTTATTTTTGATATTGATAACTGCTTTTCTATTTTTGATAACACTGGGTAAATCAATGTAAGAAGAAGCTTTTAGAGGATCTGATTTAAGAATATGAATGTCTATGTAAATAATTTTTCCTATATTGAATCCACTTCCTACGATTGAATTATCCACATCTTGCTCTTGTTTAATAAGTTCATCATAGACTCCTGATGTTTTAAAATCTTGATATGAAGATATAAAGTGTGGCTCAGTTCTCATGTATGGTGCATCTATAACTCCTTCATCCTTTGTCATTTCTAATTTTACTCCCATATAAAATTTAAGTGGTTTCATTTCCTTTAGTGTTTTTTCAATCAACGTTTGAACAGCAGGTTTAACTATTTCTACAGCATCAACTATAGACTCTGGTTCAGGAGGTTTGAAGTTAAAGACTCTTATTTTAATATGTCCTTTGAATGCTCCATCAGAGTTTTTAGTTGTGATAAAATTTGATAAATGTAGATTTGTTTTAAGATGTATTTTGAAGCCTTTCTTGAGGATATTTTTATTACATGTAGAACAGTGTTTTGTTTCAGGTGGAAGAGGGGAAAGTTTGTTTAAAATGTTGTATGTATGTTTTGCGGTGAGAATATGTTGTTTATAATATTTTACTTCCTTCTCGCAAGTATCACAATAAACCATATTTATAGCGTGAGAAAACGTGGTGTTTTATATATATCACTGTGCTTAAAATAAAACACTTTTGAGCTTTACAGCTCCGTTTTATATATATCGCTGTGCTTAAACTAAAACACTTTTTCACTCAGAATCATCTAAGTCATAACTATCACATGAATACTCAGAATCATACTCAGAGTCATCAATAAAGCTACTCTCATAACTATCATTTGAGCACAAACTATTAGTGTCATAACTATCATCTGTGTTCAATGAAATACTATCATCACCATCGTCCAAGTTCAATGAAATACTATCATCACTATCGTCCGAGTTCAATGAAATAGTAAAATCTTCACTGCTGTATTGACTCATATTTAATTAGCAAGAAAAATATTCCCATCAATATCTATATACTTTCTTTCATTAACAGATTCAATCTCTACAATTTTTATATCAAAAGTTATCTTTAAATAATCTCTAACTATCATAGAACGAAATGACATTTCACCAGAAATATTAACATCATTCATTTTACTTAGATCTACACCCTTTGGATTATTAAAGAAAATACAAATGTCTCCTCTAGAATTATTAATGGTCTTATCATTCTTTTTCAAAGTATCGTGGTCAATCACTTTTTCAAGCTTTGAATAAATTGCCAGGAGTAGAGGAGAAACTTTTGTTAGATTTACTTTAATGGATGTCTTTCCAGGTATAGTTAGAGCTCTTCCTTTAAATGAAATAGAGGGGCTCATGTTATTTTCCATAACTGGTTTTACCCAAAAATTTCCATATTTATCTTTGTTCAATTTAACATCTTTGACATATTTTTCTATATCTTCCACCGAAGTAGAGATTGATTGAAATTTGTCTTTTGTGCTTTGAAACATTGTATTTATTAATGAATAAACTTGCGTTTAGTTTAAGTAAAAATTTACCACATAAATATGATAAGTTCTGAAGGATATTTAGAATTTCCAGACTCTCCATATGATAAATTAGAGAATTGTCCGGCTTGTGATAGAGTGGGGCTTAATGATGAGGATTCATATAAACAATGTTTATTCTGTGATTATATTCTAATTAATGATAATAAGAAATATAAAAAAACATATAACTCTTTTAAATTAGAACCAAAAATGAATTACTTTACAAGATTAATAAGAGAGATGAATGTTAAGCATTATGGTGATAATACATCATTTCTTACAAGGAAAGAGACTCTTTGTATTGAGGAAATGTATAAGGGTTTAATGATATTTATTATTCAAAATAATTTTAATGGAAATGTTAATACAAGATACTACATAAATAAAATAATGAATTATTTTGAAATTAAACCCGAACTCAGGATAAAATATAGAGTTTCTAAAATAGCTCAAAAAAAGTTGGATGACTTGTTTTCCAAATATATAAATGAATGATTTTTTACCCGTTTGGGAAAATAAGATAAAATTTAATAACCATAAAAACATTCCAAATTCATTGAGATGTCTAATAGTTGGTTCAAGCGGATGTGGGAAAACCTGTTTACTTTTAAAGATGCTCCTTGGTCCTAATTTTTTAGATTATGATAATTTAATAATTTTTACAAAGTCAAGTTTTCAACCCGAGTATCAACTACTCTCACAGGGTTTTAATGCAGGTCTTAAAAAGGAAGACATTATCGGTTTATTTAAACTTCAAAACAAACTGAATGATTATAATATTGAAGATATAATACAATTATTTTGTGATACACAGAAATCAAAATCGAAACCCATAACTTGTATTCTCAGTGATAATACGGATGATATACCTTCACCTCAAGATTTAGATAAATCAAAAAAGAACCTCGTCATCTTTGATGATTGTGTTAATGAGAGAAACCAAACAGTAATGGATAGCTACTATACAAGAGGGAGACATTCTTCTTGTAATTGTATATATCTTAGTCAATCATATTTTCAACTCCCTCGACGCTCAATAAGAAACAATGCCAATACTTTTATTTTATTTAAGTTAAATTCAATAGATGTAAATAATTTTTGGAGAGATAATTGCTCTACGTTATGTAGTAAAAAAGAATTTGAAAATTATATGAAACACACGATTGGAAAATATAAATATATTGTTGTGAAACAAGATGAGATACTAAATGATATTTTTCAATAAATAAATACAGAAAATGAATACCGAAGAAAGAGAAAGAAAGTTTAAGGAACATCAACAATTAGTTTCAAAAGTTGTTAAACAACAGGAAGAGATAAAGAAGAAACGGAGACAGAAACTAACTGGTGAAGAAGCCTTTGAAAGAAAACAAGAGAAATTCTTTAAACCACTTTTGAAAACTCAACACTCACCTACAGTTCCCACGGTAGAATTTACTCCGAAAAAACTTCAAATGCTCAAAGATTTTAGTCAGATAACAAAACAAGAACTTGGTGAATTAGAATATGATGACGAGGGATTATTTCGGAAACTTGAGGAGGTAAATCAACCCCCTAATTATGTTGTGGAAGCTCTTCAAAACAATGAATATTCTGCGGGTTCAAAAACCAGAGCAGGTCTCATTCCAACAGAAGAACCAGCAGTGTTTCATCTTGTGGAAGAAAAGGTATTGATATTTAATGATGAATTGATGTTCTTGAGTTCTACTCAACCAAATGTTAAATTAACTCCAAGATTAATGTTTCTTCTAACAAACCCCGGATTCAGCGGTTCAAAATATTTTGAGGAACCACTTGATATGGAAAGAGAGGAAGATAGGGTATATATTGAGTTGTTAAATACACTTGATTATGGAGTTTCTGTTGCTGGTAAAAGTAAGAAGAATGAGAAGGAGAAACATATTATTGATGCTTTAAGTAAGCTTGGTTCGGGTGTTAGTTTTCTTCCAAATGACCCATCACAATTAGTTAATAGGCTATTATTGTTGTTAGGTAGTAAGAAGGCTGGAAACAACAATTGTTTTAATGAATCCTCAGCCATTTTAGATCAGTTGATGAACATGAAAATAATTAATAAATGTCAATACAAAGATATTTTATTAGATATTAAATAAGATGAGAAGCACAATTCTTAGTTTTAATTTCACAACGAGCGATTACACAGCTTCATTCCCTTACCCACTACAACTTGACCCCCTTACCTCATATGAGGCATCTTTGTTGTCAATGGAAACTTACAATACCCTTTTTAATATCACAGAGAAAAACAACAAGTTTAGTTATAATCCAGGAAGTGGATATAAAACTATAACCGTTTCACCTGGAGCTTACGAGATTTCTCAAATATCTTCAGAAGTCTCTCGCCTTATGAAAGAAAAAGGTGATGAACCAAAAAATATTGTAATAGATATTCAAAAACACACTTCAAAATCAACTATTAAACTTAAAAATAATTATAAAGTTGATTTCACGATTGAAAATTCGTTTAGAGAGCTATTGGGTTTCTCTTCAAAAAAGATTGAAAATAACGGGACGTTTTACAGTGATAATGTTATCCAAATATCCTCCGGTATAAATTCAGTATTAATTCATTGTGATTTGATTGATGGTGCTTATAACGATGGAATAAGAACAAATACAATATTTTCATTCAGTGCATACTCAACCCCGATTGGTTATAAATTTAATATGGAACCAAAAAATCTTGTCTATTTACCTGTGTCAGGAAAAACCATATACAGAGTAAGTTTTAGGATAACCGACCAAGATAATCGTATGATATCCTTTAATGATGAAATTATATCCATCAGAATTCACCTACGTGAAGTTTTTCAATAAATAAATAATGGTTATTGTGAGAAAACACGAGTTGGGAAAATATAAAATAATTACAGGGGAGGGCATGTTCCTTTCACCAGACTATACAAGGTATGTGGGTAGAGGATACTATAAACCTAAGAGACAACGAGGTGTAGGTCATCAATTTCGAAATAAAGGAGATGGGATAATTGATACTCTAATGGGTATTGGTTCAACCATCGTTAAACATAAAGACCTAATTGGTTCAACTGCTTCTGCCGTGGGCTCCGTTGCGGGTGCTATAAAGAGTATAAAAGATGCTCAAAAGGAGTCTCATAAATTACAAGCAATCAAAGAAATAAAAAAAGGTAAAACTCAACTATCTTCACAAGAACGACAAAAAATCATTAAAATACTTGGGTCAGGGTTTCAACAATTTTAATGCTATATAAATACAAGTATGGAAGCGATTGATAGTATCTATGATTTGGATGATACGATTATCATTTCAAACTCCACTAAAAAGGAAGACTATTTTAAGGTAAATGCTATAACAGGAACAGACTGGAATTCAAACGGAACAAAAAGTTTTGAAATAAATAATCAACAAACTTACTTGAATATAGCTGATAGTTTCTTGCTGTGTAAATTTAAATTCACTAAGGCTGCGAATAATACTAATGCTACACTCGTAAATGATTTCTTCTGGAAAATGTTTGACAGTGTCCGCCTGTATATTGGAACACAAGAGGTTGAAGCGGTTGATTATGTCTCTGCTACATCTGAAATGATGAAATTTACACTATATTCGTTTAGTGATAGAATGGGTAAGGGAGCTGTTGAAGGTTTTATTCCTGATATGTCAACGGGTACAAACGCAGACCCTGGTTATAGTCAAAGGAAGTCAATGTATAATGATGACGCAAAAGCTGAGAATAGTTTTACCGTAGCAGTACCTCTGAAAGGTATATTTGGATTTTGTGATTATGATAAAGTTTTGTATGGGCTTAAAATTAGATTTCAACTACAAAGGAATGATAATGTAAATAGATTGCTTTTTGGGGTTGAAAATGCTTTTGGAGAAAATAATAAATTTGTTATTAATGATTTGTGTTGGTATATCAGTGAATATACTCCTAATCTTAAAACGGAAGAGATGTTAAATAGAAGACTTAACTCAAAGAAACCGCTAAATGTATCATACCTTAAAAGAAGATGTCAACACGTTAAACTGGAACACACTACCTACACTTGGAATTTGGGTGTTCTTCAAGGAAAGCCACGATACCTCTGGCTCATTTTTAAAAAACCAGATGGAGAGGACGGTACTAATAAGAATAATGCGCTGAGTGATAATGCTAAGGTGAAACAACTTCGGGTTTCTCTTGATGGCACATTTTATCCGCGAGATAGATTGGAAATTGATTGGGAAAAAAATGATTATGCGGAAGCCTACAAGTCCTACCAAAAGGTGTGTGAAAGTAATGGTAATAATGATCCTATTTTGGATATGGTTGCGTTTCAAAAACTTTATACAATCTACACAATTGACCTGAGTTCTCAAAAGGAAACTATAAAGTCTAATCGAGTGGATACTTCTCTATACATTGAAAGAGGGGAGAGTGAAGAGGTTAATGCATATTGTTTGCTTTTGGAGGAAACAGAATTACAGATTAATACAGATAATGGTGTTATGATTAATATCACATAGGTTTTTTCTCATAAATAAATGGTTGGGGTATATGTTAATCAAATCAATCTTAATAAATTAACATCTTGTATTCAAAATCAAAAGCCTTGTATTATTAATGTTAATACAATTCAAAGAAAAGGAGCTGTAAGAATTGATGTTTTACTCACACACACACAAGTAAAAACACTAAATGATGTTGGATCACTTAAAATTAAAATGACGAAACCTATGTTAAAGAAATATTCAATAGACGAGTCAAGAGGAGGATTTCTCCCGTTTCTAATTCCTTTATTTGCTGGTTTAAGTGCGGCGGGAGCATTGACTGGTGGTATTTCAGCAGCGGTAAAAACTGCTAACGAAAGGAAGGCACAACTAAAAGCTCAAAAAGAATTGGAAAGACATAACAAGGAGTTGGAGAAACAAATTAGTGGAAGTGGTGTAATTGTAGATTTTGCTCAAAAACTTGAAAGTCTACCTGATAAAGCTAGATTGTTGGTTGGTGATATGCTTTCCTCTATCGCTCAAGCGGGTGTTAAACTAACTAAACGGGGTAATGGATTGTATCTTTCTCATAAATAAATGGATAAATGGTTTAAACAATTTGGAAAGAATACAACGTCAAATATAGAACTAGCCAAGTATTGTAAAACACTAAAAATTGATAATGTGGTAATCTGTATGAGAGATGAATTAATACATATAAATAAGAATACAAAGAATATTATTATGAATTTAGACACACAGAATGGTTCTCATTGGGTTTGTATTCATAATAGTCAGGATAAATATTATTTTGATAGTTATGGTATGCCACCACCTGTTGAAGTAATACAATTCTTACAGAATGGTGTTTATCAAACATTTCAAGTTCAAGAAATTAATTCTAAATGTTGTGGTCAATTATGTTTATATGTATTATTTCAACTCAACAATAATGAAAAGTTTTATGATATCATTTTTAATCTAATATAAATGACTTATGTTGGAAAAGATGGTTCTATCTTTGGAAAATCCTCTCAGGATATTGATTTATCAAATTATTATACAAAGGCACAGGCTGAACGACAAAAATATAGTGTAAGTAAAAATATTAATATGAAGAATACTTATAAATTAATCAATTATCCAAACCCTACAGATGCGAATGACTTAATTAGATTAAGTGATTTATCACAATATATATTTTTAAAGAAAACAGCACGTTTTGTGAAAGAAGTAAAATTTACAACCACAACACCTGGTTATACTGACCATACACCTTTCCTCATTGAATTTAACTACCTGCTTACAATTGAATTTTATAAAGAAGGACATTTAGTTAATATGCGAATTAATAAATGGGGGTATGATATGCCTGATTTAGGGTATAATTGGTCTTTTTCAATAAACATAGAAGACCTACATGATTTAAATCAGTCTCGTAAAGAAGAATATTATCCACTTGGTGAAGATAAGGATTTATGTGGAAGTACAATTAGTAAACAACAAATACGTGATTTTAAGAAAATAAAAATATATGATAGTATAGCGATGGTTCGCATGACAAAGAAGGAAGGTAATGAGATAAGGATAGAAAGCCGAGGAATACAAACCGATTTGGTAGTGGGAAGATGGGGTGGTATTACCTGTCATAATATTAATCTCACATATATTTCTGATACATAAATGGCAGGAAGAAGACTACAAGAGAATTATAATTTTTGTATTCAAGGATACCTACAAGAAAAGGGTGCTCGGTATTACATACCTTATGATTTGGAGCATATACATGGGAATTTTGTCATAAAAAACTGGCCTTATACTGATATTGTTAAACCCACAAATAGAGACTTGTTTAAAATATTAAATAAAAATGAACTTCTCAAAGTTATGAAATATAAAACTCTTTTAGAAATCGTCAACAAATCTTATTGGTATCCTATTATGAGAAAAATAATTATAGATACAAGAATATCTCAAAATCCAGATGAGTATATGTATAATATTCTTTGGGGTTCAAACTCAAGGGTAGCAAGGGATGAGGAAGGAGTTGAAGAAGAGAAGGAGGAAAGAGAGAAAAAGGAGAAGGAGGAAAGGGAGAGGGAGGAGAAGGAGGAGAGGGAGAAAAAGGAGGAGAAGGAGGAGAGGGAGAAAAAGGAGAAGGAGGAAAGGGAGAAAAGGGAGAAGGAGGAAAGAGAGAAAAAGGAGAAGGAGGAAAGGGAGAGGGAGAAAATGGAGGAGGAGGAGAGGGAGCAAAGAGAGAGGGAGGAAAAATATAAAAAGATGGAAATCACTGAGATTCATAAAAGATTGAGTGTATTAAAGCAAATAAATCAATCTCAACGCACCGAAGAGGAAATTAAAGAATTAACAACTCTTATGAAGATAATGGTTTCAAAAATAAGAACGTCAATGTCTTCAATTTCAGAGATTTAAACGAGAAAGTGGTGAAGAAGAAGAAGAAGAAGAAGGAAAAGATTATGTGATTGATGATGTTGGTGTCATTGACTTTAGTTAGTTTTTATTTGTAAATAAATGGAGGAGAGAGTGAAGGCATTCCTTAGGATTCTTTATGTTTTAAAAATAAAGATTGAAATGTATATGTTGAAAACCAAAAAGGTTTTGATACTCTGTCGGAATTTTTCTGATAAATAAATATGAGTTATTGTCTCAAATGTAAAAAGAAAACTAAATCTAAAAATATCTCTTATGTTAAAGCTAAAAATAATAGAGTTTATCAAAAAGGAATATGTCAAGTATGTGGCTCTAAAAAGTGCCAATTCATCTCTCCTAAAAGAGGAGGAGACATACAAAAGTTTCTGTCAGGAAGTAAATTTACAACAACTGGAATTCCAGGGGAATTACACCTTCCAGGGTATTCTTTCTGTGGTCCAGGAACAAACTTGGATAAAAGATTAGATGAGGCTGACAATCCTAAACCTTGGTCTAAACCTACAAATAGGGTTGACGAAGTGTGTATGAAGCATGATATTGCTTATGGGAAAACCACTACGTTGACTGAAAAACATAAAGCCGACAGCGAAATGTTGTATAATTTGTCTTTGATACAAAATCCAACGTTGAGAGAGAAAGTTGATAGGTTTATTGTGAGAAATTTGATAAATGCTAAATTGAAACTTGGTCTTGGTTATTCCTCAAAAAACTATTAGGCTCTAATGATGTCATCAAGACTGAGGAGCTTTTGGCTGAAGAATTACACAAACCTATAATCACAAAGTTTAAAAGAAGGAAGGTTTATTCTAAATACACCGACCACATATGGTCCGCTGATTTAATTGAATTGAATAATGACAGGGGATACAGGTATGCTTTAACCGTTATTGATTTGAGGAGTAGATTTGCCTGGGTTGTCCCTTTAAAAAATAAAAGGGGTGATACTTTAATGTTAGCCTTTAAGCTAATATTTGATCGGGATAAAAGGAAACCAAAGAAGTTATGGACTGATGAGGGAACAGAGTTCTATAACAAAATATTCATGAAATTTCTTAAGGGGAAGGGTATTAAATTATACAGCACCTTTAATGAAGGAAAGGCAGTTGTTATTGAGCGTTTTAATCGTACTTTGAAAGAGAAATTATATAAAAAATTCACAGAACTCGGTTCTCAAAAATGGGTGTATTTAATTCAGGATATTGTAGATGATTACAACAATACAGTTCATTCATCAACAAAATCAAAACCATCAGAAACATTTACAAAATTAGAATATGAAAAGGAGATTAATTTGAGAAAGCCCAAGTTCAAAGTTGGTGATATGGTAAGGATATACAAATGGAAAAGCCATTTTGAGAAAGGTTATACACAAAAATGGACTCGTGAATTATTTAAAATCATTGATGTAATGGATACAGTCCCTTGGACCTACAAATTATATGATTTAAATGGAGAGGAAATCTTGGGTTCATTTTACTCGCAAGAATTACAAAAAACAAAGCTAATAATTCATTAAACAACATTTCTATTCACCCCACCCAGATTAGCTAATTTAATTAGTGGTAATAAAAAAAAATTTAAATAAATTAAAATCATAAGCCACACCCACACAGACCACGCCCACACAGACCCCGCCCACACAGACCCCGCCCACACAGACCACACCCATCATCCCCCACCCTCCGTGCACCCCCACCCTTGACCCTTCACCCCCCTCATCCCACCCCCACCTTCCCCACACACACAAGGGGAGGGGAGGGGTGGGATGAGGGGGGTGAAGGGTCTTTGGCAGGGGTGCACCTCCCCGTTCCCTCCTTTATTCTCTTTTTGTAATTAATAATTAAATAATTCTGGACAAAGCATATATATATAAATAATATTTTAAACAAAAGCTTCATATTACAAAAACATTTTCCTTGAGGTATTATACATTCAACTTCTTCCCAGCACAAATCATCAATCTCTTCCCAACATAAGACAAAGGTAGTTTCAACAGCAGCAGATATCTTCAGGTTTGGAATCTCTTTCTGTCAAAGGCAAGAGGACAAGAGGGGAGAGAAAATATTACACACACACACACACATACACACATACACACATACACACACACACACACATACACACATACACACACACACACATACACACACACACACACACAAGGATATGAGGATATTGGGATACATACCTCTAAAAAATCGAGCTTTGTGTTCAAGTGGTCGAGTTGAAAATTTAGGGTACCACATGTTGACGGGAAATAACCACTCTTTGGAAAATCAAAATCGTCCCACTCCAAGCTTTGGTCTTCAAGGCTGCAAACAAAATAAGGAGAAATTACTATGTTGAAGTAAGCTTGACAAAACATCACACACACGCACACACACATACACACACATACACACACATACACATTCACACATACACATACACACACACATTCACAGATACATACACACACACATACACACACGAACGCACACACAAACACATACACACATTCACACATACACACACACACACATACACACACACACACACACAAGGATATGAGGATATTGGGATACATACCTCTAAAAAATCGAGCTTTGTGTTCAAGTGGTCGAGTTGAAAATTTAGGGTACCACATGTTGACGGGAAATAACCACTCTTTGGAAAATCAAAATCGTCCCACTCCAAGCTTTGGTCTTCAAGGCTGCAAACAAAATAAGGAGAAATTACTATGTTGAAGTAAGCTTGACAAAACATCACACACACGCACACACACATACACACACATACACACACATACACATTCACACATACACATACACACACACATTCACAGATACATACACACACACATACACACACGAACGCACACACAAACACATACACACATTCACAGATACATACACACACACACATACACACACACACACACACACACACACACACACATTCATAGATACATACACACAAGAACACACACATACACATACACACACACATTCACAGATACATACACACACATACACACACGAACACACACAAACACATACACACACGAACACACACACACACACACACACTAAGGCAGCGTCGTTTAACACAAATGTATTAATATTTAGTATCTTACCTTGCATATGAATCTTCCAAGAATGGTGAAACAGGCAGGTTGTTCAAGTTCATTTCGTTTTGCAACTCTTGAGATTCTGCAGTATTTTCATTCCAACCAGTTTGAAGTTCTGCCAGGATATTCGCATTGCTGTAAAGATAAAGGAATATTAAGTCATTTGTTGTATAATTAATCCCATACAAAGCTTTAAACACTTTAATTTTAAATGAAACTTACCTTGGTGAGTATTCTTCTTCTTTATCAGAGTAAAGGATGGAGTAGTAAGACATGTCGATCCCCAATGATCAAAATTGAATTGAACACGTTCTTTTATAATGAACAAAATGTATTTTCTTGAAATGACGACATGCAGTCATTTCGGGGAAGCCCTGAGCGTGTGTGAATAACAGGAAATAAGACAATGAAATCTTTCTGGGAAGTTATCCAAGTCATTGAAACAACGTCATTTCTCAAAAGCGAAGAATTAATAAAAAAAGGTTTGAGTATGGTGATGGAAGTTGGAGGAGAATTAAATTATTTCCCACGCATAAACAAATATTTGTAGGGTCGTTGTTTGAGTGGGCCATATTCACCAGATGATATTAAGAGTAAAAGGTTAAAAGGTCCATAAGGTCAGAAGGATCACAGGTTCACACAGCATTGTTTAAGTGGTCTAATGAATAAGGATAACATGTCAAAAGGTTAGAAGGTTCGTAAAGAACAGGGTGAGAGAAATATAGGTGTTTAGGGGCAATGAGGGAGGGGAAAAATTAATATGGAAGTGAATGGGTCAATGTTTGAGTGGGTCAAAGATTAATCTGCCAGATGATATGTAGAAGAAGGATGATAGGTCTATAAGAGAAAACAAATATTTGTAGTGTTTGAGTGGTCTAATGAACAACATTAAGGATAGGTACTACAGACAAAAGGTTCATAAAGATGAGGGTGGGAGAAATAGAGGTGTTTATGATTTTTGAAAAAGACAAGGGGGTAAATGACATTAGATAGGGATTTCCCATGTTAAACGGAGGTGTCCCAGAAGCAACATTATTACACTACTTATATATATATATATATATATATATATATATATATATATATATATATATATATATATATATATACGTATATATATATATATATATATATATATATATATATATATATATATATATATATACGTATATATATATATATATATATATATATATACAGTGGGACCTCTAAATCCGAATTTAATTCGTTCCAGCGGCAGTTCGGATTGGGAAAAGTTCGGAATTAGAAACTATTTTCCTCATAAGAAATAATGGAAAGTGAATTAATCCGTTCCTGGACCCCAAAAACCCATTATCAAGACACTGTTAACTGCAAATACACATGATTCAAGGTAAAATAAGATGAGTAAATGCCCTAAATATCAGATAATAATAATAATAATAAAAACAAGAAATAAATGTACTAACATGAAAATAACTGCATTTACCTTAGTGGAGAGTTCTGATGGTGCATGTGGAAGCTGGAGAGAAGGAAGGAGGGAGAGGGTTTTATTGCTTGGAAGGTGAGGCACCTTCCAAGCTAACATCAGATGACTGTGCTTCTGGTGTTTGCTTTGTCTCTTAACACCACTTGTAGAGGGTTGGGGCTCATTAGGCTTGCTTTCTTTAGAGAACCACCTCTCCAAAGTTGCCTGGTGTTGGCGACTTTTCTTAATTTTTCTGAAGTGGTCAATCACATTGTCACTGAACAAGTTAATGCTCCTGTTAACCACTGCTTTATTAGGGTGCCACTTTTCAACAATGGCCTGTGTTTTAGACCAATGGAAGCACAGTTCTCTAATTTCAGCACTGGAAATATGAACGACGCTAACGCTATGTTGGCGGTTCGGTTATAGAAATACATTCGGAATTAGGGACAAAATTTTCTCGAATTTACGGTTCGGAATTAGAGTAGTTCGAGATGAGGGGCGTTCGGAATTAGGGGTCACTACTGTATATATATATATATATATATATATATATATATATATATATTGTTGCGGATATGAGGATTATGCTTTTTTTTATTGTGTTGTATTGTATGGTAAATTGTTGTGTAATATTGCTTGATTCTGGCCCCTCCTACCTCCGTAGTGTAAAGGTCAAAGGGCGTCCCATAATTAGTCCATAAAGCATACACGTCAGCCAATCATAGAATACCCCTGTTCGATAGTTATATCTTTATTATGTGTATCAGGGTAAGGCCTTGTCTTCCATTAAAATGACACTCCATTGCACCAAGTGAAATCAGAGTAGATCCCCTTTCATTCCCATTCCAAAAAACCGCAATTGCCAACTGTTCCCTCCACGACTCCATTCGCCACGAGGTAGGCTCGGAGAAGAAGGGCGTACCTCTCCACCTCGTCATAGAGGGGAGGAGTGAGCCAGCCCCGAACAACCAACCAAGCACGAGGGGTTTGGTTTGAGAGGGCGGAGGAAGAGCGATCGAGGAGGTTCGCGAAGGTTGAGGGGCGGGGCCGATATAACCCGCCGCGGGACACTCCCCAAGCAGATGAGTTCTCAGTTCTGCAAAGAGATGAGCTTCGGAGAGAAGTGCGCAAGGAGGGAAGAGAAGCGAGAAGGAAGCCTTTAACACAAGTGCGCGAGAGAAGCGCGGGGAAGCCTTGAGAGAAGTGCAGGACGTCTACCTGCTCGCTCCCAGCCTGACGAGGCCCGGTTTGCTGTGCGCCCTGCAAAGCCTTCCAGCTTGTGGTCCGAGCTGAACCTTCCTCCCGGTCCAGCCAATCGTTCCTGCCTCCATTCCCCATTCGTGTGAGTCCGTCTCTGTTTGTTCTGTCAAGGGTATAAGTTAAGCCTGTTTAGATAAGCTAGTAATTTTGACTGTGTCTCTAAAATCTTCTGTATATTATTTTCTTACCTTTCCTTCTCCTTGGTTTTTTTGAGCCTGTATATAGTAGGAATAAATTTAGTAGTATTGCCAACCTTTTCGTCTTCTTCTTCTTCTTCACATCCGTGTCGCTTTTGTCTTTTCCCTATTGAATATCTGTGGCGCAATCTGGCCAACGTTCGGGGGATCGGGTGAATCGGGGAAACTGTACGACTGCGGGGCCTCCGCTCGGCAAACACAACATCTTATCCGCGGGCCGTAACAATTGGTAGTCAGGAGTTGGGATTCGGACCTGGGACTAAATTTATTTAGCCCAAATTATGGAACACCAATTGTACTATTGGCGGTAACAATTGGTGTCGGGAGCGGGAACGGACCCGAAGCACGTGTAACGCGCTCAAAATTACGAGCTGCTGAAATTGTTTTAAAGACAAAACCCGAATTTTGAAATCGCGCCATGGCTGGTCAAGGCGACGGGATGTCGGTGGGAGAGATAGACGGGGTAGAATCGACCCAGGACCTCGGGGAAATGTATGTGGAGGAAAGAGAGGAGGAGAACATTGGCAATGTGGTTGAGGAGGTTTCAGGCGCGCAAAATGGCGCTCTCGCGCACGAGGTTCCGGGCGTGCAAAATGGCACCTCGCACATGGCTACGGCGACCGTGCCCGCGACCGTAGCAGCGCCACCGGTGGATTTGAACCTTTTAATGCTGCAAATGGGGGCCCTTATGGACAAAATGGGTAAGCAATTAAGGGACGAAGCGAGGGCTGATAGTTAGCGATTGGGAGACCAAATTGGAGGTTTGAAAAACAGTATGGGGGCAATGAGGGACGAAGCGAGGGGTACCGGTGAGGGGCTAGACAATAAATTTGAGGGTTTAGACAACGGGATAAAAGAGGTAAAGAATGGGTTAACGGGGGTGGAAAATAGAATGGCGGCCCAGGAGAATCAGATAGAGGAGGTGAAAAATGGGTTAAAGGGGCTAGAAGATAGGATGGAAGGCAAATTGCGGGAAATAGGGGAGCAATCCGCCCGAGAAATTAAACAAATGGGAGAGCAGATAGAGGAGGTGAAAATCGGGGTAGAAACCAAACTGGATGCTCAGAGGGATGAATTGGGACAGATGAGGATGGCATCTACAAAAGAGAGGGAGGAGATGAAGGAGGAGATACGACGAGGTGTAAGTGAGGAGGTCTCGGATGTACGCGAGGAGGTAAAGCGAGGTGAAAAGCGTATGGAAAAAGAGGTGAGAAATGGGACGGCAAAGTTACAAGGGGGCATAGAGGACCTGACGGAGGAGGTGGAACAGCTGACGGTGGGACAGACGGAGTTAGTGGAGCAGGTTCAAAGGAACACTGCGGTACTGGGAGGGTTAAAAGCGACACAAAACGACATTAAGAATGACTTGATAGCGACACAGAGGCAATGTCAGATGGTACGTGAGGGACTGACAACGAGGTTGGACGAGGTGACAGAAGTAATGGAGACGAAGGACCGGGAGGTGAGGACGCACATAGAAACGGTCAAGGTAGCCTTAGAGGACGAAATTGAGGAGACGCACTGGGAAATAAAAGAGGTGAAGCAAAAATTAGAGGAAGTGGAAGAGGAGGTGAGTGAAATTAAGAAGAGATGGACGGAAACTAAGAGAGAAATACAGGAGGAGGTGATGGAATATGTACAAGGTCGGTGCTCAAATCGTGATGATGTGCTCGCTAACCAAATAAAGAGTTTGCAGGTGGCAAAGGAGGTGCAGAGACGGGGTGCCAAGGTGAGTGGCGATATACGTGGAAATGTATATGATGTGAGGGGAGCTTCAGTCGGCTTGGGGGTTGATTTGGATCCGGGTGTTCGTGAGAGGCCGTTGGTGAAGTGTGCGACAGGTACGGTGTGCGAAGGAGGAGGTGTGCGAGAATGTCCGACTCTGGGGTGTGTGAGGAAAAAGTGCGTGCCGAGGAGTGAGTGTGCTGTCGAGAGTGAGTTGGTCGTAGCACGTGTGCGAGGGGGCACATGGAAGCGCGGTGTGGTGAGTGTTACAGAGGCTGTAACGGAAGCATGCACGCCTGTGGTGAGTGTTACGGAGGATGTAATGGGAGAGTGTGCGCGAGAAAGGTGTGTAACGGACGGGTGCATGAGTACAGAGTACGCTGTCGAGAGTAAGGGTGAGAGCGCGATCGAGTGTGGAGGGGAGAGTAGTAAGAGTGACACGGAGCGTGAGTTGGTTGTGGCAGGTGAGAGAGGATGTACACCTGGAATGGAAGGATGTACACCTGGAATGGAAGGATGTACACCTGGAATGGAAGGATGCACACCTGGAATGGTAGAGCGCATATGGGAATGCACACTGGAATTGGTCGTGAGGCACGTGGTTGGGTGTGCAAGTGAGAGCACACCTGTTATTGTCATAGAGGAGGTGACCGAGGAGGGGGCGCGAAGAGGTGTGTTGGTGAGGTGTGCGAACGACGAGTGTGTGCAAAGGTGTTCGGTGGTCAGGTGTGTGACCAAGTCTGTGAGCGGAATGAGTGTACCTGGGTGTGTAAGCGAAGGTGCAATGACGAGGAGCATGGGAACAGCTGGATGTATGAGCAAGGAACGGGCTGCGGGGTGTAAGCATGCAGGTGAGGCATCGACGGTAACCGGGTTAGCGGTTAGAGCGACGTATAGCCGAATCGGGCCCTCGGTGCGCGCCGAGCAGCTTCGCGTGCCGCGAGGACCAGCGGGGATCTGAACCACGGCGGTTTCGAAAGAACCGCCGTATGCGATCCACGCTGGGCCTCGCTCGGAACGGCCGCGTCCGTGCTCCACTAGGCGGAGCGGGCAGCCCGATAGGAAGGGTCGTCATGGCGACCCCTTTTTGTTGAGGCGTTCCGGGCAGGTCGAGATTGGGCCATTGGACGGCTCTGTGCCGAGGTGGTGCGTGGGATCTCGGCCCGGGTAAGCCCCCGTCCCTGCACCGAATGCGGGACGTATCCAGCCGCCGGCACCAAGCAACCCGCATTCATTGCTCGGCTGTTCGAAGCCGGGCTGTAGAAGTGAATTGGCGCACCGAGAGGCACTAGTGAGAAGACTGATGACGCGGATAGTGTTTTGGCCCCGAAATTAGAAAAACAAAATTTGAGGATTGGCAAAGGATTGGCAGAGTGAGGATTGGCAGAGAATTGGTAGATGATTGGCAAATTTTTGATTGGCTGAAATTTGGTGTGCAAAATTGGTAGTGGGAGATGCCCAATGTGGTGGGATGGCAACTCTGTTATCCCTCACAACGGGGGCAAAGGAGGTTATGGGGTTATGGCAGTGGGGGATTTATGGGGTATGGCAGTGGGGCAGTGGGGCAGTGGGGTTTATGGGGTTTATGGCAGTGAAAACTAGCCCGGGAGGGTTAGGATATATGTGTAGGGATCTAGAAGATGACCTTAGGTAACGTTAAGGTTAGGTAGTGACTGATACCTGTAGTGGGGACGCAGGTAGATTAGTGTGGATGATAATGACGTGGTATGTGCTTAGTGTAAAGGGAAGACGGGGAGCACTAAGTTAGCAGGGCAACAGGTAGATTAGATGATGCCGTGTGTATGGTTAAAAGGTGTGATTGCACAGGTGTACAACTGAACAGGTGTGTGGAGCAGTGTATGAGTGAGAGAAGGTGATTGTGAGTTGTGCTGACCAAATGGTCCAGGAAGGAAGGAGGGTGCAGGTGGCACCAGGTGTGATTGCACAGGTGTGCAACGACAGGTGTATGGAGAATGGTTGTGTGAAATACATGGAGTGTGGAATACATGGAGTGTGGAATATATGGAGTATTGGAATGGATGGTCGTGGAGTGAGTATGGTGGAAACTACGGAGTGGAGTGGATGGTGCGAAGGTGTGAATGGGGGAAGGATGGACCCCCATCACGAATACCCGGGGAGGGTAGTGTAACTGTTAGGTAGAGGGTATAGGTAAATTGTAGTTGGATATTGGCATCTGTGGTGCGGGTGAAAGAATGGTGTTTGGATGGGTGCATTAGTGTTGTGGAAATGGCTGGGTGTGTAGCCTGTTAGTGTGTGTAGTTGGTTTGGGCACTCCACCACGGTGAGGATGTCGGCCAGGTGAGGCCGCAGGTGGGCTCTGGGAGCCGGTAGAGTTGTTGTGGATGGGGCCCGAGGATCCGGAGGACGGACCCGGGTAGCCCAGTGCCAGAGGGCACCGAGGGGTGACAGAGCCAGGAGGGGCCTTCCTCAGTTAGTTAGGTTAGGGTGAGGAGCTAGGTAAGCTCGGGTGGCAACTGCAGTGGTGGAGGTGTGCAGGTGGGTAGACCTGCTGGGAGAGCTACACGCCCCAGCCCAGAAATTGTGCAAGGGCACCGGGAGATGAATCGGGGGAGTGAGACCCCAAATTAATGAACCACCACAGTTTGGTCAATGGGAATTGGTTTTTAGAACCCATAGTGTAAGATGGCCAATGGATTGGCAGGGAAAGACCCCGGGTAGTGTAAAGTGTGTTAAAGTCATTTAGAGAATAGTTAGGATGAAGATCTCCTCACACCATCTACATGCACTCACCTGAGGTGACGTAACTCCACACCATGCCATGTTTTATTATTTTTATTGTGCAGATGTTTGGAATGAGAGACGCATCATGACGTGGGTGTGACATTGTGCTTGATGTTCCATCTCTTCCTCCTTATGAGGATTGATGATGAATTGGGTGATGGCAAATTTTGGTTAGAGGGATTGTGGAGACGAATTTGGTGTAGGGGAAATATGGGGAAGACGTGACATTAGTGATGAATTTGTAAATGTGTAGATTTTTGTAAATATGGGGTAAGGGCAAGGGTAGTGTAGGTGACAGGGGGGGTGACGTATGGTAGGGACGAGTTTTTCTCAATTCGCTCTCCGTACGCACTTCACCTTGCATTGCCTTATTGATGTGTACCCTTGTGACCGTACCCCTCGCTCATCTGTCTCTCCCCCCCCCCCCCCTTTGTCTCCCACATGAGGACCTGAGCGCCACTGGGCGCCGAGGGGAGCGTGCGTGAGTCCGCCATTGTGCGCCCGGAACTCCCAGAACCAGCTGTCTGCATCGATGCACCACATTATGGACCACATGTCTGTGGCCGAGCACCACTTATGGACCCCATGGGTTGGGGCATGGCCCCTCTGCTGGAACCGACCATGAAGGCCCGAAATCTTGCTGGCGGACCTTGGCCACAGGGCACCGATGCCCCACAGGTGAACCATACATAGTCGGCCCCTGTGGGCCATAAATAAACACAAATGGACACGTTGGGTGCAAGTTTTATTACAAATAGGCCGCCAGCAAAGGGAGATGACAACATCAGGAAGAAATAATAATAGCCAGCAGAGGGAGCCGAAGAGCAGGAGACCACCTGCAGGGTTAGGGGTTGTTGATTTATTTTTATTCATGAACAGTGATGACTGTGCACCGATTGGTGCTTGAGGGTGTGTTGGTGCGTTTTGGGTGCTTTCATGGTGCGTCGATGCAGAGCAGACTGTCTCCCCCCCCCCCAGAAAGAACAATCACAGGTCCTGGATTGCGTTTTGTAAATAAAAGTAGCGTCAATTGTAAATAATGCTCCCCACCGTCAGTGTGTAGTTTGAAGACCATTCCGCAATTCGGTTAGCTGTGGTCGTGAGTCTGTTAGGCAGGGTGCAATGGAGCAGCGGGACATATTTATTTAAGTTTTAAAACTGTCGCACTCAGGGTCAGGTTAAAAGTAGAGGGAACTACACCTTCGTGTCACACTAAATTAAAGTTATAGGCCCGGGACGTGCCTAAGAGGAGGAGGGTGCAGTGTTGCGGATATGAGGATTATGTTTTTTTTTATTGTGTTGTATTGTATGGTAAATTGTTGTGTAATATTGCTTAATTCGTGCAAAGAGCCACGAGCTTCGATCTTGTATACAAAAAAAAAAAAAAAAAAAAAATTCTGGCCCCCCTACCTCCGTAGTGTAAAGGTCAAAGGGCGTCCCATAATTAGTCCATAAAGCATACACGTCAGCCAATCATAGAATACCCCTGTTCGATAGTTATATCTTTATTATGTGTATCAGGGTAAGGCCTTGTCTTCCATTAAAATGACACTCCATTGCACCAAGTGAAATCAGAGTAGATCCCCTTTCATTCCCATTCCCAAAAACCGCAATTGCCAACTGTTCCCTCCGCGACTCCATTCGCCACGAGGTAGGCTCGGAGAAGAAGGGCGTGTCTCCACCTCGTCATCGAGGGGAGGAGTGAGCCAGCCCCGAACAACCAACCAAGCACAAGGGGTTTGGTTTGAGAGGGCGGAGGAAGAGCGATTGAGGAGGTTCGCGAAGGTTGAGGGGCAGGGCCTATTTAACCCGCCGCGGGACGCTCCCCAAGCAGATGAGTTCTGAGTTCTGCAAAGAGACGAGCTTCAGAGAGGAGTGCGCAAGGAGGGAAGAGAAGCGAGAAGGAAGCCTTTAACACAAGTGCGTGAGTGAAGCGCGGGGAAGCCTTGAGAGAAGTGCACGACATCACCCTGCTCGCTCCCAGCCTGACGAGGCCCGGTTTGCTGTGCGCCCTGCAAAGCCTTCCAGCTTGTGGTCCGAGCTGAACCTTCCTCCCGGTCCAGCCAATCGTTCCTGCCTCCATTCCCCATTCGTGTGAGTCCGTCTCTGTTTGTTCTGTCAAGGGTATAAGTTAAGCCTGTTTAGATAAGCTAGTAATTTTCACTGTGTCTCTAAAATCTTCTGTATATTATTTTCTTATCTTTCCTTCTCCTTGGTTTTTTTGAGCCTGTATACAGTAGGAATAAATTTAGTAGTATTGCCAACCTTTTCGTCTTCTGCTTCTTCTTCACATCCGTGTCACTTTTGTCTTTTCCCTATTGAATGTCTGTGGCGCGATCTGGCCAACGTTCGGGGGTTCGGGTGAATCGGGGAAACTGTACGACCGCGGGGCCTCCGCTCGGCAAACACAACATCTTATCCGCGGGCCGTAACAATATATATATATATATCTATATATATATATATATATATATATATATATAATTATATGTACATACATATATATATATACACGAGCGCCAGTCAACAAGTAACCTTAAAATGGCGATATAAATTCGAGAAGGTAATGTGTGTTGTTGTAGATGACATATGTTATATCTATGAGTAAGAGTTATGGTTTGCCTGTTTTAGATCTGGTAATATTGAGCGTATGACGTCAGTAGAGCAGTTCCAAGATGGCGGCTCCATTCGAAGCATGCACCAGGGAGGAGCAACGTTCTGTCATCCGTTCCTTGGGAAATGAGGGTGTGAATCCCAATGAAATCCATCGCAGAATGAAGATGCAATATGGTGACATGTATATATATATATATATATATATATATATATATATATACTAGCAGAAGTACCCGGCATTGCCGGGCGGGGGAGGAGGAGGGGAGGGGGAAGACGAGGGGAGGGGAACGGGGGGGAGGGGGGAGGGGGAGGGGGGGAGGAGGAGGGGAGGGGGAAGAGGAGGGGAGGGGAACAGGGGGGAGGGGGAGGGGGAAGGGGGGGGGGAAGGGGGAGGGGAATGGGGGAGGGGAGGGTGTGGGGGTGCCCGGGGGAAGAAGGGCCCCTCCCCCCTTCACCTCCCTCTCCCCCCTCCCCCCCCCCCCTTCCCCCTCCCCCCCTAAAATTTAAGGTGTGCTGTAGTTGCTCTGAGACGTACTGATTCCGAATATGCGTTTGGTTTTTCTCTGCGATGAGTAGTTCTCGAGTTATAAGAGGACAAACAAACAAACATACTTTACTGCTTTATATATATAGAAGTTGGTATGATTCGGCCAAGGAATCCCAGAGATAATTGCAATTAAGTGAGCCGTGACGTCACGGAACGCGCCGCCGGTAATATATTATAATTTATGGTAATGTATGCAGCACGACATGGTCATCACGGAAAACAAGGCGCCTTTGCCGGCGCAAAACGGCTCTCCCAGGGTCAAACTCGGTATCGTTGTGAGCGCACGGTTCAGCCCTTCAAGAAAAAGTTTAATTTTTAAAAATCGAACCGCGCGTTAAAAAGATATGACTGGTTTTGTTCGCCGGCACGTCGGCGCTCGAATCGGCTCGCGATAAAATCCAACACGTCCTTTGTCGGGGTCGTCTGAACCAACCACGGGGCCTAGAAGGCTGGGCCTGGTCTCAAAAGTTAGGTCTCGACCATATCTCGTAATGCTGGAAGCTGCACGTCTCTGTGATAATCTTGTGGACCATGACAAGAGATCGTGCGAGTCGCTCGCAACGGCTTCAAGCACTTCCGCATTCGACCATTTCATGAACGCCATACGCCCCGCCCATAAAAGCGCGTACGTATTAAACGAACATACAGTGGCCCATGTGTCGTCATTTGCGCATGCGCCAAAGTCTTTGCAGGAACATGAAGCATCGGAACAGCGCATTAGAACCGCCTGTGCACCATTACGCTAACAGAAGTGCTGGCGCTGCGAAGCGCTAGAGGGAGCGCTCCCTCCCTTCGATTCCCTCCCTCTTCTGCGAGCGCTTCTGCGCTAATACGCTAATTTTAAAACCCGAAGTTTTTTTAAATTTAAGGTGTGCTGTAGTTGCTCTGAGACATACTGATTCCGAATATGCCTTTGGTTTTTCTCTGCGATGAGTAGTTCTCGAGTTATAAGAGGACAAACAAACAAAAATACTTTACTGCTTTATATATATAGATATGAAAAACAAAGACCCACCCACACCTCTCATGTGAATGGAGGGAATAACCAACAAGTACAGACACATTCAAAGTACTAGTCAGGTTCACTATGTTTTTTCGTTCAAAATCATGGTAGATTAGCAAACCTATACATTTTTGGAAATGTTATTACATGGAAAATCTGAAAATCAATGTTTACATTTGCCAATTCCGACCAATTCGATTCGACCAATTCGACCATTCGACCAATCGCTTCGATCGACCATTCGACCATTCGACCAATTCGATCGATTCGATTCGATTCAATTCATCGAATTCGATTCGATCGACCATTCGACCAATTCGATTTGCCAATCAATTTGACCGACCTTTGCTTGTATGGAACGGACTGTGGAAACGATGCGGACTATATTGTCAGATACGACACACAGGACAGTGATGACAAACTCTAAATGGCATATTCTGCAATCGTGTATGTTTGATGCCATTGACTGCCTGTGTATATTTTGTCATTGACTGCCTGTGTAGATGTGAAGTTATACTGACTGCATGTGTATATATGATTTTGCTGACTGCCTGTGTATGTTTGGTGATATGAATTATTGTGACACATTTTGATGTTATTAACTGCCTGTACAAAATGATAACATGTATTTGATTATGCAACTTATCACGAATATAAAGACAGTATTTTGCAATTCAAAACCTTTGATTCATGTCTTACCATTCCCCATAGCACTAATTTGATACTTTCATTGGATTCATTGTCCCTGAAAATATAGGTTTAGTATATTTTAAAAAGTTTTTAGGGTAATTAGAGGCAGAAATAGAACAAAATATGTATTTTACAGTGGCCATTTTGAAAATCCAAAATGGCCGCCATACAGGTATCTCTCCAAATGTAAACATTGATTTTTAGTTTCCTTATGCTAAAACCTTTCCAAAAATGTGTAGGTTTGCTAATCTACCATGATTTTGAATGAAATATAATTTATTGACATGGTGAACCTAACTATACACCGCCCCCATGCCAAATAAATAAATATCCTCCAGCGCGGCATTGCACCTTAGGCGCCTGGCAATACCGCCATGCAGCTCATAGAGACTGTATTGGGTGGGAGAGGTATACAATAATTGATTGATTTATTGCATAATTAAAATCAATAAATAGTGATCATAAAATATTTTCTTAATCAATTGGCTGATAGCATACCTAAACCACCAGTGCTTCATACGAAGCTGTAACTTTTTAACAGTTAATTAAATGTCAGTAATCAAAAAAATTAAATATTTAATTGATTAATCAATAAATAATTAATCTATTAATTGATTAATCAATAAATCAAAAATATCCTTTATAGCCACATCACTTGGTCACTGCCATGTCCATATATTAGCTTCCTCGCTCAAGAGGTGCGTGAGATATTGCCCAGATGAGAAAGAAAATAATTAAATGATTAATAATGAAAATAAATAAATAATAATCATAAAAAATTAAATAATTAATCAATTGGCTAATAGAATACCAAAACCACCACCGTTTCACCTGAATCTGTAACTTTAAAAACATTGTCATCAATCGAATAATTAAATAATTAATTGATTAATCAAGAAATCAAAAATAGCCTTTACAGCCAAATCACTTGGTCATTGTCATGTCCAAATAGCAGCTTCCCAGCTCAAAAGGTGCCTCAGATATTGCTCAGATGAGAAAGGAAATAAATAAGTTCTTAATTTATCGATAATAATTAAATAACTAATCAACAAATTGTTTAATTTAAAAAAATTTTTGCCAAAGTTTTGGCGTTTTGCCAAAGCACTTGCTCACTATTGTGCAGAAATTTCAGCTTCCTAGCTCAAAGGATGGCTGAGATATGTCCGGACAAACAAACAAACAAACTAGAACGGCACTCAGAGAGTATACAGTCACGCGAAAAAGTAAGTATACCCCATCTAAAGGTTTGACTTTTTCAACATATTTCAACATACAGCTATTTGATCTTCATTTCAACAATATTGATAAATAAAGGTGATATAATATAACAAGTATCATGAAACATTTACATTTTGTAGTCCATTGTATAATTTAAATAAACATAAATGCAAATTTTGCATGTGGAAAAAGTAACATTTATAACATAAACAACAACATTAGGTGTCGAACCTCTCATTAGATGAGAGCTGATTGATTATTCCCTTCATTCACTTGTGAGAGACGTAGGCGGGTCTTTGTTTTTCATTTTTAGGTTGACTGCTCGACATTTTTGCCTAGTACATGCTTGGGAGCCTCGTACACGTTTCCTGTCTACTCGCCAATAAGCAATGAAACTTGTCCGGCAGCTGAGAGGGTGTGTAGCATTGGAATTCTCTTGTGTGTACTATGTGTAAATTTCGTTACAGCAGTGGAGGGAGTCTGGGAAGAGTTTGAAACAGCAACGGGCTTACCTTGTGTATCCTTTCATTGTTGCAGGTATGCAGCTTTCTTCGGCTAGAAAAGCATTGGAGGAGTCAACACATATATAAATATATATCTATATTATATACATGACCGGTCAAAAGTTTTAAAACACCTAAATTTTCCAGTTTTTATTGAAATTTAAGCAATTCAAGTCCTGTGAATAACATGAAATGGTACAAAGGTAAACAGTAAACTGCTCGAGGTTAAAAAAAAAAAAGTTTCGGTTCGAAAAAACGGGAAAATAATGTAAATTGCACACTTACATTGTAAAAAAAGGCCTTCTTCAGGGAACAAGTAGTGGGTTAACAACTTACAGCTGTTCCGCAGCAATGTAAGTAAATTAAGCCTTGAAAGTTGATGCAAACAATTCCTACAGGTGTCCCAACCTCTGCTGATTACTTGATGACAAACCGCCTGTCTGTATAAAAGCAGTATTGGAACAGACTGTTATTACACCCTCTGAAGCATTATTTGGACAATATTGCACTGCAGGAAGTAGTATATTGGAAACTGGAGGAAACTCTGACAGGAAGAGGTCTGGCAGACCCAAAGCCACAACAGAATCAGAAGACAAGTTTCTGAGAGTCAACAGCTTGCATGATAGGCGGCTCACAGGACAACAGCTTCAAGCACAGCTTAACACTGGTCGAAGTAAGCAAGTCTCAGTTTCAACTGTGAAGAGAAGACTTCGGAGCTGCAGGTTTGACAGGTCGAGTGGCAGTAAGAAAGCCATTGCTAAGATGGCAAAATAAGAAAAAGAGGCTTGCCTGGGCCATGAAGCACCGCCAGTGGACTACTGAAGACTGGAAGAAGGTCTTATGGACTGATGAATCAAAATTTGAAATCTTTGGTTCATCACGCAGGGTTTTTGTATGCCGTCGAGGAGACGAAAGGATGGTTCATCAGTGTGTGACACCAACTGTCAAACATGGAAGAGGAAGCGTGATGGTCTGGAGCTCTTTTGCTGGATCCAGAGTCGGCGACTTGCACAGAGTGACTGGCACCCTGAACCAAAAGGGATACCACAGCATTTTGCAACGCCATGCAATACCCTCCGGTATACGCCTACTTGGTCAGGGGTTCATCCTACAGCAAGATAATGACCCTAAACACACCTCCAGGCTATGTCAAAACTACCTTCGAGGAAAAGAACAAGACGGTAGGCTTCAAATCATGGAATGGCCAACACAGTCTCCAGACTTAAACCCCATCGAGCTGGTTTGGGATGAACTGGACATAAGGGTGAAAGCAAAGCAACCTACAAGTGCAACACATTTGTGAGAACTTCCCGAACAATATTTGATTTCCATTGTAGAAATAATGCCACGAGTGTGTTCGGCGGTTTTATCTGCAAAAGGCGGCCACTTTGCTGAGTCAAAAATTTAAATTAAATTTTGTTAAACAAAATGATTCTATGATTTCTTTTTTATCTCCAATTATTTATTTGTTCTATGCTTAATTTCAGAGGACATTGAGACATTAAACTGCGTACATTTCAATATAAACTGGAAAAATTGAGGCGTTATAAAACTTTTGACCGGTAGTGTATATATATATATATATATATATATATATATATATATATATATGATTGTACCTTATACAATTCGAAATTCCTCGGCCAATTTCCCTGAAATGTGTTGTACTGTACTGCATTATTTTCAAACGTGGAATGGCTAAGTCAAAATAAAAACTTTCAATTCTTCGTGAAATTGACGTTAGACCATGAAATAATGGTACATCTATCGGGTGTCCGACTTTGTGGGGAGAGGGGAAGAGCTTGGCTTCTGCATTTGAAGGTGATTCTCTGTTGGGAAATGAATCTCCTCCATTTAAATAGTCATGTTCCGTTTGCAGAATGGAATGTAATATAACGTACAAAGGACCCGCGGTCTCCGTGGGACTGCATTGAGTGTAAGGATTGGCCATACGCTCCTGTAAGACCTTAAACAAGGAAATGAGGAAGCCATTTGGCCCATCACTGCCAAGTTGCATTCCCGAGTTAATTTTTCCTACAGATTTAAACAATCGTCCTAACGTTTTGGTAGCGTAATAGAACAGAAAAAAAAAAGTCTAATGTATTTTACAGTGATAATCGTTGGTGGCGTAATGGTCGAGTCTGGGAGGTCCTTCGTCCAAACCCGTCCGAGTCATAGCAAACACATTTTTGAAAATGGTATGTGCTGCTTCATAGCTTGACACTCGGTATTTGAAAGGATAGAGCACGGATAAACAATACTGGGAAGGCAATGGCAAAGCACCGAGCATAATCCTTGCCAAGAGACTACTTTCGCAGCACCAACGCTCTAAAAAGTGTGTGGCGCATTAACAAATACAGAATGTATATATATATATATATATATATATATATATATATATATATATATATATATATATATATATACATACATACTGTATATATGCATACACATAGTTCGCAGAATTCAAAAAATGGTCCTGCACCAGTGATTCCTAAGTGCTACTTGTGTTTTTATGCAATTTCCGGCTAGTATCATGCATTCCTCCCACTTGTTTATTTATTTTATCATGTCATAGAAGATAAATATTTATGAAAAAGAGTAAAAATAATCACTTGTTTATGTTGTATATCTACTTTGGTGATAAGGCTCAAAAACAGTAGCTTGCTTACTGCAGAGTTCTCTCTTCTTGATCTCAATTCAGGTTGACCTCCTTCTCTTGTAGTTCCATCAAGAGACATTTCACCACAGAGGAGGCCCTCATTCTGAGGGGAAGGTAAGCCAGCTGTTCTGCTTGCGATGAGGACAGAAAAAGTTCATGGTGTTTTCACAACCATAATGATCTGGGATTTGAACAAAATTTACTTTCCTTCTATATGTAGAGCACACCACCTTGCTTCGTTGTAGGGCTATCTCAGGACAATATATCACTTAGGCAGGCCTCCAGGGTCTTATGAATGTTTAGCCTCCAACATGAATTTAAATCCATTTAGATTATTGGAGAAAAGTGTTATATTATGCATAGAAATAATCTGTTAGTTGGTAGATTATAATAACTAGCAACGGTACCCGCCCTATCGGGGCTTCAATTGGGAAGCCGAAATGAAAAGGCAAAATATCAGAAATTGAAAGCTTTTTTTATTTTAAACGATTCATATAAACATCTGTTGAATCATATCACACGCAAATCATCAAAATCTAAACAGTACATGGCGCCCATTTTGAAAAAAGATTGAATTCTGCCAAACGGAAGCAGCCGCTACGTCTTTCTCAGTCGCACGTTTGTGTGAAGAGTGCGCGCCGAATCTGTAACACGGAGGCGACTGCTACAACTGTTTCTCAGTCGCTTTTGCACACGCTGCCGTGTTACTTCGGAGCCGCACGTTTATATAGGAAGAGTTATAATGTTCTAAGAGCAGAAACAGCAACGTCAGGGGTCGATCTAATCTCTCCTGGTAAGTAGAATTTCAACAAAAGCCACATCACTGTTCATATTGGTAAATATTATTCTATCGTGTTTGGAAAAACTGGAAAATTGGAAAATTTGGAAAAACAATATAGCCTATTTTACTCCAGGGGGTCCTAGGATTACCCACCCAAAATATCATTGCGATCGGTTCAGCTGTTTTTGCGGTACCTTCGAACGGACAGAGAGACGGACAGACATTTGGTGAATTATAGTAAGATGATATATTATATTCAATCGATATGCAAATGGCGATCACAAAGCTTTACAACTGAGTTTATCCAAAATTGCAAAGCTTTTTATTAAATGTAGTCAGACCATTTAACAGGAACCAGGTAATATGTAAGTCAAACAATGTGTGGGTATAGAAATAATATTTTCGGCGAAATCTTTGGGTGTTTTTATTCTGAATATTTCATTTCTGGTCTCATGAAATAGGAGATTAGTATTAGGAAATTCTTTAAGGTTCCAGACTATCCTGTTCGCTCTGATATTACTAAGAATACATAAGATAAGAATGAGCGCACTCTGGTCACAACCTGGGACAAAATTCGGTAATGGGCGATTGGGAAACGCACATATAAAGCGTGACTAAATAAGTTGTGTGACGTAATGCTTGATTATGTTATGTGAAGTAACGCTCGATTACCATGTGTTTTAACATACTGTGCGTTCTGACAGGCTTGATTAAACCTTGCTGTTATTCGACATATTAGATTTTTTGGGCTCCTTCACTTGACCCAAACAATGCCAATGAAAATCTGATGCAACAAACCCAGACAATGTATAATAAGCAGAGGCCTATAGGCCTAATGCATTAGGCCCATCAGAAAACCAAGATGGCGGCCATTTCATTTTGTCTCAGTGCTATTGTGGGTGGAGTCAAGCGACAGATGTGGGTGTGGTCTGGCAGCTCTCCAACCAATGGGTGCACATTTCAAAAATTGACTCCCCAACAAGAACCCCAACAACAACAGCAACAACAACAGCAACAGAAACAGCAACGCGATGCTCTTGTAGATCTGCGACCTGTCGCAGGTAAAAATGTGGTACAACTACAAGTACATTCAAGTATCATATATAAAGCTCTTTCTAACCACTGACTGACTCACTCAATCACTCACTCACTTATGTAAATGTTTAGTACTTTCTATGTGGACTAGAAAACTGAAATTTTGCATACTGATGTGACTGAAAGCCTCAATTACAAGAAAAATCACAAACCTGTCCGTCAATGTCCATAAACAAAAATATCCATAAATGAACGTCGGTCGGTAGAGCTTCATTCCACCTCACAGAGGGTCATGTGTCCAAAGGCAATGACATTTCACATGATTTTGCACAGGCACGATCGCTCCCCTCGGGAGCAGGTATTTCTAGGTTTTATGGCGGTATGATGCTAGAAGTGTCAATTAGTTTTTGTCATTTACAGATGGTGTACAGTGGTAGGAAGTAGTAAACATTTATTGTTTATGGGCGTTTTACAGTGTTAAGTGTTACAGCATATATGTTAAGAATTGCATATTTACATACAAAGTCAAATGTCTGCATTAGGCAATTTGCTTATAACGAACCTCCACTTATAATGTAATGGTGACATTCAAAATGTTTTAGCCAATACATATATTTATCCTGTTATAATGACAAACATTGCTGGAAAAACCCAGATATAAATATCACAGTTGAACTAGCAAGTTGAACACAAAACACAAGGCCCTACATTAGAAAATTTTCAAAATATAAATGGAATTACCAATAAATTATTTTGAATAACATCAAATACACCAGACGGATTTCTGAGAATTTGTGAATGTTAGGTGCATTTTGGGTAAAAGTTGGGAACCTCACTTTTTAACATAATTAGGGTATGCTGAATTCGACTAACCAGGTTCCCAAGCCGAATTTTGAGTTTTTGAGCTTCTAATTAACATAAACAAAATGGCCACCAAATTGCCAATTTTGGACAATTTCTTTGAACAAGCATTTATATATCATGTATATACATGCAGCTCTTTTACTTTAACTTTTCAACTTTTACCCCAAAATGCACCGAGAAGCTTATACATGACCTTTTTCATAAATCCGTCTAGTCCATATTATGGTTGGCGACATATTGAAAGAGACATTCAAACTGATATTGAAATTGGACACTATAAAATGGGAAATGGTTTTAATAAGACAATGTTTCATGCAACCATTTATTCTAAAATTAAGTGTACATGGCCATGAAGCACAAACATTCAGGAATGCCACACATGTTGTTTTGCCAAACTACATCAAATTCATACAAGGGGTCTGATCATCACTCTGTTGCTGACAGGCCCACATTGATGTGCACCTCGAGTCTGAATAGCGACATTTGCAGCGTCGAGTCTTGCATTGCTTCTGGCATGCACAACAAATCATCTCGAGGCAACTTTCTGGGATTTGACTCGGTGATATCAGAATAGGCTCTAGTCCTGAATCACCACGTTTCCATCCCATTTCCACAGGTGCAGGAAGGTCAGGTATGGCACAATGAGTATTTCTCCATACCATTGCTGGATCGTGCACTCACATCAAATGGAAATGAAGAGCATCACTTGTCGGTGACATTGCTTCTGGTTTACTCTTGGATAACAACATATGTCGTGCTGAATCAACAGAGGTTGTTCTGTGCACATTATATATTCTGTAGCCGAACGCTTATGCAGATTTGATTGTCTCCTCTGTGAGTTCACCAATGCCCAAGTTCTTCAGCAGTTTATTCAAAACTCAAAAAAAAAAACTCAAAATTCGGCTTGGGAACCGGGTTAATCGAATTCAGCATACCCTAATTATGTTGAAAAGTGAGGTTCCCAACTTTTACCCAAACATTCACCTATAAGCTTATACATGGCCTTTTTCCAAAAATCCGTCTAGTTTAAAAAGAAGCATTTTAATATTCCCTGTGTTTCTACGTCGCCCTGGTGGCAAAATACACTGTCCAAGGAAGAAAGAGGGATGGAGACACTCAGCTGAGGGAGGCATGCTTAGGCCCAATCCCTTGGAAGAGTCTAGGGGAGAGACTCAAGTTAAAGGGGAAAAGTGCAACAAGACGCTATAAACAAAAATGGAACAAACCATGCGAGTCAAATGGACAAAAAGAGGTAAATGGGAATATTCAAACTTATATGTACAATGATTTAAAATAAAAAATTCCTAACCCAAAAGGCACCACAAATCACACTGATACAACAAAACAATTGTAGGTGAGACATCCCTTATGTTTGTTGTGCAGGGTGAACGCTGGACTCAAAATAGATCATTTTGGGATCCAGGTGCGGGACGATATCTCTTTGAAGCCAAAATGAGCATGATGAAGATTGTGTTTGGTGTGAAATGCCAGCGATGATCCACCTCCTCCACCAGGCCTCATGATCCCTTTATATTATAAACAAGGCCTCTTCCATGCTCCACCAACACAGGGTTAACCCAGCTTGGGTCAATCCAATAGTCAAAGCCACACTTAGTCCACTCCAAAAGCCTGAGCAGTTTTTCCTGGCCTCCATCCATACAAGACTTTCGTGATCTGCTCTCGAAAACAAGGCCTCTTCTTCCTCGTATACAGGTCTCTCTCAATCCCGCCCCTTCAAGCGTGGTCTCTCTCCGGTTCTCCCCTCGTCCTGGGCGAAGTTCTCCTGCTCTACCATCCTGCCCAAGGGGGCAGCAACGATAAAAAAAAAAAATTCCAGGATGGCACTTCCATCTCCCTGGCACATTATGCCGCCATGGCTGACACATACTGGCCAGATAGATCGTGATGGCCAGACAGATGATAAGTTCACAAAGTCTCTCATGAGAAGTTCTCGCCTACTAGCCCAGCCTACCACTTGAGGTATTCACACTCACATATTACAAGCTAACCTGTCTATGAATTACATATGCTGCCTCCTCGGCATTACATGTGCCAAACGACTGAATCTGGCAGGTCCCTGTTTCAATTATTGTTACATGCCAATCTAACCGCAACTCAAAACACACGACAGACTACACAAACACAGTCTAACTATGGATCCCTCCCCCCCCCCTCCCCCTTCCACGTAAATAAATAAATTTTTATATGTGTACATGCACACACACACACACACACACACACACACACACACACAAACACACACACACACACTTAAGTAGATAGATAGTTAAGTTATGCATATATTTATAGACATATATACAGCAATAATCAGTCAGAGCAATGTTCCTGTCAGTAGATAGAAATCGTAAAGACAACAGTCAGCCAGCCAGGTGCCATTGGTCTCCTAGCAGGCACTAATTACAGAGAGGCTCTATGGCCGTTCGCAGTACCTTACTTGGTCCCATGGGACACCGGCTTCCAGAATTTCCAACTCCAATTTGGTTCTTTCAAAGTTTAGAAACATGGCCACTTGCCAAGTAATTTTAACTTTTATTCATCTGATACCCTTATAAAAAAGGGTTTCCGACAAAACCTTGTGAGAATTTGTCGAACTCAGCACATTCATTGCTAACCATGCAGTGAAATCTTTTTTATACAGCATATACAGTCACATGAAAAAGTAAGTACACCCCATGTAAAGTTTTGACTTTTTCAACATATTTCAACATACTAGTCTACTTGCCAGCAATGTGAACCCGGAAATGTTGAGTACCCCAAAGTTTTAAGTTAGAAATGTACAGTATGGGTCCCCAGCACTTAGAAACTGCCGGATACTAACTCGCATATGTTGGGCAATTAGCAAAATTAGCATTAATAGCATTAACCCTATCAAACATAGGCCTGGGACACTGAAATTTCTGTTTCGCTCTATTGCTCCACTTTTATTCACAGGTATTAGAGGTAACAAAGGCAAGTACCATACCAAACTAGAATAATATGACTATGGGTAAATAATATCCTCAAAATTAAAACACAAGTATACCCAAAATTATCAGAGCTGAAAAATATGTGCACTAGTTACACAACATAAAACTTCCATCAAGAAAGAGCGTCTTGCACTTCTACTACTCTGCACTGTTATAAAGCATATCCTCATCATAAAACTCATCCTCGTCGTCTTCATCTTCTTCTCCTGACTCTACATTCTTGTCATATTGCTCTTCTTGCTGTGAGTGTGTGAGTGTGTTGCAACATGTACTATCAGAGCCTTTGCAGAAGCAGTAGCTGGTACAGGCCAGGCCTGCAGCTACGCAGCTGCACTTTGCTGTTAAACAGGGCTTTAACCCAGCTTTGCAGCTACAGCTGATCATGTCCAACATGGCAGGAGGAGCAACGGGGCTTGCATCCAGGATGGGCATGATGACTTCCTCTCCCTTCTCGCCTTCCTTCTTATTCCATCCAAACTCTGTTATGTCCACAGCTGGTGGGTCAGGGCAGTCTTGTAGCGGTTACCGCTGGGTATACACAATCGCCTTGCACCTGCCGAGGACGCGGCCAGGGAGCGATCACCATGCCGGGCTCGCCCAGGCCGCCGGACAGGCCCAGACGCGCCTCTCCCGGGCATGCCCGGACTCGCCTTTCCCGGGCTCGCCTGAGCCGCCCGGGCACGCCCGGTCTCGTCTTTCCCGGGCATGCCCAGACTCGCCTTTCCAGGGCTCGCCCAGGCACACCCAGTCTCGCCTTTCCAGGGCTCGCCCAGGACGCCCGGGCATGCCCGCTCTCGCCTTTCCAGGGCTTGCCCAGGATGCCCGGGCACGTCCAGACTCGCCTTTCCAGGGCTCACCCAGGACGCCCGGGCATGCCCGCTCTCGCCTTTCCAGGGCTCGCCCAGGACGCCCGGGCACGTCCAGACTCACCTTTCCAGGGCTCGCCCAGGACGCCCGGGCACGCCGGTCTCGCCTTTCCCGGGCAAACGCTCCGGCATGACGTGTTTGAGTGTGCTGGGTTCTGTACGAATAAACATGCTTTGAACTCAACCAAATGGCCTCGTTCTCTTGCCGTCCACGACTCCTAAAGTCTGCTGCTTTCCAAAGCAGCACCTGTAGATGGGCACGCCGTCCATGGAGGAGAGCGTTGCGCTCTGTAGGAGGCAGTGTCTTCAGTGCTGGGGGGGTTTTGCGCTTTCGGTAGATGTCATATCTGGCGACGTTCAGAGATGCCGACTCCCTCTCGTTGTACAGAGCCAGGAAGAAACCACTCACTGCCTCTGTAATCTGTAAATCAGTAGCTCCCTCCTCTCTGATGAAGTGAAGCAGGTCACCAGGTACTACTCGCATGGCCTTGAGTGCGGACACCTTCCCTTTCCCCGCGGGATAGGAGGTGGTGTCACATCCGGAGAGAGCATGCATAGCCAGGATGGAGCGACACTGCTCACCGAGATTCTCTACTGTCGAATTGATGTTGAGAATAGTGCCATCCCATCTCTCCATCTGCAGGTTACATGTGATACCCACCTTCCAGCACCAATAGACCATGAGTACGAAAACATCAGTGTCGTCGCTGAGAATGCGGACAGTTTCAGCTCCGCGACTGGCTGCATCCAACATGTATGAAATGAGGGAGACGTCAGCCTCATCATGAGTGACAATACTGTCTGCTTTGCTGACCATCTTGATGTGATCTCCTATGCTGTGTGTGCACAGGAGCTCACCCAGTCTCCGTTTGTTTGTCTTGTTCTTCATCACTTTGTCGCGGCTAGGTAGAGGGGTTGTCAGTGAGAGTCGGTACTCTGTTGAGCTCTCCCCAGCTCTTCTCTGCCTCTCGTGGTCTTTGGCAGAGACTTGCTCATACCGGTCAAAGATGACAAATGTTTCGGTGATGTAGCGATTAAGCCGGCGCCCCATGCTGGCTGCAAGGTCAGCCACAGTGCCTCACGATGGCCACACCACGTGGTAGATGAGCTGCGATGCATCAACTAGTACAACATGTGGTGGGTGGGGATTGGGGGCAAGGATTCCAAGACGCTGGACGATCACAGACTTGTTACCCTTCCTGAGGCATCCATACTCATCGATGATGGATGCAGGGACCGGGCCGAGCTCGTAGTCAAAGAGGGCAGAGAGCTCCATTCTTCTCTTGCTCCCCACCACCAGCAGCCGAGCAAACAACGCCTCAAGGTCACATATGATCTTCGCATTGACCTTCACTCTTTTTTTGGTGAATGTCATTGTCACCACCTTATTTGAGATGGGCGCATGAAATCTCTCAGGAAGTGATGAAGAGAACAGTGTGCTCATGTCCTGTCCGATCTTCAATGCATCTTGCACATTCACCTTTTCATCTGCCACCTGGCCATTTATGATATGGTGGAGGGTCGCGGTCTCTATGGTGAGTGGATGGGAGTTTTCCTGTAGCACTCTCAGGATTTTAGCCCGGTCCTCCGCGTCCAATTCCCGCCGTCCTTTACCCTCTTCTTTGTGTCTGTTGGGCTTCATTGTCTTATCCGGTGCTTCAGCATCGTCGTAAATCTCATCCAATGACTTGGAGAGATAGGAGCAGATGCCGAAAGATTGGATCCACACGGCGACCTGCTCAGGGTTGGTGGAGATGCCCTTCATGCCTCCTACTCCCTTCCCTTGCTGCATGCATGTCTGCTCCCCAAACATGTCTCCACTCACTGCAGCTGCACCATCAGAGTGGCGGCACACATGGCTTCCAGCATAAAGGTCATCCTTGGCAGTAGCAGGAAGGTACTGCATGTCGCGCAGATGCCATGTGATCCATCTTGCATAGTGGTGATGACCGGCAGCAAAGAAATAGGGCAGCATCTCTTCAAGGCAGTGTTGTTGCAGCATCCAATCACCCTCTCTTTCTGCTCGCCAGAACCTGTGAGCTATTAGGGTAGGGGTGATGAAACAATCCACCCATAGCCGGCCTGTGGGGTGCTCTCTGGCTTTCTCCAGGAATGCCGTTATCTGCTCTTTCAGTGTCCCAGGCCTATTTTTGATAGGGTTAATGCTATTAATGCTAATTTTGCTAATTGCCCAACATATGCAAGTTAGCATCCGGCAGTTTCTAAGTGCTGGGGACCCATACTGTACATTTCTAACTTAAAACGTTGGGGTACTCAAAATTTCCGGGTTCACAAGAGGGCTCTATAGGCTTGGCAAGTAGACTATACAGCTATTTGATCTTCATTTCAACAATATTGACAGATAAAGATGATATAATATAACAAATATTATGAAACATTTACATTTTGTAGTCCATTGTATAATATAAATAAACATAAATGCAAATTTCGCATGTGGAAAAAGTAAGTACACCCCTACATTTATCATGACTTCAAATACCTAAAATTAGAATCAGGTGCACCAGCTCAAGTGCAAATGATTAGAACATCGTCAGAGAGGATCTTGGAGGAACCTGTCTTAATTAAACCTCAGACATTTGGTTTGGTTTGCTCTTTGTTGTTGAAGTGTGCGGCGTCACCATGCCTAGGTCAAAAGAGCTCTCTGAGGCCTTAAGAAAGAATGTTATAGATGCCTATGAGTGTGGGAAGGGATTTAAAAAGATCTCCAAACAATTTGAAATCAATCATTTGACTGTCCGGAAGATCATCTACAAGTGGAGAAGATTCCAAAGAACTGCCAACTTGTTCAGGCCAGGCCGCCCCAGCAAGTTCAGCCCGAGAGCAGACCACAAGATGCTGAAATAGGTCTAAGGACCCCAGAATGTCATCACGTGACCTACAGGTAGCTCTTGCCACTGTTGATGTCAAAGTGCACAAGTCTACCATTAGAAAGAGGCTGCACAAATTTGATCTACATGGGACGTGTGACAGGAGGAAACCTTTGCTGTCCAGAAAGAACATCAGGGCAAGACTAAAGTTAGCCAATGAACACCTGGGCAGAGACCAGCACTTCTGGAACAATGTGCACTGGACAGATGAGTCAAAGGTAGAGCTATTTGGCCACAGTACCAGAAGACATGTTTGGCGAAAACCAAAGACAGCATTTGACCACAAGAACCTGATACCAACTGTAAAGCATGGTGGTGGAAATATTATGGTTTGGGGCAGCTTTGCTGCATCAGGGCCTGGGCAGCTCACCATCATAGAATCCACTATGAATTCTTCATTGCACCAGAGGGTGCTTGAGGATAATGTGAGGCCATCTGTCGGAAAGTTGAAGCTGAACCGAAGGTGAACCTTGCAAGATGACAATGACCCTAAGTATACCAGTAAATCCACCAAGGAATGGCTGAAAACAAAGAAATGGAGGGTTCTGGAATGGCCAAGTCAAAGCCCGGATCTAAACCCCATCGAGATGTTGTGGCGGGATTTGAAACGAGCTATGCATGCAAGAAACCCCTCAAACATCGCACAGCTGAAAGAATTCTGCATGGAGAAGTGGGCAAAAATTTCGACCAGTCAATGTCAGAGACTGGTAGACATTTATAAGAAACGCCTACTTGAGGTTGTTTATGCCAAAGGGGGCAATACCACCTGTTGGATCAAGGGTGTACTTACTTTTTCTACAGGTGAAATTTGCATTTATGTTTATTTAAATTATACGATGGACTACAAAATGTAAATGTTTCATGATATTTGTTATATTATATCACCTTTATCTGTCAATATTGTTGAAATGAAGATCAAATAGCTGTATGTTGAAATATGTTGAAAAAGTCAAAACTTTACATGGGGTGTACTTACTTTTTCACATGACTGTATATATATATATATATTTGTATATATATATATATATATATATATATATATATATATATATATATATATATATATATATATATATATATATATATATATATATATATATATATATATATATATATATACATATATATATATATATATATATATACATATATATATATATATATATATATATATATATATATATATATATATTATATATATATATATATATATATATATATATATATATATATATATATATATATATATATATATTGTTACGGTCCGCGGATAAGGATGTTGTTTGCCGAGCGAAGGCACCGCGGCCGAAGAGTTTTCCCCGATTCACCCAAACGTTGGCCATATCGCGCCACAGATATTCAATGTGGGAAACTCTAAAACGACCGAATGCAAAGAGGAAGAAGAAGACGTACAGAAGAGTAACGGGGTTTATTATTTACACACACACAAGCAAAAAGAGCAGTCACTGTTTTTTTTTTGTTTTTTTTTGTATACAAGATCGAGGCTCGTGAAAGAGCCAACATTAATCACACAAAAAGACAAACCGACACACAAAACACAAAAAACAAGGGGAGCGGCAGACAAGATGGGGAGAGAGGGGGAAGGACACAAAAGAGAGGGGTAAGAGGGGGAAGGACACAAACACAACATTTGAGAGCAGGGACATCGGGAGGACTTGGGGGGAGGTGGGAGAGGAATAAAACATATGAACACTGCAAGGACTCTGGGGTGAATTACCGGGGGTAGAAACCGGGGTACCGGTTACAGGGGACATGAAAAAGCAGGTGACACAGTGCAAATTACTAGCTTATACAGACTTAATTGACTACCCAGGACAGAACAAACAGAACAAACTCACGTACACGAATGGGGAACTTGTAGGCAGGAATGGCTGGAAAGGAGAGGAAGGTCCGGAGCTGGCAGCACGATCGGCGCGTTCGGCAGCCGCCGTCCCTTCGCGGCCCTGCTCAAAACCGCCGTCCAGGCCCCAAACGGCTGTCAAGTGTTGCTGCTCGGGACGCTGCCGCTGGCAAGCAAGGTGACGAATAGCAGGCTTTTGCGCTTCCCTGGATGATCTCTGCTTTTGGACCTCACAACTCAGCTCTTGTCATAGCTCATCTCTCTTCTCAGCTCGTCTGCCTGGGGAACGTCCCTCGGCGGGTTATATATGCCCCGCCCCTCAACCTTCGCGAACCTCCTTGATGTTTCTCTCCACACCCTCTCCAAGTCCAACCCCTTGTTCGTGGTTGGTTGAGTGGGGCTGACTCACTCCTCCCCTCTATGACGAGGTGGGGACCCGCCTTTCTTCCCCAACCCTGCCTCGTGGTCAATGGCGGCAATTGTTGGTTGGCAATGCGAATGGCAATCGACGAAAGGGGAAATGGAGGTTTTTGGGAATGGGAATGAAGGGAATCTATCTTTTTCACTTGGTACAATGGAGTGTCATGCTAATGGAAGACAAGGCCTTACCCTAAAACACATAATAAGGATATAAGCTACTGAACAAGGGTTTTATCGTGTCCTTCAATGTGGTGTTTCATGGAATTAACTACCGGGACGCCCTTTTTACCTTTACACAACTCTGGAGGCAGGAGGGGCCATAATCAACAATGTTACACAGCAATTTCCAATACAATACACACAATCAAAAACATACAATCCTCATATCCGCAACACTGCACCCTCCTCCTCTTAGGCACGTCCCAGGCCTATAACTTTAATTTAGTGTGAAACGTAGGTGTAGTTCCCTCTACTTTTAACCTGACCCTGAGTGTGACAGTTTTAAAACATAAATAAATGTGTCCCGCTGCTCCATTGCACCCTGCCTAACAGACTCACGCCCACAGTTAACCGAATTGCGGAATGGTCTTCAACGATACACTGACAGTGGGGAGCATTATTTACAATTGACGCTACTTTTATTTACAAAACTAACCCAGGACCTGTGATTGTTCTTTCTGGGGGGGAGACAGTCTGCTCTGCATCAATGCACCATGAAAGCACCCAAAACGCACCAACACACCCTCAAGCACCAATCGGTGCAGTCATCATTGTTCATGAATAAAAATAAATCGACAACCCCTAACCCTGCAGGTGGTCTCTTGCTCTTCGGCTCCTTCTGCTGGCTATTATTATTTCTTCCAGTTGTTGTCTTTTTCCTTTGCTGGTGGCCTATTTGCAATAAAATGCATCGAACGTGTCCGTTTTTGATTTCTTTATTTATGGCCCACAGGGCCGACTACGTGTGGTTCACCTGTGGGGCATCGATGCCCTGTGGCCAAGGTCCGCCAGCAAGATTTCGGGCCCTCATGTCCGGTTCCAGCAGAGGGGCCATGCCCCAACCCATGGGGTCCATAAGTGGTGCTCGGCCACAGACATGTGGTCCATAATGTGGTGCATCGATGCAGACAGCTGGTTCTGGGAGTTCCGGGCGCACAATGGCCGACTCACGCACGCTCCCCTCGGCGCCCAATGGCGCAGAGGTCCTCATGTGGGAGACAAAAGGGGGGACAGACAGATGAGCGAGGGGTAAGGTCACAAGGGTACACATCAAACAAGGCAATGCAGGGCGAAATGCGTACGGAGAGTGAAGTGAGAAAAGCTCGTCCCTACCGAACGTCACCCCCCCTGTCACCTACACTACCCTTGCCCTTACCCCATATGTACAAAAATCTACACATTTACAAATTCGTCGCTACTGTCACGTCTTCCCCATATTTCCCCAATACCAAATTCGTCTCCACAATCCCTCTACTTCAAAATTTGCCATCACCCAATTCATCATCAATCCTCATAAGGAGGGAGAGATGGAACAACAAAGCACAATGTCACACCCACGTCATGATGCGTCTCACATTCCAAACATTTGCATCAAAAATAATTAAACATGGCATGGTGTGGAGGTACGTCATCTCAGGTGAGTGGATGCAGATGGTGCAAGGAGATTTTCATCCTAACTACTTTCTAAATGACATTAACACACGTTACACTACCCGGGGTCTTTCCCTGCCAATCCATTGGCCAACTTACACTATGGGTTCTAAAAACCAATTCCCATTGACCAAACTGTGGTGCCTCCTCAATTTGGGGTCTCACTCCCCTGATGCAACTCCCTGTGCCCTTGCACAATTTCTGGGCTGAGACGTGTAGCTCTCCCAGCAGGTCTACCCACCTGCACACCTCCACCACTGCAGTTGCCACCCGAGCTTACCTAGCTCCTCACCCTAACCTATCTAACTGTGGAAGGCCCCTCCTGGCTCTGTCACCCCACTCGGTGCCCTCTGGCACTGGGCTACCCGGGTCCGTCCTCCGGATCCTCGGGCCCCATCCACAACTACCGGCTCCCAGAGCCCACCTGCGGCCTCACCTGGCCGACATCCTCACAGTGGTGGAGTGCCCAAACCAACTACACACTCTAACAGGCTACACGCCCAGCCATTTCCACAACACTAATGCACCCATCCAAATACCATTCTTTCACCACGCACCACAGATGCCAATATCCAACCACAATTTACCTATACCCTCTACCTAACACGTACACTACCCGCCCCGGGTATTCGTGATGGGGGTCCATCCTTCCCCCATTCACACCTTCGCACCATCCACTCCACTCCATAGTTTCCACCATACTCACTCCACGACCATCCATTCCAATACTCCATATACTCCACACTACCATTTATTCCATACACCTGTTCCTCATACCTGTT
This sequence comes from Myxine glutinosa, assembly GCF_964187855.1. Classification (NCBI taxonomy): domain Eukaryota; kingdom Metazoa; phylum Chordata; class Myxini; order Myxiniformes; family Myxinidae; genus Myxine; species Myxine glutinosa. The sequence continues at coordinate 149,827,263 of NC_136267.1, forward strand.
GTTGCACACCTGTGCAATCATACCTGGTGCCACCTGCACCCTCCTTCCTTCCTGGACCATTCGGTCAATACAACACTCATCACTATCACTATCACTCTCACTCATACACTGCTCCATCCACCTGTTCAGTTGCACACCTGTGCAATCATACCTGTTCCTCACACTCATTTACTCATACCCTGCTCAATACACTTGAATACACCTCCAACACTCACACGGCATCATCTCATCTAACTACTCCCCTCTGAAACTTGCGCTTCCCAGTCGTCCCTTTAAACTATTGCGCTCCCTCGTCATTATCATCCACTCTAAACTACCTGCGTCCCCACTACAGGTGTCATTGTCACTAACTAACCTTGACGTTACCTAATGTCATCTCTGTAGATCCCTACACACGATATATCCTAACCCACCCGGGCTAGTTTTCATTGCCATAAACCCCATAAGTCTAGTGCTCCTTTGCCCCCGCTGTGAGGGATGACAGAGTTGCCATCACACCACATCGGGGACGTTCCACTACCAATTTTGCTCTCCAAATTCCAACCAATCAAAAATTTGCCAATCACTCTTCCACTCCTCTGCGAATCATCACTCTGCCAATCCTATGCCAATCATCAAATTTTGTTTTTCTAATTTCGGGTCCAGACCACTATCCTCATCATTACAATCCACTCACTAGTGCCTCTCGGTGCGCCAATTCACTTCCACAGCCCGGCTTCGTAAAGCCGAGCAATGAATGCGGGTTGTTTGGTGCCGGTGGCTGGATACGTCCCGCATTCGGTGCAGGGAAGGACGCTTACCCGGGCCGAGATCCCACGCACCATCTCGGCTCGGAGCCATCCAATTGCCCGATCTCGACCTGCCGGAACGCCTCAACAAAAAGGGGTCGCCATGACGACCCTTCCTATCGGGCTGCCCATTCCACCTAGCGGAGCACAGACGCGGCCGTTCCAAACGCGGCCCAGCGTGGATCACGTACGGCGGTCCTTTCGAACCCGCCGTGGTTCGGATCCCCGCTGGTCCTCGCGGCACGCGAAGCTGCCCGACGCGCACCGAGGGCCCGATTCGGCTAAATGTCGTTCTAACCGCTAACCCGGTTACCGTCGATGCCTCACCTGCATGCTTACACGCATACGCTACCCCTTTCACCCTCACTGAGCTCGATGCTCCAACGCCGCCCGTACACCCCGCATACTTCGTTATTGCACTCGTTCTTTCGCTCACAGACTTGGTCACACACCTGACCACCGAACACCTTGGCACACACTCGTCGTTCGCACACCTCACCAACACACCTCTTTGCGCCCCCTCCTCGGTCACCTCCTCCGTGACAATCACAGGTGTGCTCTCACTCGCACACCCAACCACGTGCCTCACGACCAATTCCAGTGTGCATTCCCACACACGCTCTACCCTTCCAGGTGTGCATCCTTCTATTCCAGGTGTACATCCTCTCTCACCTGTCACAACCAACTCACGCTCCGTGTCACTCTCACTACTTTCACCACCACTCTTGACAGCGCACTCACCCTTACTCTCGACAGCGCACTCTTTCCTCATGCACCTGTCCGTTACACACCTTTCTCGCGTACACTCTTGCGCACACTCTCCCGTTACTTCCTCCGTAACACTCACCACAGGCATGCATCCTCCCTTACTCTTGACAGCGCACTCTTTCCCCATGCACCTGTCCGTTACACACCTTGCTCGCGCACACTCTTGCGCACACTCTCCCGTTACATCCTCTGTAACACTCACCACAGGCATGAATTCTCTCGTTACATCCCCTGTAACACTCACCACACCGCGCTTCCATGTGCCCCCTCGCACACGCGCTTCGACCAACTCACTCTCGACAGCACACTCACTCCTCGGCGTGCACTTTTTCCTCACACACCCCAGAGTCGGACACTCTCGCACACCTCCTCCTTCACACACCGTACCTGTCGCACACTTCACCAACGGCCTCTCATGAACACCCGGATCCAAATCAACCCCCAAGCCGACTGAAGCTCCCCTCACATCATATGCATTTCCGAATATATCGCCACTCACCTTGGCACCTCGTCTCCGCACCTCCTTCGCCACCTGCAAACTCTTTATTTGGTTAGCGAGCACATCATCACGATTTGAGCACCGACCTTGTACATATTCCATCACCTCCTCCTGTATTTCTCTCTTAGTTTCTGTCCGTCTCTTCTTAATTTCAATCACCCCCTCTTCCACCTCCTTTATCCTTTGCTTCACCTCTTTTATTTCCCGGTGCGTCTCCTCTATCTCGTCCTCTAAGGGTACCTTGACCGTTTCTATGTGCGTCCTCACCTGCCGGTCCTTCGTCTCCATTACCTCTGTCACCTCATCCAACCTCATTGTCAGTCCCTCACGTACCATCTGACATTGCCTCTGTGTCGCTATCAAGTCGTCCTTGATGTCTCTTTGTGTCGCTTTCAACCCTCCTAATACCGCAGTGTTCCTTTGAACCTGCTCCACTAACTCCGTCTGTCCCACCGTCAGCTGTTCCACCTCCTCCGTCAGGTCCTCTATGCCCCCTTGTAACTTTGCCGTCCCATTTCTCACCTCTTTCTCGATACGCTTTTCACCTCGCTTTACCTCCTCGCGTACCCCCGAGACCTCCTCACTTACACCTCGTCGTATCTCCTCTTTCATCTCCTCCATCTCTTTTGTAGATGCCACCCTCATCTGTCCCAATTCATCCCTCTGAGCATCCAATTTACTTTCTAACCCGATTTTCACCTCCTCTATCTGGTTCCCCATCTGTTCGATTTCCCGGGCGGATTGCTCCCCCATTGCCCGCAATTTGTCTTCCATCCTATTTTCTAGCCCCATTAACCCATGTTTCACCCCTTCTATCCCATTGTCTAACCCCTCAAATTTCTTGTCTAACCCCTCAAATTTCTTGTCTAAACCCTCAACGGTACCCCTCGCTTCGTCCCTCATTGCTCCCAATTGGCCCCCCATCCTGTTTTCCATCCCTTTGAAATTATCATCTGTTTTTACCACAAAGGCCATCATCTGTTTCATAAACGGGTCCAAATTCATTGGCATCTCTGGCTCGGCTGCCGCGACCACGGGCGCGGCTAAATTTGGTGCCGCTACACCCACGTGCGTGAGGACGCCATTTTGCGTGCCTGACACCTCCTCAACCACATTGCCAATGTTCTCCTCATTGCTCCACTCCATTTGATCCTGGGTTACTCCTATCCCCTCTTCTAGCTCACCCACCTGCATCCGATCGCCTTGACCAGCCATGGCACGATTTCAAAATTCGGGTTTTGCTTGAAAACAACACAAATTTCCAGCAGCTCCAAATTTTGACCAAATTTTTTTCCTAGATGTTTTTAAAAATTTGGTTCGGGCCTCGAATCTCACTCCCAGACACCAATTGTTACGGTCCGCGGATAAGGATGTTGTTTGCCGAGCGAAGGCACCGCGGCCGAACAGTTTCCCCGATTCACCCAAACGTTGGCCGTATCGCGCCACAGATATTCAATGTGGGAAACTCTAAAACGACCGAATGCAAAGAGGAAGAAGAAGACGTACAGAAGAGTAACGGGGTTTATTATTTACACACACACAAGCAAAAAGAGCAGTCACGGTTATTTACAGGGGACATGAAAAAGCAGGTGACACAGTGCAAGTTACTAGCTTATACAGACTTAATTGACTACCCAGGACAGAACAAACAGAACAAACTCACGTACACGAATGGGGAACTTGTAGGCAGGAATGGCTGGAAAGGAGAGGAAGGTCCAGAGCTGGCAGCACGATCAGCGCGTTTGGCAGCCGCCGTCCCTTCGCGGCCCTGCTCAAAACCGCCGTCCAGGCCCCAAACGGCTGTCGAGTGTTGCTGCTCGGGACGCTGCCGCTGGCGAGCAAGGTGACGAATAGCAGGCTTTTGCGCTTCCCTGGATGATCTCTGCTTTTGGACCTCACAACTCAGCTCTTGTCATAGCTCATCTCTCTTCTCAGCTCATCTGCCTGGGGAACGTCCCTCGGCGGGTTATATATGCCCCGCCCCTCAACCTTTGCGAACCTCCTTGATGTTTCTCTCTACACCCTCTCCAAGTCCAACCCCTTGTTCGTGGTTGGTTGAGTGGGGCTGACTCACTCCTCCCCTCTATGACGAGGTGGGGACCCGCCTTTCTTCCCCAACCCTGCCTCGTGGTCAATGGCAGCAATTGTTGGTTGGCAATGCGAATGGCAATCGACGAAAGGGGAAATGGAGGTTTTTGGGAATGGGAATGAAGGGAATCTATCTTTTTCACTTGGTACAATGGAGTGTCATGCTAATGGAAGACAAGGCCTTACCCTAAAACACATAATAAGGATATAAGCTACTGAACAAGGGTTTTATCGTGTCCTTCAATGTGGTGTTTCATGGAATTAACTACCGGGACGCCCTTTTTACCTTTACACAACTCTGGAGGCAGGAGGGGCCATAATCAACAATGTTACACAGCAATTTCCAATACAATACACACAATCAAAAACATACAATCCTCATATCCGCAACAATATATATATATATATGTATAGGTGGTGGCAGACATAAAGCCACAATTGGTATTCCCAGAGGAGATCTGTGTGACAGGGTTGCGGACTGACATTGTCATCTGGTCAGGTGCAACAAGACAGGTCATCTTCGGGGAATTATCTCTACCTTGGAAAGAGAACATGGAGGAGGTCCACGAGAGGAAGATAGGAAAGCACAGTGAGCTGGAGGCAGAGTGCCGGGAGAAGGGTTGGCGAGTTTCTTGTCAGCCATTTGAGGTGGGGTGTAGAGGGTATATTGGCAAATCGTTTTCTGCATTTCTTGCTCGGCTTGGAGTGTGTGGGACAGAAAGAAGGAGGATGTGTGACAAAGTGGCCCAGGTTGCCTTGAAAGGCTCATTTTGGATATGGAGGAAGTTTATGAAGGCACGTAGAACGGTGTCGGTTGAGGTTGTGGGGGGTGGTTCATTGCAGTCTAAAGGGGTAGTGACTGAGCACGGAAGAGAAATGGAGATGTGTGTGTGTGTGTGTGTGTGTGTGTGTGTGTGTGTGTTACAGGAGCGTGTGTGTGTTGCAGGAGCGTGTGTGTGTTGCAGGAGTGGGTGTGTGTGTTGCAGGAGTGGATGTGGTTTTGCATGAATGTGGTGTTGTTTGAGTCGTGCATGTTGTAAGGGTGATGGTTGGTTGTTTTTTTGTTTTTGTTTTTTCGGTTTTTTTTGGTGTGTGTGTGTGAGTGAGTGGATGAGGGGCTTTTGATTCTGGGAGTGGAGGCAGTTTTGTTGTTGTAGTCTGTCTTCTCACTGGCTGGGGGTGGGGGTGTGTACGCATCCAGGTGTAGCTGCTGCATGTGGAGGCATATGTGCCCCTGCTGGCCCACCTTGGCTGACCGTATCGAGGTTGAAGAACTGAAACGGGATGATGCTGAGGACCTCGACTTTAATCGTGTGTGTGTGTGTGTGTGTGTGTGTGTGTGTGTGTGTGTGTGTGTGTGTGTGTGTGTGTGTGTGTGTGTGTGTGTGTGTGTGTGTATGTGTAAGCATTTGAAGTTTGGCAGGAATCATACACACCAATCTTAACAGATACGAGTCTCACTGGAAGCCCATCAGAGACAGTAAAAACGTGTTTTAACTTTCATGGCCCAATAAACCTAGCAGGAGAGGAGCTGTTGCCAAGACATGGTTCCGTCAGTAAAGTTTGATAGTCCACTCCCAAAGACCCTCTCTTTCAGTTCCCAGGATATGGCTGCCAACTTCTGAAAGGTAAAAATATGTTAACATGCTTAAAATGTACTGACGATGACGAAAATGCTTTGAAAACACCAGCTGAATGATTCTTAATCAGAATGAGGGGATATATTATATAACGGTCGTTCTCATGAACGTTAGAACCTTTTAAACTCGTCACACAAATCCAGAAAGCCAGAGAGACTACAAATACTTCAACATGATGTCCCAATGGTCCTCCTTGACACATATGTTTACCCTTTGTGACCCTGGAATGGGCTGGCGACAAGATGTTTCTTATCAAGCATCCTGCCATGGCCAGATTTAAAATGGTCACCAGGTGTCCACAACTTTCCGTGATAGGGAACAATCGCGAACCCACACTTTACGAGAAATCCATGATGAATTTCAGAAAATTTAATCCTCTTTCTGAAAAACCAAAATAATTCTCCACTCTCATGGAATTTGCATCATTAGTCACCATCTTGGTTCTGAAAAACTGCAACGGTATTATTGTATTCATACATATAGGGGCCATCTACGTACTACATACGAATGGCAGAGCCACGTGCTCGTTTGGGAATATTTAGAACAGGAAGTGAAGGAGGGCGAGAGGGAGAGAGGGAGAGAGTGGGAGAGAGTGGGAGAGAGAGGGAGAGAGAGGGAGAGAGAGGAAGAAAGAGGGAGAGAGGGGGGGAGAGAGGGAGAGAGAGGGAGAGAGAGGAAGAAAGAGGGAGAGAGGGAGAGGGAGAGAGGGAGAGAGAGAGAGAGAGAGAGAGAGAGAGAGAGAGAGAGAACGGATGGTATGGAAGTGTGGGAGGAATGGAGAGGAAGGGAAAGATCAGGTTTGGGATGAGATACGAAGAGAAGAGACATGTGAAGGGAGGAAGAGCTTTCCAAATATGTATTTCTGTTTCCAGTGCAAACCATTACCCTGGTGAATTAGGGAAGCCATGGATGAAGCAGCAGACATGGCAACAATACATGTTGAAAACCCCATAAGATAACAGCAAAATGTAACCATTTTGTTGACTGGCATTACTGTGCAACATTGTTTAATGATACGAACCTGTTGATGATAATTCACAATGGAAAACTATTCGTTGTTCGGACAAGAGTTGTGCTGCGTCGACAGGTAAATAAGGACAAATAATCTTCTCAACTGAATATCGAAAGAGGTAGGCTAACCACCGTGGGAAGGAAGGTGAAATGGATGTTATGGGCCTGTGCCCTCTTTCTCCGTTGAAGGACTCCCTCTTGAAATGTTGTTGTTGTTCTTGTATAGCCCCGGACAGTTCTCTCGAACAAGCCCACGGCATGGAGACAGCAGTGATCACCGGGGCATCTCAGTGATCCCCCACATCCAGGATGGTGTACCCCCCGCCTTCACGAAGTCAGGGCCACGACAGAGTTCGAAAGAGAGAGGAAGAAAAGAGACAGAGACAAGGGGAAAAGGGCCGATCCGTGGGGACAAGGGGGAAAGGGCCGGTCCATGGGGACAAGGGGGTAAAGGGCCGGTCCATGGGGACAAGGGGGTAAAGGGCCGGTCCATGGGGACAAGGGGGTAAAGGGCCGGTCCATGGGGACAAAGGGGGTAAAGGGCCGGTCCATGGGGACAAAGGGGGTAAAGGGCCGGTCCATGGGGACAAGGGGGTAAAGGGCCGGTCCATGGGGACAAAGGGGGTAAAGGGCCGGGCCATGGGGACAAAGGGCCGGTCCATGGGGACAAGGGGGTAAAGGGCCGGTCCATGGGGACAAAGGGGGTAAAGGGCCGGTCCATGGGGACAAAGGGGGTAAAGGGCCGGTCCATGGGGACAAGGGGGTAAAGGGCCGGTCCATGGGGACAAAGGGGGTAAAGGGCCGGTCCATGGGGACAAAGGGGTAAAGGGCCGGTCCATGGGGACAAGGGGGTAAAGGGCCGGTCCATGGGGACAAAGGGGGTAAAGGGCCGGTCCATGGGGACAAAGGGGGTAAAGGGCCGGTCCATGGGGACAAGGGCCGGTTGATGGGGACAAAGGGGTAAAGGGCTGGTCCATGGGGACAAAGGGGGTAAAGGGCCGGTCCATGGGGACAAAGGGGAAATGGGCCGGTCCATGGGGACAAAGGGGGTAAAGGGCCGGTCCATGGGGACAAGGGGAAAAGGGCCGGTCCATGGGGACAAGAGGGAAAGCACCGGCCCATGAGGACAAAGGGGAAATGGGCCGGTCCATGGGGACAAGGGGTGAAAGGGCTGGTCCATGGGGACAAAGAGGAAATGGGCCGGTCCATGGGGACAAGGGGGTAAAGGGCCAGTCCATGGGGACCAGGGGGAAAGGGCCAGTCCATGGGGACCACGGGGAAAGGGCCAGTCCATGGGGACAAGGGGGAAAGGGCCCGTCCATGGGGACAAGGGGTGGAAAGGACCGGTCCATGGGGACAAGGGGTGAAAGGGCCGGTCCATGGGGACAAAGGGGAAATGGGCCGGTCCATGGGGACAAGGGAGTAAAGGGCCGGTCCATGGGGACAAAGGGGAAATGGCTGGTCCATGGGGACAAGGGGGAAAGGGCTGGTCCTTGGGGCCAAAGGGGAAAGGACCGGTCCATGTGGACAAAGGGGAAAGGACCGGTTCATGGGGACAATGGGGAAAAGGCCGGTCCATGGGGACAAGGGGGAAAGGGCCGTTCCATGTACGATGGGCACTCTGACCCCCGCTGCCCTGACAAATCCAGGCAGCATGGAAGAATGGGAAGATACTCAAATTGATCAGTGGAAGAGTTCAGCTATGTAGTGTTCATTACTGCTTTTTCTTCACTGCATTCGGAACGGGAATGTAACCACAGCCACATGACCATGACCAGCCATATATTCAGTAGTTCCCTTTAAGAAACGTCGACACAGGAGGGGGTCATTAGACCCATCCAGCCTGCACAATGATTGCCAACCTATTGTCGTTTGTCCATACTCTATCTACTATATAAGAGAGCTGTTGGTCTGTCTCTGTGTGTGTCTGTCTGTCTGTGTCGCCATTTTTCTCACAGATGGCTGAACGGATCTTCGTCAAACTTTCAGAGGTTCATCAGTGAGTGCCTGGGAGTGTTTTAGGCAAAATAAATAAATAATAATTTGGAAAAAAAGGTCGTTTTTTGGAGTTTTTTTTTATTTAAATAAAATCGTCCGATAGTGCCTAAGCCTTTTAAAATTAATGACAGTTAGATACAAGTACACATTCGCATAAATAAATACAAAACAATCACCAGACATTTAAAGACAAATAAATCAAACAATTCCGGAAGTGCACGAATTGGTAGTCGGGCTTCTTCTTCTTCCTGATCTGCATCACACTTAACTCAGAAACGTGATGAACGCCACATTCACCAGCATATATTTAACGAAAAGGTGATGAACCCCCTTCCACTACCCCCCCCCCACCCCACTCCCTTTCTCACCCCTCCCTCTCCTGCCTCCCTCTCCCCTCCCCCCCCCCCCCCCCCAACGCCGGGTACTCCTACGAGTCCAATATAAATGCCAAGCGTCAAGCACGGAAGGGGAGCAGCACATATCGTTATTAAAGTTTTGCTACAACTCGGCAGGGTTCAGATTGCTGACCTCCGATAATCAGGGGGGAAGCTTGAACCATTACGCCACCAATCTGGTGGGCAATACACCATCAGTAACCTGCCCTTTCTCCTGCTGTACTCAAGTGATAAGAATTGAAAAAAAATGAGAATAAAATTCAAGTGCCTCACTGTCCAAAAATAAGCCTCACACCTGGCTCGGCTTCACGCTGTTGAATCCAAAGCTTTCAAAATCATTGGAATCTCCCGCGATGAAGCTATCTCTGAGGGCCTTTCACTCACTCACCGCAGGCAGGTAGGTGGTCTTTCTGTCTTCTACCGACTCCTCTCCGGCCTTGCTCCCCCAGCTCTCTCTGTGCTCTGTCCCCCAAATATTCCTACAGGTCGCACAAGATCTGCCAGCAACCCTCTGATGGTTAAACTGCCGAAATCTCGGCTCTCTGCTCACCTTCACTCTTTCATTCCTCTTTTCTCCCGCCTGTGGAACAAACTCCCACACTCCCTTCAATCCCTCTCCTCCCTCCAGGTCTTTAAAACAGCTGTTCACCACCATCTCTTATCTTCCCCCATCCATAACCTTGATCTTTTCTACCCCCACTAATTCACCCCAGATCCACCTTGTTTGAAATTCCAACTTATTTCCTGGAAATCCTGGCAGTGTCCATATGTTTATACCTCTCCCACCCCCCCCCCTTCACATGCCTCCCCCCCTTCACATGCCTCCCCCCCAAAGCCCTCTCCCTCCCACAGATCTCTCGATGTCTCCATGTCTCTCGGTCCCTGCTCTCAAATGTTGTGTTTGTGTCCTTCCCCCTCTCTCCCCATCTTGTCTACCGCTCCCGATGTTATTTGTTTTATGTGTCTGTTTGTCTTTCTGTGTGATTAATGTTCGCTCTTTCACGAGCCTCGATCTTGTATACAAAAAAAAAAAAAAAAAAAAAAAAAAAAAAAAAAGTGTTTAAATTATTTTTTTAAATTTATTTTCAAAAACAATTTTTTTTCCAAATAAAAAATGAAAATGAAAATGAAAAATTTTCAAAAAATAAAAAATAAAGTTAAAAATAAACCTCAAGTGATAAGACAATTATAATTTTTAAATAAGTACTGTATATTATAGCAACATATTAATTTTCACGCATTTATTTCAGAATCCAGGGTTAAATGAGGAGCATTTTTTCATCCAGAAAAGTGCAAGTTCACTTGAACACAATTTCCGGCAGCCAAGGATCAGCAACCAACATTTACTTCCTGTCCAACCATTCTCCTGCACAGGCAGTCTAACCACATAACTCAATAATTACTTGTCTGGGTCACCCTGTCAACTGTGCCATTTGGCAGTAAAACTTGCCAAGTGCTATAACCTCTAGAAGGTTAACCTTAGACTAATTACAAGTGCATCTCATTTCCTGTGCTTTCAACCAGACTGTAAACACGGATAAAGAAAAACGTAACTCTTTCTCCTTTTGAAAGCATTGAATTCCAGGACATAATCCTAGGTTTTGATTGGTGCAGAGGGAGCACATGTGCTGTTCAACTGTCCAGTTTGAGTTTGATTCCCGACCTGACTATAAACTGGGGGATTGGTACTTCACAACCAGGGCAGTCCGTGGATCTTGTATCACAAAGTGTGCTGTTCCTCGGATGTACTTTAAGCTAGATGTCCCATCTCCTCGTGTTAGATTGTGGATGTTATAAATCCCACGATGTTTTTCGCAAAGAGTAGGCGAGTTTTTACCGGGACACAGACGAAATTCCCAATTTTTGTCCAACCAACCAGCTCCAGTTCAAAGTCAGGCCTGGCAAACTGGTGCATGAACGACTTGGACTAAACATTCCCTAGCAGACCCCACAAGAAGGTGGGAATAATTGTGGCTATTAAAGAGGTAGTAGTCATAGTATGAGGGTAGGTACGAAAGTATTGCCTCTTATTTTTCAGTTCGTAATCAATGCGTCGTAGGAAAGCAATGCAAGATGACATTGAAAGGCATGTATCTCCCACCCATTTTTAAGTTGAGCGGCACTGTGATTGGTCACATGACAACATCACACCACACTTTCAAAATGGCTGCAATTCTAGATGTGCATACGCAGGCAGAGACAGTCATTGAAAACCGATATCGACGAGGATTCTCAGTGGTCGGCCTGAAACCGCAGAGACACCGGAAAAGAAGAGTCAGATTGATGCGCTCATTTAAGTGAATTTGCAGTTGACGGAGACTACTTGGAAAATTAGCTTCATATTTGACACATAAGTATGCATATTCCCTGGAAGTTTCATTGTAATTGGAGTTATATTCAGTGAGCAATACAATAACAGGCATTACTTTCGTACCGACCCTCGTAGATGTGGAGCAGCACAGCATCTGTGATTACGCCACGCCTGCCTTCATCGTGATGCTATCAGCAGGCTGAATTCGTCATTGAAAAGCAATTCAAAATGCATTTAACAGAAACCGATAAGTGGTCATTTCCACCACCTTTAAAGATCTAGCGGTTATTTCTTTTGTTCATCTGTTTCCTGCCATACATACACCGTGTTTGTGTCTATGCCCTTGCTTACACTCCTTCACCCTCTCCCCTATTTTATCATCAGTTAACTGCATTTATATTGGACATGATGGCACAACTAATGTGTGATGAGTCTAGACTACGGATTTTTATGTTAAGAAAATAGGCCTTTTATGTTTTGAAAAGCGGATTTTTTTTTTTATGTGAAAAAATCCCGAAATATTTTTTTCCCCCGTTTTATTCATTTTTTTTTATTATTACCAAGTTTTTCAGAAATCAGTCAAAAAAAGAACAAAAAATGGTAAGCTTTTTCCTGCACAACATTAAGCACTCTGGGCTAGTAAACAGGTAAAAAATGACGTTCAGGTACCTTTATTGCAACCGCATTGTTTGATAAGTAGAGGACTAGAAGAAATTGACAAGACCCTTTTAGGAACGGTTAAAGTAGGTGTTTGAAATCATTATCTTGGTAATGTTCTGCTTGGTGAGGCGGTGTCGGCGGTCGGTGAGGACGTTTCTGTAGACGGAGAAGGACCTTTCCACGTCGACGCTGACGATGGGGCAGTACCTCAAGAGGGGGATGTCGGCAAGCTTGACTCCAGCCGGCACACCAACCTCAGATCCGTGCTGATCTCCATCCAGGATCAAAGCCACTGTCCTCAGCACACCAATGTCGGGATTGCGCTGCAGCACCGCCTTGAACTTGGTGAGCAGGATCTCCTTACGGCAGCCTCGGATCTTTTCGAGCTCCTCCTTGGCCTGATCAAGGAGCTGGAAAGCCTTGGTCAGCTCCATGCCGGCCTCCTCCAGCTGCTTAAGGATCTTCGGGATGAACAACACATGGGCATTTTAAAAGACCAAACTGACCTTGATGTCCGCCTTTCCGAACAGGTCCTTGGCACTCCGGATTGCCATCGCGTCGTCATCGTTCAGCTGGTCCACAATGTCCTTGACGGCCTCGAAGTGCTCGGCGTAAAACACCATGGCGTCGATCCACGTCCCCCACCGAGTCAGAATGGGCTCCGGGGGGAGAGAAAGATTGGGCTGCTGCTCCTTCCAAAGGACAACACGCGACGGGGCTTTGACGAACACCTTCTTCGTCGTGGCAATCAGGTCGTTGATGTCCTGGAACATTTCCCGGACTGTCTCGCAGACACGGTGGAGCACGTGGGCAACGCAAGTCACATGCAGCAAGTCCGGGAAGAGTTCCTTCAGGGCATGGCCGGCCTTGATCATATAGGCCGCGGCGTTGCTGACGAGGACCTTGAGGCACTCCGGCTTGAAATCAGGCCAAAGATAGCGCAGCGTGTCATTGACTGCGCGCACGATCTCCCCGGAGTTGGTCTTCTCCAGAAACATGCACTGGACGAGGTGGGGACGAAAGTACCCCTCCTTGGGCAAGCGTCCCGCGATGATGTTGGCCACATATCGACCTGCCGAATCGGTCGTCTCGTCGACGGACAGCCAGATGGGCTGCTGTCCGAGGTCGGCACGGATCCCCGCCAAGGCCTCGTCGTAGCACTTGTCGAGGTAGTGCTTTCGAATCCAGCTTTCATCGGGGATCTTGAGAGTGATGTGCTTCTCCAGGAACGACCGGAGGGCAGGGTTTTCCAATTTCGACCATGGGATGCCAGTGGCCAGCATGGCCTGGCACAGCTCCTGAGCCACGACGTCGCACTTGTGCCTCTTTCCGCCACCAAAGTCCTCCATGGTAGCTTGCGTGACCGTCCTCTTCTTCTTCAAGGCCAAGTTGCTCTTGTGGCAGTCTCCTCGGACATGTTGGGCTAGCTCAGACTTCTGTTTCACCCGGAAAGTCTTTTCACAAGCTCGACAGAAAGCCGTGTCACTCGACACGTACTTGAAGGTGGCCCCATCACTGCCAGCGTTGAATTCCTTCAGCCACTTGTCACGAAGAGCAGCACTCATCTTGATAGGAGACTTGTACACACTTTGTGTACACTCTCGCACTGTAGTACACTGCCTCACTGCTGCACATGCTGGGGACGCAACGCACGCAAGTGGACGCAACGTTTTGTTTTTGAGATCGATCGCAGTTAAAAATTTCGATCGCAGTTAAAAATTTCGAAAAATTCCCTATTTTTTTTTAGCGTTGCCAGACATTTTCGACCAAAAAGGGCATTTTATTTTATTTTTCCCGAAAAAGGGCGAAATTGTTTTTTTCTCCGAAAATAGCAAAATAATTTTTTTGCGCGCAAAAAAGCCGTTTTATGTGAAAAAATATTTTTTATTTTTTCACATAAAAATCCGATGTGCAGTGATGACATTCAAATTATGTTGGAATAGGATAAATGCATTGCATTGCATTAAGTGACATAATTCATAGCAAAAACCAATCAATGACCTTTTGGGAAGCTCTCGATATGACGTTTAGGTAGATATATACTGTGTGTGTGTGTGTGTGTGTGTGTGTGTGGGTGTGTGTGTGTGTGTGTGTGTGTGTGTGTGTGTGTGTGTGTGTCATTGGTTGTTATCTCCATACATGGGTTTCAGAAGATGGAACGTAGTCCTCCCAGGTCTCGAAGTATCCACCTCTGTTTTAGCAAGGGATCATGATTCATGGACCAGTTTGTGAAGTTTTCTTGTTCTCAAATTTTGTTCCAAGTGCTCTTTTGGGGATCGATACCGAACCCCGTACACGTTTCCAACTGCAGTTTGTTTGTCGTAATATTCCTAGAGATGGTTTTTAAGATCTCTATTACTTTATATTTTATCATTCCCATTGCTCTATTTATCACTGGTACAATTTTTGCGCTCTTCATCTTCCAGGATATTTTCACGTCATTTTTGAGAACTTGGTATTTGGTCATTTTCTTGATTTCTGTGTTGTTAAGGTCATAATCGCTGGGGACTGACACCTCAATTACCAATGCCTTTTCTTTTTTGTACCTCAGTACTATATCTGGTCGCAATGCTTCGTTTTCTATGTTCACGCTTGATGGGATCATCAGGTCATAAGAGATCATTACTACCTTGTTTTCACCGATTTTGATTCATGTTTTCATGAGTTTTCGGGAACTGGAATATTGAGACTTTTGCAGACGTGTCATTGGATTACTCAAGATACAGTGGCCAAAAATATTGATCACAATCTGATTAAGTTCACGGGCGGCAGATAACCGAACAGTTTGCTTTAACTCCGAGGCGAATAAGCCAAAAATTTGCGGTCAGTCCGTCATGCGTAGGTGAAGAAAACCATGGTGCTTACTTCAGACGGCCGCCACACGGGTTTTATTCCTCGAACCCACAAACACAGAAACGAGACAAGGAAAATAAACAATACAACAATGAAATGCAACAAATAATGGTTTAATGAAAATAAATGCAATACGATTAAAAAAAAGGTTGAGGTATTAGGCCAAAAAATATATATTGCTGGTCTCTGGTCAGACCAAAGTTCCAGAATTGATACGGCGATGCGGTTTTTATTTTTATTTTATTTTTTTTGAAAAGCATGGATTGCACATATACTATATAGAGGTGTTTTTTGTGTCCTCATGCCTGGCGGTCCTCAGCTGCTGTGGCGCCGTCCAGAGAGAAATTAAAGACAGCCAATGGGACTTGTAGGCCTTTTTTTTGTAAATAATGAACACAAGCTTAAGTTATTTTAAAATGTATTTATTCTGAAAATCATTAAGTTCTTCAAGCACATTATAGACTGCCATTTCGATCTCGAGATCGCCTCGCCGTACCGTTAAACATTCCAATGCGTCCATCGCGTCAACACTGCGCATGCGCAAGTGGTCTAACAGGCCGATGGTCTCCCACGATCTCTTCTCACAGTCCACCAGATGATCACAGACACTTACAACTTCATGACAAACGAGATAGGATGCAGGCCTAACTAACGAGACCACCCGCAGCTCTCTAGGCCTTCTGGTTGCTTCACACGAACCCGACAAAGAACGTCTTCGTTTCAATAAATGACAATATCCAGCCGATAGAGGCCTTGCATCACGTGAGCGTCGTCCATGGCAACCGGTTCCGGCCGCCATCTTGGGTAACATAAACAACATGGCGGGAAAGCTGTCGTTTGATCAGACGGCCCTGTCAGTTTACGCCCGTAGCTTGCCCGTTGAGGCGTTTTCGCGTTTCACGTTTTTGCGAGAAACTGACGCTGTGTCATCTGCCTGTGGACCCACAAGTACGCCACACACACTCCACAGTACACACACACTCCACAAGTATGCCACACATACGCCACACACACTCCACACAAACGCCACAAGTACACCACACACACACCACACGTACACCACACACTCCACAAGTACGCCACACGTACGCCACACACACTCCACATGTACGTAACCAAATGCCTAATCCTGCTTTTCGCTTCACGAGCGAAGGTAACAACCTCATGAGCCATATTCTCACCTGAGAGCTGCAGTCAAGGCAGCTATGAATCCGTTTTAGCGCGTTGTGTCGTCTGGAAAACGGTAGAATGACAAGCCCGATCCCTTATGAAATCGGACTGCACATCCGACAGCACAACAACTCTTTACCATCGTGTAGGGGGCAATTTATATGTGACGAGTTTCAAATTGCCGCCATTACGTATGGTGGCAGAAGCAGTTTTGTCACCCAAGCGGTCACGTGACTAAGACGATGACGTCACATGCAACTTCCCGATTTGATTCATGACGTCACGGCACACATAACTACTCATATCTTTGGAACGGCTGGTTGGATTTGGACAAACTAAACGGAGTTATGTAGGGGAGAACCGTGCGCGAACGTCGATACCAATTTTGAAAAACAAGATTGTTGACACGCAGAGTCAAAATCGATGCGCGCGCTGACCAGAACCCGGACATATATTTTTCTCGGCCTAAAATAACTATTTGCTATTTCGAGGGACCTTCCACGCAGACACAAAAACAGAGGGGGAAAGACAATGGAAATAAAACAATGGTCCTTTTCTTTTTCTATAGGCAGACACAGCTTGATCCCCGAGGTCATGGAAAGGCATCGGCAGTATGACATAGCCTGACGCCGCTCGAGCGGGGAAACACCCCGCCAATGGGGTCGAACCCGCCCCCCCCCCCCCCGTCGAAAACTCCCAGATGTGAGAAAGCAGTCAACTGTGTTCTCTGTTCCCGCCGCCAAGTGAGACATGGCTTCCAACTCCTCCCAACAGCTCCACAGCCAACAACACCTCTGGATCCAATGCTGCAAGGTTTTCTGGGCTCCGAACAGTTATCCTCAAAACCTCCACACGAGCGCACCCGAGACAAGGAGTGACCACCCACAATGAAAGTCACCCAAGAGAGAGAGAGAGAGAGAGAGAGAGAGAGGGGTGGATTCTTCCTCTTCTCACCTTCTCATTCTCTGACATCGTATGACCAATCGCAGAGCTCTGCCGAATCATTCCAAGGTCGGGCTCGACGAATGCCGAAGCTCGGGGCGTGGTCTGCCAGCCACGATAGTTTCCACACCCTCGTCCCATTCCCACGTTGTTCCTTAGTCAGGTGGTGGGGTGGGGTTAATTGTCCGATTGGGAATGGTCCCCATCCTCCTCGTGACCACATAACTCAGAGGGTTAGGTCTGCGGGGGTGGTTGTTGGTTAATGGAGAAGATTGTATGGCTGGCCGAGTGAATGTAAAAAAACATAAGGGAAAATCACAGGAGGCAATAACATACTGGGAATTGTCCTTAAGCCCAATTTAACTAAACATAAAACCACCCTCCATGTGGTGACACATTAACAACCTTAAGCTCAGTTTTTTTTTTCACTCATGTACATCAAAATGTCTTCCTACTCGCACGCTGTCAATGCTAATCTACAAGGTTCTACCTCCTCTATGGTATGTCATTCCTACCGTCACGTTTCTCGGGATTAAAATCCTCCAAGGAAATGGATAGCCGAATGAGCTTTAACTCCAAAGCGTTCAATCAAATGGCAGACCTTCTTTATATGCGCGAGGAACGTAGTGGAGGATAGCGAGGCTTACCTTAATGGGTCCCACTGGACATATTCGAACCTGCGATAATCAACTCAACCAACACGGATATAAAATGTACAAATAAAAATGTTTAATAAAAATAAAGGCCAGCAAACAAGAAAATGCATGATAAAATATTCCTAAATGAGAAACCCTCCATATGGACTCGAATACAGACAAGGGGGAAAATAACTGGGAAATAAATATGTGTGTGTGGTGTACTTAGCTTCGAGCGGCTCTTGAGTCCCATCAGGAATCGTCCCCTTGTTAATCCCGGATCGTCACAGGCCCTCTGTCCTTGCGCGGGAAAATACAGGCCTCTGTGCACAGTTCGCTCCTCGAACCGTCGAGTGTGAAGCAAGCAGGCCGCGCCCGTACACTTGCAGTCTGCTCCACACAGCACCCAGACGACACACCAAAGTCTCTCCGGTTCACTCAGCATGGCCCTCAACCGTCACAAAGCTACGGCCAAGCGCACCAGAGTCCACAAGCCGCGGCGGCTCCTCCTCACGATCGTTGAAACCTCCAATATCCCTAGCACAAGAGCACTATAAAATGGGACTGCACGGCACCAATGTCCCACCACAAGAAACCCAACAATCAACCATTAGCTATGGAAGCCAGCCCGGAGAGAGAGACAAAAATGTCAGGACACGACCGTTTGCTATCAAAGCCAGGACCCAAACATAAAAGAGAGACAGAAAATGTCGGAACACAGTCTTTTGTCTTCAAGTCTCTGACGTCATCTGACGCTGCCCGTGCCTGCTCCAACCAGCGGCCACCACCACATCCCTCTATCATGCCCGAACCAATCGTTCTTCGGGGCGTGGCCTCACGCCACTTGTCGGCCTTTGTGATCACCAGGTCGGTGGTGTCAGCGGTAGTAGAATAATGTCCTGTTCCGGCTCCTTATTTGGTGTTTATTTTGCATGCCGATTGTCTGGCGATATGTGTGGTGCGTTGTCATAAGGAACAGAAGGGAAATAACAGAGGCGATTACATACAGAGGATTAATTACCCATAATCCCTAAATAATTAACATAATCCCACCCCTCGTCATGGAAACAAAGATACACTCTTACACGACATATGGTCTAATGGATCCCTACTTATGGTACATGGAGTTTCTTCTTCTTCATCGCGAAATTCGGAGCATGGTAATCTATACACTTCTACCTGTACTAAGGTATTTTATGGCCTACCCCCCACAAACGTAACAATATAGATTGTATGTATATATATATGTATACAGTGGAACCTTGACTTACGAGTTTAATTCGTTCTGTGACCGAGCTCGTAACTCAAATTGCTCGTTTCTCAAATCAAATTTCCCCATTAAAATGCATTGAAATGCTATTAATCCGTTCCAGCCCACCAAAAACCACACCAATTTTTTTTTAAATATACAGTATATATACACAAAGAATTAAGTTAAGCACCCCCCCCCGTTTTTTTACAACCTCGCACATTACAAGTTTGTTGTCGTCAAAACAGTGTAATATACCCATGATATTGCTATATTTTCTGGAGAAGTGATATTATGGTCACATAAAAACATAACAACCATGCCGTTTTCAATATTTTATTCTGAATAATTTAAGGTGAAATCTTTTGGGAATTTTAGGCATATTTTCACCTCAATTTAAGTATGGAGCTATAGGTCCATCACGGACAGTGTGGATGACGTTTATGTTTTCTAACGTACAGTCATTGTTCTGAGAAGACCTCTAGCGATCTTTGCGTCAATAACGTGTGTAGGACCCACGTGATCGGATCACTGACTCAACCCTACGTCTCATAGACCCTGTAAGCCGTCGTATGCGTTGCTGTGGCAGGTTGTTCCATTCCCGATGTAATGCACGTTCCAATTCATCCAGATTGGCTATTGGAGGGACCATCTTCGCAATTTGTCGTCCCAACATGTCCCAAACGTGCTCGAGGGGGTTCAACCTGCCACAGCAACGCATACGACGGCTTACAGGGTCTATGAGACGTAGGGTTGAGTCAGTGATCCGATCACGTGGGTCCTACACACGTTATTGACGCAAAGATCGCTAGAGGTCTTCTCAGAACAATGACTGTACGTTAGAAAACATAAACGTCATCCACACTGTCCGTGATGGACCTATAGCTCCATACTTAAATTGAGGTGAAAATATGCCTAAAATTCCCAAAAAATTTCACCTTACATTATTCAGAATAAAATATTGAAAACGGCATGATTGTTATGTTTTTATGTGACCATAATATCACTTCTCCAGAAAATATAGCAATATCATGGGTATATTACACTGTTTTGACGACAACAAACTTGTAATGTGCGAGGTTGTAAAAAAACGGGGGGGGGTGCTTAACTTAATTCTTTGTGTATATAAAAATATCTCGCGCTTTATATTTCACCTGTATGCAGCATACAAGTTGGCAGGATGGCCTGGACTGGAGGTACGCACACTTGACTCTAAAGTCTAAACTGTCCAGCCTGGGTTTGAATCCCGACCCAGCTATAACCTGTCATGGGTGAATCACAGGCAGGGTGATTCATCAATGTGTGTACCGCTAAACTGGGCGCCCCGTTTGTGTCCCATTAGTTGTTGGATGTTAAGGATCTCACCGTGTTTTCCACAAAGAGAAGGCGAGCTATCGCCGGCACTCTGAACAAGTTGTGGCCTGGCATGGCATGAACATGAAAACATGAACATGAACATGAAATGTTCGACATGAACATGAAATTTTCCAAAATAACCAAAATGCGAAAACAAAAATGCAGCGCTATACGACAGAGATACTGTACGTGCACGGCAAGATAACCACGTGACCGGAACCCACCTGGCGGCGTAAACTCAAAATAACCAACATGCGAAAACAAAAATGCAGCGCTATACGACAGAGATACTGTACGTGCACGGCAAGATAACCACGTGACCGGAACCCACCTGGCGGCGTAAACTCAAAATAACCAACATGCGAAAACAAAAATGCAGCGCTATACGACAGAGATACTGTACGTGCACGGCAAGATAACCACGTGACCGGAACCCACCTGGCGGCGTAAACTCAAAATAACCAACATGCGAAAACAAAAATGCAGCGCTATACGACAGAGATACTGTACGTGCACGGCAAGATAACCACGTGACCGGAACCCACCTGGCGGCGTAAACTCAAAATAACCAACATGCGAAAACAAAAATGCAGCGCTATACGACAGAGATACTGTACGTGCACGGCAAGATAACCACGTGACCGGAACCCACCTGGCGGCGTAAACTCAAAATAACCAACATGCGAAAACAAAAATGCAGCGCTATACGACAGAGATACTGTACGTGCACGGCAAGATAACCACGTGACCGGAACCCACCTGGCGGCGTAACCTCAAAATAACCAACATGCGAAAACAAAAATGCAGCGCTATACGACAGAGATACTGTACGTGCACGGCAAGATAACCACGTGACCGGAACCCACCTGGCGGCGTAAACTCAAAATAACCAACATGCGAAAACAAAAATGCAGTGCTATACGACAGAGATACTGTACGTGCACGGCAAGATAACCACGTGACCGGGTGGCGAAAGCTCGTAACTCAGATCTCGGCTCGCATCTCAAAGCAATAAACCGCCCGAGCGACGGCTCGTATCTCGAAAAACTCGTAAGTTGGGGCACTCGTAAGTCAAGGTTCCACTGTATATATATATATATATATATATATATATATATATATATATATATATATATATATATATATATATATATATATATATTTATTGTTATGGCGCCAGGTTTCGGGGTGTACTTGCGAGAGGGAACCTCGGTTGCCTTCGGATTTCCCGGGCCTGAGGCCGCCGAGCACAGATAACACCATCTCATGGTGGATTGATAAAATTGACCATTGAGTGCCAATTAGTCTACCAGGTTCCCCCAGGGTCCTCCGTATAATTGCCATTTACCTGAAGACACGTGGTTTTCGAACCAGGTCTTGCGCTCTCGGTTATGCACTGATCTTATCTTATGATCTTAGGTGGATGCAGCCGAGCAACATCCAGTGCATACTGGACATAAACTGATTAGAGCCAATTAGTTGGGAAATTAAAATCTCCCAGGTTAACACAAGGTGCAGACAGGGTGAGACCAATGGAAGAAAGGACAGGCACATACAGATTGGAGGAACAGTTAAACAATGGGGGATTTATTTACAATGTGAATGTGGGGCGAAAGGGGGACAGTTCGGAGGACTTTAATGTACAAGCAATTTGTTTAATGAGCAAGCAATCAAAAGTTGTGGCAAAAAAATCATAGGGGTGCAATTGCAAGCAATTGCCAAATGGTACTACCTCAGTTGCCCTCCCCAAACCCCTCAACTGCTCATTCCCCTTCCTCCTGCAAAGTCCCTTGCAGTGACCAAAAGCAGACTGCCCACCTAGGCCAGAGGCCTCAAAAATCACTCATCTACTTCATCAATAGGTGTTGGGCCTCGATCATGGCTTTCCTTGAGGCTGCCTATGGATGTTGTGTTCTCGTCGACATGAGGCAGCCAGCCCCAGCGCCAGCAGGCTAGGTTTGCCACTGAACACTGATCGTTGTCGCTAGTCAATACATCTGTCCCTACGGGCAAGGGCCCTCAAGGAGACGTGCACGACAGCTGGGAGTGGGTGTTTACCAATCGAGGTCAGAAAATGTGTGTGCGCCTCCTCAGGTTGTTCATCGGAGACCAGGACTATTTTAGGTGTTCACTGAAAGCTATTCTGGCATTCACCTACCTAGCTGGTCCCTTCTGCATGGTGGTCCTACAGTTGAGAAAAAGGATCTACTGGCTCATAATTTTGCCCTGTTGGGAAACCACAAGAGCCCCACTGACCTTCTGTCTAGACCGTGGGCATTCGCAAAGTCGCAGGGCCAGGGTAATGCCGGTTCTGCGATCCCGCACCCACTCGCTTGTATGGAGACGCCAGATTCGTCTCTTGAGAAATCCAGGTGTGTAAATTGCCTCACCGCCTCCCTACATTATGTGGCCACGAAGGCAGAGTGTGAGCCTTTCAAAGAATATCCTCAACTGTGACCGCCCTCCGTCCTTCCCAAAAGTGATAACTTCTCTCTCTATTGATAACACGCAGAGTTTAATGAACACCAGATGGACGACACACACATAGATGAATCACACTGCTTGTAAAACATGAGTTTGACAGTCAATAACTGGGCCGAGATTCTAACCCCGGCAAGACAGCTCAGATGCTCACTCTCACAATTTCATTGCTGACAATGCTGATTGTATTCATGGGTTTGCCAGCAACAACAAAAAATTGTTTCGTGAGGCAAGAAGAAACATTTAAACGTGCTCTCGATGTCTTTCAACAAAACACTGAATTGCTTTTATAAACAAAGAAGTTTGCACGGAAGTTTTATTCTTTACGAAGCAACCTGATCTGAAATTCTGAGCAAGGATCCCACATCAAAGTGTTACATTTGCACAGGGGTTGTGGGGTGTGGGGTTTGTGTGTGGAGGTGGGAGTGTAGGATTGGGGGTGAGGGAGTCAGCAACTTAGAATCAAAGAGACTTCGTACAATATTGTAAAACACCTGTTCTTCAAAGGCGAATAAAATATCTGTAATCATAATCAGCCCATTAAATGTGACAAATATTTCCATTCCAGAGTAATTATTTTACTGGTTGCAATTATTTCAGGGAAGCGTTGTTATTTAAACATTTTGGAGTAGGATTCCTTTTAAAAATCATTTTCTCACAATGCATTCAGCAGAAAGTTTGTTTCACTTGTTTTTTTTTCCATTTATGCAGGAATAACAGAAAACAACCAAATTACAGGAAAATAAAGAATTTACAACCATTTTCTTACTGACTTCAGTGCTGGCCTAGAGATATGCACACTCGACTCTGAGCTGTCTAGCCTGGGTTAGAATCTTGGACTAGCTGTAAACTGTCATCCTGGAGTTCCGCAGGCAGGGTGAGATATTATCATGTGCGCCGTCCATCAGAGGGTAGTTAAGGATGAGGACCTGTCCATCAGAACTAGTTGTTGGTGGACATTTTTTTTTTTTTTTTTTTTGTATACTGAATCGAGGCTCGTGAAAGAGCTAACATTTATTTCACAAACAAATCAACCAGACAAACAAAATATATAAAAAGAGGGAGCGGAAGACAAGATGGGGAGAGAAGGGGAAGCACACAAACACAACATTTGAGAGCAGGAAGAAGTGTGGGAGGGAGAGGGCTAGGGGGGAGGAGGCGTGGGCAGGGGGGGGGGGGGGGGGAGGAGGAGGTATAAAACACAAGGGGACCGAAATTAGCGGGGGTAGAAAAGATCAAGGTTTTGGATGGGGGAGGATAAAAGATGGTGGTGAACAGCTGTTTTAAAGACCTGGAGGGTGGAGTGGGATTGAAGAGAGTGAGGGAGTTTGTTCCAGAGGCGGGACATTAAATATCTTTCAGGTGTAGATGAGTTATCACCAGCACCCTGAACAAATTTCTGCCCCAACCAACTCCAGTCAAACATCAGGCCAAACCAGCCAGTTCGCAAAAGACTTGGGTTTAAAAAAATAAAATAAAATAAAAATAAAAATAATATATATATATATGTGGGAGCTGTGCTCGCACGATAAAATCGGACAAAATGGACAACAACACAGCAACAACATGCATTTTAAAGGCCATTTTCCCTGCTAGAGCGGGGGTTAGCCTTGCGGTCTCCATGACAATCTTCTCCATTTTGCCCTATTTTCTGCATCTCTCCTTGTTAACCCCCTTGCCCGCATTTCTTCTTCCACCATCTTTAGCCAAGTCTTTCTCGGTCTTCCCCGTCTTCTACTTCCTTCTACATTCATTTCCATCACTCTTCTCAACCAGTCACTTTAATCCTTCCTCAACACATGACCAAACCATCTCAACCTGTTCCTCTTCACAGCATCAATCACAGGCTCTATTCCCATCATCTTTCGCAATTCATCATTTGTCTTCCTCTCTCTCAACGATACTCCGCACATCCGTCGAACCATTCGCATTTCCACCCTTTCCAACCTTCGTTGCTGCTCTACGTTCATTACCCATGTCTCGCTCCCATAAATCATAACACTTCTCACACATGCAGCATACACCTTTCACTTCAGCTTCAACGACACTCCCCTCATCATCAGCACGCCACTCAATTCCCGAAACTTCTTCCATGCACATCTCACTCGAGCAACCGTTGCCGAGTCTGATCCACCTTCTCCATTCAGCATGTCTCCGAGGTAGCAAAATGTTTTCACACCTTCCAGCTTCACGCCGTCTCCAAGATCCAACTCAACATTTCCGCCATCTGCAGCTCCCTCTGTGCACACCTTACATTTGAATGTAGCTGCCACACTGGTTAATGACCCTCTCAGACCACTACATTTTTGATGAACCCACTCAGCGCACATTGTACACTGAATGGAGTTCACTCCGACACCCTTCCTACACACAGCACAGGGCCACTTCCCAGTTCTTTCCACCTCACCACATGCTTTACCACTTGCCATCACCTTCGTCTTTCCGATATTCACCTTCAGACCTTTTGTCTCCATACATTCCTTCCATGTGTTCATCTTTTCCTTCAGTCCATCCATACTTTCCGCAATCAACACCAGATCATCTGCATACAACAACTCCCACGGTAAACCCTCCTTTACGTTCTGAGCCAGCACCTCCATCACAGCTACAAATAGTAGTGGACTTAGTACCGACCCCTGATGCACTCCCACCTTCACCTCAAACTCACCACTGTTCCCGTCCTTCATCCTTACAGCTGTGCACGCTCTTTTGTACATTGCCATCACTACTCTGATCAACCATTCCTCCACTCCTAACTTCCTCAATGCCCATGTCAATACTTTGCGTGGAACCCGATCGAATGCTTTCTCCAGATCAACAAACCAAAGAAACAACCTCTTCCTCTTCTCCATGTACTTCTCCTGCAACTGCCTCACAATGAAAAGCGCATCTGTCGTTCCTCTTCCTGGCATGAATCCAAACTGCATTTCGTCGATCTTCACTTTCTTCCTTATCCTCCTCTCCAACACCCTTTCCAATACCTTCATTCCATGCTCCAATAACTTTATCGCTCGGTACGAGCCACACTCCAGAGGGTCACCTTTCCTCTTGTATAGAGGGACGAGGGTACGCAGTTCCCAGTCCACTGGAATGCGACCTTCTTTCACCACCAGATTACAGATCTCTGTCATTCTCTTCACACCCCAACTTCCTGCTGCCTTCAACATATCTCCCACAACTCCCGTCGGCCCTCCCGCTTTTCTACCCTTCATTGCTTTTATCGCTTCCTCAACTTCCTTCTCAGTTATCTTCTCTGCCGGTCCTAAAACTGGGTTACTCTCTATGTTGCCATCCCATTCATTCTCTGTATTCAACAGCATTTCCATATATCTTTCCATCTTCCTTTAATTCCATCTGGGTCGACAACGATTTGTCCCACTTCATCCTTCAAGCAACTCACCTCCATCACATCACACCTCTCTTTCGATATCTGCTTTGCAATCCTGAATACTGCTTTCTGACCCTCTTCCGAATCCAAGCGTTCTCCAAACATTTTCCTACATGCCTCCTGCGCCTTTGCTACCTCTTTCGTTGCAGCCTTCCTGGCTGCCTTATAACTTTCATGCTCTGCTGTTTCTGCTCCCGTACCCTTCGCCTTCTGCCACTCCTTGAACTTCTTCCTCTTCTCGTCAATCCTCTTTCCAACTTCATCATCCCACCACCATGTTTCCGAGTGCCTCGGTGGTCCTTTTGTCCATCCACATACCTCACCAACGGCTCCCAACAGACTAGCTTTCATTGACATCCAACCACTTTCAAGCTCAACCACATCATCCTCGACCCTACTCAGCCTCTCTTTTAATGCCTCCCTTACTATCACCTCTTTCAACCTCCACACCTTCATTCTCGGTTGGTACTTCACCCGCCGAGCTCTCCTCGCACCTTTCACCCTTACGTTGCAGACAACCAAGTGGTGCTGTGAAACAGCCTCCTCCCCCGGGATCACCTTTGTGTCCCGGAGGTGCCCCCAATCTCGCCTACGCACCATCAGGTAGTCAACGGTTGTCGTCGACCCACCTGACGTGTATGTAACAAGCTTATTATCCTCTTTCTGGAACTGAGTATTACAAATCAACAAATCAGCTCCATCAGCAAACTCCAAAATCCTTTCACATTCTCCATTTCTCACACCATATCCGTAACCCCCATGAACTCCGTCAAAACCATCCATACTCCTTCCCACATGTCCATTTAGGTCTCCTCCTACCACAACAACTTGTGGACAAAATGGACGACGCCAGGAATTAGGTTTCTCTGAGCTATTTATTCCCAGCTCACTCAAACGAACTCCAAAGCACTGAATCAGCCCGTCGAACGGGCGGCAATATTTATCAGAAACACAACACACAAAAGCCACGCCTCTCAGGCGGGGCGTGGTATGCAAATAGATAAGCCATGCCTCTCAACGGGGGCATGGTATGCAAGGCAAGCGTTTGCCCGGCAAAGGCAAGTCTCAACACGCCCGGGCGAGTCCGGACACGTGACCGCTCGCCGGTTGCGTCATCGGCCGGTGCAGGGTAATTGTGTCATGCTACCGGTAACCGCTACATATACATATTGTTACGGATCGCGGTTTAGATGTTATGATGGGCCGAGCGGATGGTCCAACCGCGACCGTTAAAGGATCCCCAATTGGCCCGATTCCACCCGACGTTGACCAGATCGCACCACAGATATTCAATCGGGAAACCTCTAAAGTGACCGAAAGAGAAGGAAAAAAAGAGAAGAAGACAGAGTACGGAGGAAGAACAGATTTATTATACACACACAAGCAAAAAGGAGCAATCAAGTTTATTTACAACACATAAGACGCAGGTGACACAGTGCAAATACTAGCTTATCCAGACTTAATTAAAGACCCAGGGACAAGACACACAGAACAAACTCACGTACACAAGAAGGGTGGAGGAAAGGAATGAATGCTGGAAGGAGGAATGGGAAGGTTCAGCTGGGGCAGATGGTTCGGGCTTGATCCCGCACGGGACGTCGGCTGGACCTCGACGGCCACCGATGCCACCGCTATCTGGTCCCCGCGGGGTAACGGGTTGAAGCTGCCTGGTGGAGTCAACGCTGCTTGTGGAGCCAAAGCTGCTTCCCTGGCTCACCTCAGGGCGCGTCTGCCGTCTCTGGCGCAACTGCTGGTAATTAACCTTGAACCTTCTCTCTCTTGGCCCTGGTGTCTCCTCACCACCGACAACTCAACGCAACCAACGCAACCACTGACCCTCCACTGACGACCAACTGACGACTCACTCACTTGCTTCTTGCGTGCGCGCCTTTTATAGCGCCTCCAGCGATCAAGCCGCCGGCCTTCCTGACACGCCCATTGGTGTGCTCACCTCGGCCCTGGTTGGTCACGCGACCCTCCCGCTCCGCCCTTGATGACGACGGGCGGGCACGCCCCTCTTCCCCTTTATGACGAGGTGGAGACACGCCTTTCTTCTCCGACTCGAGCACATGTTCAATGGTGGTTTTGGAGGGGAGGTAATTGGCAATCGAGGCTTAGCAATGACGAAAGGGGATGTGATAGGAAATGGAGATTTTGGGGATGGGAATGAAAGGGGATCTATTCTCTTTCACTGGTGCAATGGAGTACTTCAATTAATGGGAGACACAGCCTTACCCTAAAACACAGAATAAGAGATAACTATCAAACAGGGGTATTCTATTATTTGGCTGACGTGTATGCTTGTGGACTAATTATGGGATGCCCTTTCACCTTTACACAGCTCCGGAGGTAGGGGGGCACAGAATAAACAATAATAATAATAATACAGCACACAATCAAAAAAATACAGTCCTCATCTCCGCAACACTGCACCCTCCTCCTCTTAGGCACGTCCCGGGCCTACAACTTTTATTTAGTGTGACACGTAGGTGTAGTTCCCTCTACTTTTAACCTGACCCTGAGTGCGACAGTTTTAAAACATAAATAAATGTGTCCCGCTGCTCCATTGCACCCTGCCTAACAGACTTACGCCCACAGTTAACCGAATTGCGGAATGGTCTTCAAACTATACACTGACGGTGGGGAGCATTATTTACAATGACGCTATTTTTATTTACAAAACTAACCCAGGACCTGTGATTGTTCTTTCTGGGGGGGAGACAGTCTGCTCTGCATCGACGCACCATGAAAGCACACAAAAACGCACCAATACACACCCAAGCACCAATCGGTGCAGTCACCATTGTTCATCAATAAAAAATAAATCAACAACCCCGAACCCTGCAGGTGATCTCTTGCTCTTCGGCTCCCTCTGCTGGTTATTATTATTTGGTCTTCCAGATGTTGTCATTCTTTTGCTTTGCTTACTGGCGGCCTATTTGTATTAAAACTTGCACCCAATGTGTCCATTTTTATTTATTTTATTTATGGCCCACAGGGCCGACTAGTGTGGTTCACCTGTGGGGCATCGGTGCCCTGTGGCCAAGGTCCGCCAGCAAGATTTCGGGCCCTCATGGCCGGTTCCAGCAGAGGGGCCATGCCCCAACCCATGGGGTCCATAAGTGGTGCTCGGCCACAGACCTGTGGTCCATAATGTGGTGCATCGATGCAGACAGCTGGTTCTGGGAATTCCGGGCGCACAATGGAGGACTCACGCACGCTCCCCTCGGCACCCAATGGCGCACAGGTCATGTGGGAGACAAAAGGGGAAAGACAAATGAGCGAGGGGTAAGGTCACAAGGGTACACGTCAACAAGGCAATGCAAGGCAAAATGCGTACGGAGAGCGAAATGAGAAAGCTCGTCCCTACCGTACGTCACCCCCCTGTCACCTACACTACCCTTGCCCTTACCCCATATGTACAAAAATCTACACATTACCAATCCGTCGCTACTGTCACGTCTCCCCATATTTCCTCTATACCAAATTCGTCTCCACAATCCCTCTACTTCAAAATTTGCCATCACCAAATTCATCATCAATCCTCATAAGGAGGAAGAGATGGAACATCAAAGCACAATGTCACACCCACGTCATGATGCGTCTCACAATCCAAACATCTGCACAGTAAAATAACAAAACATGGCATGGTGTGGAGTACCTGTCACCTCAGGTGAGTGGATGCAGATGATGCGAGGAGACTCCAATCCTAACTATCCTCTAAATGACCTTAACACACTTTACACTACCCGGGGTCTCTCCCTGCCAATCCATTGGCCAACTTACACTATGGGTTCTAAAAACCAATTCCCATTGACCAAACTGTGGTGCTTCTCAATTTGGGGTCTCACTCCCCCGATTCATCTCCCGGTGCCCTCGCACAATTTCTGGGCTGCGACGTGTAGCTCTCCCAGCAGGTCTACCCACCTGCACACCTCCACCACTGCAGTTGCCACCCGAGCTTACCTAGCTCCTCACCCTAACCTAACTAACTGGGGAAGACCCCTCCTGGCTCTGTCACCACACTCGGTGCCCTCTGGCACTGGGCTACCCGGGTCCGTCCTCCGGATCCTCGGGCCCCATCCACAACAACTACTACCGGCTCCCAGAGCCCACCTGCGGCCTCACCTGGCCGACATCCTCACAGTGGTGGAGTGCCCAACCAACTACACACACTAACAGGCTACACGCCCAGCCATTTCCACAACACTAATGCACCCATCCAAAGACCATTCTTTCACCTCGCACCACAGATGCCAATATCCAACCACAATTTACCTGTACCCTCTACCTAACACTTACACTACCCGCCCCGGGTAGCCGTGATGGGGGTCCACTCTTCCCCCATTCACACCTTCGCACCATCCACTCCACTCCACAATTTCCACCATACTCACTCCACGACCATCCATTCCAATACTCCATACCATTTATTCCATACACCTGTCCTCCATTCACCTGTCGTTGCACACCTGTGCAATCATACCTGGTGCCACCTGCACCCTCCTCCTCTTCCTGGACCAGTTGGTCAACACAACACACATCCCCATCACTCACTCATACACTGCTCCACACACCTGTTCAGTTGCACACCTGTGCAATCACACCTGGTCAATCACACCTGTTCAATCTTCAAACACACGGCATCATCTCAGCTAACTACTCCCCTCTGAAACTTGCGCTTCCCTGTCGTCCCTTTAAACTATTGCGCTCCCACGTCATTATCATCCATACTAATCTACCTGCGTCCCCACTACAGGTATCAGTCACTAACTAACCTTAACGTCACCTAATGTCATTTTCGCTAGATCCCTACAAACAATATCCTAACCCACCCGGGCTAGTTTTCACTGCCATACACCCCATAAGCTATAGCGCATTTGCCCCACTCTTCTGTGGGGGGATGGTGGACTGCCCATCCCACCACATCGGGGAGGTCCTACTATCAATTTCGCACACCTAAATCCAACCAATCAAAAATTCTGCCAATCATCTGCCAATCATCAAATTTTGCTTTTTTTCTAATTTCGGGGCCAAAACACTATCCTCATCACCCGTCTACTTATTAGGTCCTCTCGGTGCGCCAATTCCCTTCTAAAGCTCAGCTTCGTACAGCCGAGCAATGAACGCGGGTTCTTTGGTGCCGGCGGCTGGATACGTCCCGCATTCGGGGCAGGGGCGGGGGCTTACCCGGGCCGAGATCCCACGCACCACCTCGGCGTGGAGCCATCCAATGTCCCGATCTCGACCTGCCGGCACGTCTCAACAAAAAGTGGTCGCCATGACGACCCTTCCTATCGAGCTGCCCGCTCCGCCTAGTGGAGCACGGACGCGGCCGTTCCAAGCGAGGCCCAGCGTGGATCGCGTACGGCGGTCCTTTCGAACCCGCCGTGGCTCGGATCCCCGCTGGTTCTCGCGGCACGCGAAGCCCGGCACGCACCGAGGGCCCGATTCGGCTAAAAGTCGCTCTAACCGCTAACCCAGTTACCGTCGATGCCTCACCTGGATGCTTACATGCATACGCTACCCCTTTCTTGCTCATACCTCCAGCTGTTCCCATGCTCCTCGTACCTTTCCTTACACACCTCGGTACACTCATTCCGCTCACCAACTTGGTCACACACCTGACCACCGAACACCTTGGCACACATTCGTCGCTCGCACACCTCACCAACACACCTCTTCGCGCCCCCTCCTCGGTCACCTCCTCTGTGACAATCACAGGTGTGCTCTCATTCGCACACCCAACCACGTGCCTCACGACCAACTCAAGTGTGCATTTCCACACACGCTCTACCATTCCAGGTGTGCCTCCTTCCATTCCAGGTGTACATCCTCGCTCACCTGTCACAACCAACTCACGCTCCTTGTCACTCTCACTACTTTCACCTCCATTCTTGACAGCGCACTCACCCTTACTCTCGACAGCACACTCTTTCCTCATGCACCTGTCCGTTACACACCTTTCTCACGCACACTCTTGCGCACACTCTCCCGTTACTTCCTCCGTAACACTTACCACACCGCGCTTCCATGTGCTCCCTCGCACACGCGCTTCGACCAACTCACTCTTGACGGCACACTCACTCCTCGGCGTGCACTTTTTCCTCACACACCCCATGGTCGGACATTC
This sequence comes from Myxine glutinosa, assembly GCF_964187855.1. Taxonomy (NCBI): domain Eukaryota; kingdom Metazoa; phylum Chordata; class Myxini; order Myxiniformes; family Myxinidae; genus Myxine; species Myxine glutinosa. Next base: position 149,859,628 of record NC_136267.1, read on the forward strand.
TCGCTCACTCTTGACACCAATTGTTACGGATCGCGGTTTAGATGTTATGATGGGCCGAGCGGATGGTCCAACCGCGACCGTTACAGGATCCCCAATTGGCCCGATTCCACCCGACGTTGACCAGATCGCACCACAGATATTCAATCGGGAAACCTCTAAAGCGACCGAAAGAGAAGGAAAAAAAGAGAAGAAGACAGAGTACGGAGGAAGAACAGATTTATTATACACACACAAGCAAAAAGGAGCAATCAAGTTTATTTACAACACATAAGACGCAGGTGACAGTGCAAATACTAGCTTATCCAGACTTAATTAAAGACCCAGGGACAAGACACACAGAACAAACTCACGTACACAAGAAGGGTGGAGGAAAGGAATGAATGCTGGAAGGAGGAATGGGAAGGTTCAGCTGGGGCAGATGGTTCGGGCTTGATCCCGCACGGGACGTCGGCTGGACCTCGACGGCCACCGATGCCACCGCTATCTGGTCCCCGCGGGGTAACGGGTTGAAGCTGCCTGGTGGAGTCAACGCTGCTTCTGGAGCCAAAGCTGCTTCCCTGGCTCACCTCAGGGCGCGTCTGCCGTCTCTGGCGCAACTGCTGGTAATTAACCTTGAACCTTCTCTCTCTTGGCCCTGGTGTCTCCTCACCACCGACAACTCAACGCAACCAACGCAACCACTGACCCTCCACTGACGACCAACTGACGACTCACTCACTTGCTTCTTGCGTGCGCGCCTTTTATAGCGCCTCCAGCGATCAAGCCGCCGGCCTTCCTGACACGCCCATCGGTGTGCTCACCTCGGCCCTGGTTGGTCACGCGACCCTCCCGCTCCGCCCTTGATGACGACGGGCGGGCACGCCCCTCTTCCCCTTTATGACGAGGTGGAGACACGCCTTTCTTCTCCGACTCGAGCACATGTTCAATGGTGGTTTTGGAGGGGAGGTAATTGGCAATCGAGGCTTAGCAATGACGAAAGGGGATGTGATAGGAAATGGAGATTTTGGGGATGGGAATGAAAGGGGATCTATTCTCTTTCACTGGTGCAATGGAGTACTTCAATTAATGGGAGACACAGCCTTACCCTAAAACACAGAATAAGAGATAACTATCAAACAGGGGTATTCTATTATTTGGCTGACGTGTATGCTTGTGGACTAATTATGGGATGCCCTTTCACCTTTACACAGCTCCGGAGGTAGGGGGGCGCAGAATAAACAATAATAATAATAATACAGCACACAATCAAAAAAATACAGTCCTCATCTCCGCAACACTGCACCCTCCTCCTCTTAGGCACGTCCCGGGCCTACAACTTTTATTTAGTGTGACACGTAGGTGTAGTTCCCTCTACTTTTAACCTGACCCTGAGTGCGACAGTTTTAAAACATAAATAAATGTGTCCCGCTGCTCCATTGCACCCTGCCTAACAGACTTACGCCCACAGTTAACCGAATTGCGGAATGGTCTTCAAACTATACACTGACGGTGGGGAGCATTATTTACAATGACGCTATTTTTATTTACAAAACTAACCCAGGACCTGTGATTGTTCTTTCTGGGGGGGAGACAGTCTGCTCTGCATCGACGCACCATGAAAGCACACAAAAACGCACCAATACACACCCAAGCACCAATCGGTGCAGTCACCATTGTTCATCAATAAAAAATAAATCAACAACCCCGAACCCTGCAGGTGATCTCTTGCTCTTCGGCTCCCTCTGCTGGTTATTATTATTTGGTCTTCCAGATGTTGTCATTCTTTTGCTTTGCTTACTGGCAGCCTATTTGTATTAAAACTTGCACCCAATGTGTCCATTTTTATTTATTTTATTTATGGCCCACAGGGCCGACTAGTGTGGTTCACCTGTGGGGCATCGGTGCCCTGTGGCCAAGGTCCGCCAGCAAGATTTCGGGCCCTCATGGCCGGTTCCAGCAGAGGGGCCATGCCCCAACCCATGGGGTCCATAAGTGGTGCTCGGCCACAGACCTGTGGTCCATAATGTGGTGCATCGATGCAGACAGCTGGTTCTGGGAATTCCGGGCGCACAATGGAGGACTCACGCACGCTCCCCTCGGCACCCAATGGCGCACAGGTCATGTGGGAGACAAAAGGGGAAAGACAAATGAGCGAGGGGTAAGGTCACAAGGGTACACGTCAACAAGGCAATGCAAGGCGAAATGCGTACGGAGAGCGAAATGAGAAAGCTCGTCCCTACCGTACGTCACCCCCCTGTCACCTACACTACCCTTGCCCTTACCCCATATGTACAAAAATCTACACATTACCAATCCATCGCTACTGTCACGTCTCCCCATATTTCCTCTATACCAAATTCGTCTCCACAATCCCTCTACTTCAAAATTTGCCATCACCAAATGCATCATCAATCCTCATAAGGAGGAAGAGATGGAACATCAAAGCACAATGTCACACCCACGTCATGATGCGTCTCACAATCCAAACATCTGCACAGTAAAATAACAAAACATGGCATGGTGTGGAGTACCTGTCACCTCAGGTGAGTGGATGCAGATGGTGCGAGGAGACTCCAATCCTAACTATCCTCTAAATGACCTTAACACACTTTACACGACCCGGGGTCTCTCCCTGCCAATCCATTGGCCAACTTACACTATGGGTTCTAAAAACCAATTCCCATTGACCAAACTGTGGTGCTTCTCAATTTGGGGTCTCACTCCCCCGATTCATCTCCCGGTGCCCTCGCACAATTTCTGGGCTGCGACGTGTAGCTCTCCCAGCAGGTCTACCCACCTGCACACCTCCACCACTGCAGTTGCCACCCGAGCTTACCTAGCTCCTCACCCTAACCTAACTAACTGGGGAAGACCCCTCCTGGCTCTGTCACCACACTCGGTGCCCTCTGGCACTGGGCTACCCGGGTCCGTCCTCCGGATCCTCGGGCCCCATCCACAACAACTACTACCGGCTCCCAGAGCCCACCTGCGGCCTCACCTGGCCGACATCCTCACAGGGGTGGAGAGCCCAACCAACTACACACACTAACAGGCTACACGCCCAGCCATTTCCACAACACTAATGCACCCATCCAAAGACCATTCTTTCACCTCGCACCACAGATGCCAATATCCAACCACAATTTACCTGTACCCTCTACCTAACACTTACACTACCCGCCCCGGGTAGCCGTGATGGGGGTCCACTCTTCCCCCATTCACACCTTCGCACCATCCACTCCACTCCACAATTTCCACCATACTCACTCCACGACCATCCATTCCAATACTCCATACCATTTATTCCATACACCTGTCCTCCATTCACCTGTCGTTGCACACCTGTGCAATCATACCTGGTGCCACCTGCACCCTCCTCCTCTTCCTGGACCAGTTGGTCAACACAACACACATCCCCATCACTCACTCATACACTGCTCCACACACCTGTTCAGTTGCACACCTGTGCAATCACACCTGGTCAATCACACCTGTTCAATCTTCAAACACACGGCATCATCTCAGCTAACTACTCCCCTCTGAAACTTGCGCTTCCCTGTCGTCCCTTTAAACTATTGCGCTCCCACGTCATTATCATCCATACTAATCTACCTGCGTCCCCACTACAGGTATCAGTCACTAACTAACCTTAACGTCACCTAATGTCATTTTCGCTAGATCCCTACAAACAATATCCTAACCCACCCGGGCTAGTTTTCACTGCCATACACCCCATAAGCTATAGCGCATTTGCCCCACTCTTCTGTGGGGGGATGGTGGACTGCCCATCCCACCACATCGGGGAGGTCCTACTATCAATTTCGCACACCTAAATCCAACCAATCAAAAATTCTGCCAATCATCTGCCAATCATCAAATTTTGCTTTTTTTCTAATTTCGGGGCCAAAACACTATCCTCATCACCCGTCTACTTATTAGGTCCTCTCGGTGCGCCAATTCCCTTCTAAAGCTCGGCTTCGTACAGCCGAGCAATGAACGCGGGTTCTTTGGTGCCGGCGGCTGGATACGTCCCGCATTCGGGGCAGGGGCGGGGGCTTACCCGGGCCGAGATCCCACGCACCACCTCGGCGTGGAGCCATCCAATGTCCCGATCTCGACCTGCCGGCACGTCTCAACAAAAAGTGGTCGCCATGACGACCCTTCCTATCGAGCTGCCCGCTCCGCCTAGTGGAGCACGGACGCGGCCGTTCCAAGCGAGGCCCAGCGTGGATCGCGTACGGCGGTCCTTTCGAACCCGCCGTGGCTCGGATCCCCGCTGGTTCTCGCGGCACGCGAAGCCCGGCACGCACCGAGGGCCCGATTCGGCTAAAAGTCGCTCTAACCGCTAACCCAGTTACCGTCGATGCCTCACCTGGATGCTTACATGCATACGCTACCCCTTTCTTGCTCATACCTCCAGCTGTTCCCATGCTCCTCGTACCTTTCCTTACACACCTCGGTACACTCATTCCGCTCACCGACTTGGTCACACACCTGACCACCGAACACCTTGGCACACATTCGTCGCTCGCACACCTCACCAACACACCTCTTCGCGCCCCCTCCTCGGTCACCTCCTCTGTGACAATCACAGGTGTGCTCTCATTCGCACACCCAACCACGTGCCTCACGACCAACTCAAGTGTGCATTTCCACACACGCTCTACCATTCCAGGTGTGCCTCCTTCCATTCCAGGTGTACATCCTCGCTCACCTGTCACAACCAACTCACGCTCCTTGTCACTCTCACTACTTTCACCTCCATTCTTGACAGCGCACTCACCCTTACTCTCGACAGCACACTCTTTCCTCATGCACCTGTCCGTTACACACCTTTCTCACGCACACTCTTGCGCACACTCTCCCGTTACTTCCTCCGTAACACTTACCACACCGCGCTTCCATGTGCTCCCTCGCACACGCGCTTCGACCAACTCACTCTTGACGGCACACTCACTCCTCGGCGTGCACTTTTTCCTCACACACCCCATGGTCGGACATTCTCGCTCACTCTTGACACCAATTGTTACGGATCGCGGTTTAGATGTTATGATGGGCCGAGCGGATGGTCCAACCGCGACCGTTACAGGATCCCCAATTGGCCCGATTCCACCCGACGTTGACCAGATCGCACCACAGATATTCAATCGGGAAACCTCTAAAGCGACCGAAAGAGAAGGAAAAAAAGAGAAGAAGACAGAGTACGGAGGAAGAACAGATTTATTATACACACACAAGCAAAAAGGAGCAATCAAGTTTATTTACAACACATAAGACGCAGGTGACAGTGCAAATACTAGCTTATCCAGACTTAATTAAAGACCCAGGGACAAGACACACAGAACAAACTCACGTACACAAGAAGGGTGGAGGAAAGGAATGAATGCTGGAAGGAGGAATGGGAAGGTTCAGCTGGGGCAGATGGTTCGGGCTTGATCCCGCACGGGACGTCGGCTGGACCTCGACGGCCACCGATGCCACCGCTATCTGGTCCCCGCGGGGTAACGGGTTGAAGCTGCCTGGTGGAGTCAACGCTGCTTCTGGAGCCAAAGCTGCTTCCCTGGCTCACCTCAGGGCGCGTCTGCCGTCTCTGGCGCAACTGCTGGTAATTAACCTTGAACCTTCTCTCTCTTGGCCCTAGTGTCTCCTCACCACCGACAACTCAACGCAACCAACGCAACCACTGACCCTCCACTGACGACCAACTGACGACTCACTCACTTGCTTCTTGCGTGCGCGCCTTTTATAGCGCCTCCAGCGATCAAGCCGCCGGCCTTCCTGACACGCCCATCGGTGTGCTCACCTCGGCCCTGGTTGGTCACGCGACCCTCCCGCTCCGCCCTTGATGACGACGGGCGGGCACGCCCCTCTTCCCCTTTATGACGAGGTGGAGACACGCCTTTCTTCTCCGACTCGAGCACATGTTCAATGGTGGTTTTGGAGGGGAGGTAATTGGCAATCGAGGCTTAGCAATGACGAAAGGGGATGTGATAGGAAATGGAGATTTTGGGGATGGGAATGAAAGGGGATCTATTCTCTTTCACTGGTGCAATGGAGTACTTCAATTAATGGGAGACACAGCCTTACCCTAAAACACAGAATAAGAGATAACTATCAAACAGGGGTATTCTATTATTTGGCTGACGTGTATGCTTGTGGACTAATTATGGGATGCCCTTTCACCTTTACACAGCTCCGGAGGTAGGGGGGCACAGAATAAACAATAATAATAATAATACAGCACACAATCAAAAAAATACAGTCCTCATCTCCGCAACACTGCACCCTCCTCCTCTTAGGCACGTCCCGGGCCTACAACTTTTATTTAGTGTGACACGTAGGTGTAGTTCCCTCTACTTTTAACCTGACCCTGAGTGCGACAGTTTTAAAACATAAATAAATGTGTCCCGCTGCTCCATTGCACCCTGCCTAACAGACTTACGCCCACAGTTAACCGAATTGCGGAATGGTCTTCAAACTATACACTGACGGTGGGGAGCATTATTTACAATGACGCTATTTTTATTTACAAAACTAACCCAGGACCTGTGATTGTTCTTTCTGGGGGGGAGACAGTCTGCTCTGCATCGACGCACCATGAAAGCACACAAAAACGCACCAATACACACCCAAGCACCAATCGGTGCAGTCACCATTGTTCATCAATAAAAAATAAATCAACAACCCCGAACCCTGCAGGTGATCTCTTGCTCTTCGGCTCCCTCTGCTGGTTATTATTATTTGGTCTTCCAGATGTTGTCATTCTTTTGCTTTGCTTACTGGCGGCCTATTTGTATTAAAACTTGCACCCAATGTGTCCATTTTTATTTATTTTATTTATGGCCCACAGGGCCGACTAGTGTGGTTCACCTGTGGGGCATCGGTGCCCTGTGGCCAAGGTCCGCCAGCAAGATTTCGGGCCCTCATGGCCGGTTCCAGCAGAGGGGCCATGCCCCAACCCATGGGGTCCATAAGTGGTGCTCGGCCACAGACCTGTGGTCCATAATGTGGTGCATCGATGCAGACAGCTGGTTCTGGGAATTCCGGGCGCACAATGGAGGACTCACGCACGCTCCCCTCGGCACCCAATGGCGCACAGGTCATGTGGGAGACAAAAGGGGAAAGACAAATGAGCGAGGGGTAAGGTCACAAGGGTACACGTCAACAAGGCAATGCAAGGCAAAATGCGTACGGAGAGCGAAATGAGAAAGCTCGTCCCTACCGTACGTCACCCCCCTGTCACCTACACTACCCTTGCCCTTACCCCATATGTACAAAAATCTACACATTACCAATCCGTCGCTACTGTCACGTCTCCCCATATTTCCTCTATACCAAATTCGTCTCCACAATCCCTCTACTTCAAAATTTGCCATCACCAAATTCATCATCAATCCTCATAAGGAGGAAGAGATGGAACATCAAAGCACAATGTCACACCCACGTCATGATGCGTCTCACAATCCAAACATCTGCACAGTAAAATAACAAAACATGGCATGGTGTGGAGTACCTGTCACCTCAGGTGAGTGGATGCAGATGATGCGAGGAGACTCCAATCCTAACTATCCTCTAAATGACCTTAACACACTTTACACTACCCGGGGTCTCTCCCTGCCAATCCATTGGCCAACTTACACTATGGGTTCTAAAAACCAATTCCCATTGACCAAACTGTGGTGCTTCTCAATTTGGGGTCTCACTCCCCCGATTCATCTCCCGGTGCCCTCGCACAATTTCTGGGCTGCGACGTGTAGCTCTCCCAGCAGGTCTACCCACCTGCACACCTCCACCACTGCAGTTGCCACCCGAGCTTACCTAGCTCCTCACCCTAACCTAACTAACTGGGGAAGACCCCTCCTGGCTCTGTCACCACACTCGGTGCCCTCTGGCACTGGGCTACCCGGGTCCGTCCTCCGGATCCTCGGGCCCCATCCACAACAACTACTACCGGCTCCCAGAGCCCACCTGCGGCCTCACCTGGCCGACATCCTCACAGTGGTGGAGTGCCCAACCAACTACACACACTAACAGGCTACACGCCCAGCCATTTCCACAACACTAATGCACCCATCCAAAGACCATTCTTTCACCTCGCACCACAGATGCCAATATCCAACCACAATTTACCTGTACCCTCTACCTAACACTTACACTACCCGCCCCGGGTAGCCGTGATGGGGGTCCACTCTTCCCCCATTCACACCTTCGCACCATCCACTCCACTCCACAATTTCCACCATACTCACTCCACGACCATCCATTCCAATACTCCATACCATTTATTCCATACACCTGTCCTCCATTCACCTGTCGTTGCACACCTGTGCAATCATACCTGGTGCCACCTGCACCCTCCTCCTCTTCCTGGACCAGTTGGTCAACACAACACACATCCCCATCACTCACTCATACACTGCTCCACACACCTGTTCAGTTGCACACCTGTGCAATCACACCTGGTCAATCACACCTGTTCAATCTTCAAACACACGGCATCATCTCAGCTAACTACTCCCCTCTGAAACTTGCGCTTCCCTGTCGTCCCTTTAAACTATTGCGCTCCCACGTCATTATCATCCATACTAATCTACCTGCATCCCCACTACAGGTATCAGTCACTAACTAACCTTAACGTCACCTAATGTCATTTTCGCTAGATCCCTACAAACAATATCCTAACCCACCCGGGCTAGTTTTCACTGCCATACACCCCATAAGCTATAGCGCATTTGCCCCACTCTTCTGTGGGGGGATGGTGGACTGCCCATCCCACCACATCGGGGAGGTCCTACTATCAATTTCGCACACCTAAATCCAACCAATCAAAAATTCTGCCAATCATCTGCCAATCATCAAATTTTGCTTTTTTTCTAATTTCGGGGCCAAAACACTATCCTCATCACCCGTCTACTTATTAGGTCCTCTCGGTGCGCCAATTCCCTTCTAAAGCTCAGCTTCGTACAGCCGAGCAATGAACGCGGGTTCTTTGGTGCCGGCGGCTGGATACGTCCCGCATTCGGGGCAGGGGCGGGGGCTTACCCGGGCCGAGATCCCACGCACCACCTCGGCGTGGAGCCATCCAATGTCCCGATCTCGACCTGCCGGCACGTCTCAACAAAAAGTGGTCGCCATGACGACCCTTCCTATCGAGCTGCCCGCTCCGCCTAGTGGAGCACGGACGCGGCCGTTCCAAGCGAGGCCCAGCGTGGATCGCGTACGGCGGTCCTTTCGAACCCGCCGTGGCTCGGATCCCCGCTGGTTCTCGCGGCACGCGAAGCCCGGCACGCACCGAGGGCCCGATTCGGCTAAAAGTCGCTCTAACCGCTAACCCAGTTACCGTCGATGCCTCACCTGGATGCTTACATGCATACGCTACCCCTTTCTTGCTCATACCTCCAGCTGTTCCCATGCTCCTCGTACCTTTCCTTACACACCTCGGTACACTCATTCCGCTCACCGACTTGGTCACACACCTGACCACCGAACACCTTGGCACACATTCGTCGCTCGCACACCTCACCAACACACCTCTTCGCGCCCCCTCCTCGGTCACCTCCTCTGTGACAATCACAGGTGTGCTCTCATTCGCACACCCAACCACGTGCCTCACGACCAACTCAAGTGTGCATTTCCACACACGCTCTACCATTCCAGGTGTGCCTCCTTCCATTCCAGGTGTAAATCCTCGCTCACCTGTCACAACCAACTCACGCTCCTTGTCACTCTCACTACTTTCACCTCCATTCTTGACAGCGCACTCACCCTTACTCTCGACAGCACACTCTTTCCTCATGCACCTGTCCGTTACACACCTTTCTCACGCACACTCTTGCGCACACTCTCCCGTTACTTCCTCCGTAACACTTACCACACCGCGCTTCCATGTGCTCCCTCGCACACGCGCTTCGACCAACTCACTCTTGACGGCACACTCACTCCTCGGCGTGCACTTTTTCCTCACACACCCCATGGTCGGACATTCTCGCTCACTCTTGACACCAATTGTTACGGATCGCGGTTTAGATGTTATGATGGGCCGAGCGGATGGTCCAACCGCGACCGTTACAGGATCCCCAATTGGCCCGATTCCACCCGACGTTGACCAGATCGCACCACAGATATTCAATCGGGAAACCTCTAAAGCGACCGAAAGAGAAGGAAAAAAAGAGAAGAAGACAGAGTACGGAGGAAGAACAGATTTATTATACACACACAAGCAAAAAGGAGCAATCAAGTTTATTTACAACACATAAGACGCAGGTGACAGTGCAAATACTAGCTTATCCAGACTTAATTAAAGACCCAGGGACAAGACACACAGAACAAACTCACGTACACAAGAAGGGTGGAGGAAAGGAATGAATGCTGGAAGGAGGAATGGGAAGGTTCAGCTGGGGCAGATGGTTCGGGCTTGATCCCGCACGGGACGTCGGCTGGACCTCGACGGCCACCGATGCCACCGCTATCTGGTCCCCGCGGGGTAACGGGTTGAAGCTGCCTGGTGGAGTCAACGCTGCTTCTGGAGCCAAAGCTGCTTCCCTGGCTCACCTCAGGGCGCGTCTGCCGTCTCTGGCGCAACTGCTGGTAATTAACCTTGAACCTTCTCTCTCTTGGCCCTGGTGTCTCCTCACCACCGACAACTCAACGCAACCAACGCAACCACTGACCCTCCACTGACGACCAACTGACGACTCACTCACTTGCTTCTTGCGTGCGCGCCTTTTATAGCGCCTCCAGCGATCAAGCCGCCGGCCTTCCTGACACGCCCATCGGTGTGCTCACCTCGGCCCTGGTTGGTCACGCGACCCTCCCGCTCCGCCCTTGATGACGACGGGCGGGCACGCCCCTCTTCCCCTTTATGACGAGGTGGAGACACGCCTTTCTTCTCCGACTCGAGCACATGTTCAATGGTGGTTTTGGAGGGGAGGTAATTGGCAATCGAGGCTTAGCAATGACGAAAGGGGATGTGATAGGAAATGGAGATTTTGGGGATGGGAATGAAAGGGGATCTATTCTCTTTCACTGGTGCAATGGAGTACTTCAATTAATGGGAGACACAGCCTTACCCTAAAACACAGAATAAGAGATAACTATCAAACAGGGGTATTCTATTATTTGGCTGACGTGTATGCTTGTGGACTAATTATGGGATGCCCTTTCACCTTTACACAGCTCCGGAGGTAGGGGGGCGCAGAATAAACAATAATAATAATAATACAGCACACAATCAAAAAAATACAGTCCTCATCTCCGCAACACTGCACCCTCCTCCTCTTAGGCACGTCCCGGGCCTACAACTTTTATTTAGTGTGACACGTAGGTGTAGTTCCCTCTACTTTTAACCTGACCCTGAGTGCGACAGTTTTAAAACATAAATAAATGTGTCCCGCTGCTCCATTGCACCCTGCCTAACAGACTTACGCCCACAGTTAACCGAATTGCGGAATGGTCTTCAAACTATACACTGACGGTGGGGAGCATTATTTACAATGACGCTATTTTTATTTACAAAACTAACCCAGGACCTGTGATTGTTCTTTCTGGGGGGGAGACAGTCTGCTCTGCATCGACGCACCATGAAAGCACACAAAAACGCACCAATACACACCCAAGCACCAATCGGTGCAGTCACCATTGTTCATCAATAAAAAATAAATCAACAACCCCGAACCCTGCAGGTGATCTCTTGCTCTTCGGCTCCCTCTGCTGGTTATTATTATTTGGTCTTCCAGATGTTGTCATTCTTTTGCTTTGCTTACTGGCAGCCTATTTGTATTAAAACTTGCACCCAATGTGTCCATTTTTATTTCTTTTATTTATGGCCCACAGGGCCGACTAGTGTGGTTCACCTGTGGGGCATCGGTGCCCTGTGGCCAAGGTCCGCCAGCAAGATTTCGGGCCCTCATGGCCGGTTCCAGCAGAGGGGCCATGCCCCAACCCATGGGGTCCATAAGTGGTGCTCGGCCACAGACCTGTGGTCCATAATGTGGTGCATCGATGCAGACAGCTGGTTCTGGGAATTCCGGGCGCACAATGGAGGACTCACGCACGCTCCCCTCGGCACCCAATGGCGCACAGGTCATGTGGGAGACAAAAGGGGAAAGACAAATGAGCGAGGGGTAAGGTCACAAGGGTACACGTCAACAAGGCAATGCAAGGCGAAATGCGTACGGAGAGCGAAATGAGAAAGCTCGTCCCTACCGTACGTCACCCCCCTGTCACCTACACTACCCTTGCCCTTACCCCATATGTACAAAAATCTACACATTACCAATCCATCGCTACTGTCACGTCTCCCCATATTTCCTCTATACCAAATTCGTCTCCACAATCCCTCTACTTCAAAATTTGCCATCACCAAATGCATCATCAATCCTCATAAGGAGGAAGAGATGGAACATCAAAGCACAATGTCACACCCACGTCATGATGCGTCTCACAATCCAAACATCTGCACAGTAAAATAACAAAACATGGCATGGTGTGGAGTACCTGTCACCTCAGGTGAGTGGATGCAGATGGTGCGAGGAGACTCCAATCCTAACTATCCTCTAAATGACCTTAACACACTTTACACGACCCGGGGTCTCTCCCTGCCAATCCATTGGCCAACTTACACTATGGGTTGTAAAAACCAATTCCCATTGACCAAACTGTGGTGCTTCTCAATTTGGGGTCTCACTCCCCCGATTCATCTCCCGGTGCCCTCGCACAATTTCTGGGCTGCGACGTGTAGCTCTCCCAGCAGGTCTACCCACCTGCACACCTCCACCACTGCAGTTGCCACCCGAGCTTACCTAGCTCCTCACCCTAACCTAACTAACTGGGGAAGACCCCTCCTGGCTCTGTCACCACACTCGGTGCCCTCTGGCACTGGGCTACCCGGGTCCGTCCTCCGGATCCTCGGGCCCCATCCACAACAACTACTACCGGCTCCCAGAGCCCACCTGCGGCCTCACCTGGCCGACATCCTCACAGGGGTGGAGAGCCCAACCAACTACACACACTAACAGGCTACACGCCCAGCCATTTCCACAACACTAATGCACCCATCCAAAGACCATTCTTTCACCTCGCACCACAGATGCCAATATCCAACCACAATTTACCTGTACCCTCTACCTAACACTTACACTACCCGCCCCGGGTAGCCGTGATGGGGGTCCACTCTTCCCCCATTCACACCTTCGCACCATCCACTCCACTCCACAATTTCCACCATACTCACTCCACGACCATCCATTCCAATACTCCATACCATTTATTCCATACACCTGTCCTCCATTCACCTGTCGTTGCACACCTGTGCAATCATACCTGGTGCCACCTGCACCCTCCTCCTCTTCCTGGACCAGTTGGTCAACACAACACACATCCCCATCACTCACTCATACACTGCTCCACACACCTGTTCAGTTGCACACCTGTGCAATCACACCTGGTCAATCACACCTGTTCAATCTTCAAACACACGGCATCATCTCAGCTAACTACTCCCCTCTGAAACTTGCGCTTCCCTGTCGTCCCTTTAAACTATTGCGCTCCCACGTCATTATCATCCATACTAATCTACCTGCGTCCCCACTACAGGTATCAGTCACTAACTAACCTTAACGTCACCTAATGTCATTTTCGCTAGATCCCTACAAACAATATCCTAACCCACCCGGGCTAGTTTTCACTGCCATACACCCCATAAGCTATAGCGCATTTGCCCCACTCTTCTGTGGGGGGATGGTGGACTGCCCATCCCACCACATCGGGGAGGTCCTACTATCAATTTCGCACACCTAAATCCAACCAATCAAAAATTCTGCCAATCATCTGCCAATCATCAAATTTTGCTTTTTTTCTAATTTCGGGGCCAAAACACTATCCTCATCACCCGTCTACTTATTAGGTCCTCTCGGTGCGCCAATTCCCTTCTAAAGCTCGGCTTCATACAGCCGAGCAATGAACGCGGGTTCTTTGGTGCCGGCGGCTGGATACGTCCCGCATTCGGGGCAGGGGCGGGGGCTTACCCGGGCCGAGATCCCACGCACCACCTCGGCGTGGAGCCATCCAATGTCCCGATCTCGACCTGCCGGCACGTCTCAACAAAAAGTGGTCGCCATGACGACCCTTCCTATCGAGCTGCCCGCTCCGCCTAGTGGAGCACGGACGCGGCCGTTCCAAGCGAGGCCCAGCGTGGATCGCGTACGGCGGTCCTTTCGAACCCGCCGTGGCTCGGATCCCCGCTGGTTCTCGCGGCACGCGAAGCCCGGCACGCACCGAGGGCCCGATTCGGCTAAAAGTCGCTCTAACCGCTAACCCAGTTACCGTCGATGCCTCACCTGGATGCTTACATGCATACGCTACCCCTTTCTTGCTCATACCTCCAGCTGTTCCCATGCTCCTCGTACCTTTCCTTACACACCTCGGTACACTCATTCCGCTCACCGACTTGGTCACACACCTGACCACCGAACACCTTGGCACACATTCGTCGCTCGCACACCTCACCAACACACCTCTTCGCGCCCCCTCCTCGGTCACCTCCTCTGTGACAATCACAGGTGTGCTCTCATTCGCACACCCAACCACGTGCCTCACGACCAACTCAAGTGTGCATTTCCACACACGCTCTACCATTCCAGGTGTGCCTCCTTCCATTCCAGGTGTACATCCTCGCTCACCTGTCACAACCAACTCACGCTCCTTGTCACTCTCACTACTTTCACCTCCATTCTTGACAGCGCACTCACCCTTACTCTCGACAGCACACTCTTTCCTCATGCACCTGTCCGTTACACACCTTTCTCACGCACACTCTTGCGCACACTCTCCCGTTACTTCCTCCGTAACACTTACCACACCGCGCTTCCATGTGCTCCCTCGCACACGCGCTTCGACCAACTCACTCTTGACGGCACACTCACTCCTCGGCGTGCACTTTTTCCTCACACACCCCATGGTCGGACATTCTCGCTCACTCTTGACACCAATTGTTACGGATCGCGGTTTAGATGTTATGATGGGCCGAGCGGATGGTCCAACCGCGACCGTTACAGGATCCCCAATTGGCCCGATTCCACCCGACGTTGACCAGATCGCACCACAGATATTCAATCGGGAAACCTCTAAAGCGACCGAAAGAGAAGGAAAAAAAGAGAAGAAGACAGAGTACGGAGGAAGAACAGATTTATTATACACACACAAGCAAAAAGGAGCAATCAAGTTTATTTACAACACATAAGACGCAGGTGACAGTGCAAATACTAGCTTATCCAGACTTAATTAAAGACCCAGGGACAAGACACACAAAACAAACTCACGTACACAAGAAGGGTGGAGGAAAGGAATGAATGCTGGAAGGAGGAATGGGAAGGTTCAGCTGGGGCAGATGGTTCGGGCTTGATCCCGCACGGGACGTCGGCTGGACCTCGACGGCCACCGATGCCACCGCTATCTGGTCCCCGCGGGGTAACGGGTTGAAGCTGCCTGGTGGAGTCAACGCTGCTTCTGGAGCCAAAGCTGCTTCCCTGGCTCACCTCAGGGCGCGTCTGCCGTCTCTGGCGCAACTGCTGGTAATTAACCTTGAACCTTCTCTCTCTTGGCCCTGGTGTCTCCTCACCACCGACAACTCAACGCAACCAACGCAACCACTGACCCTCCACTGACGACCAACTGACGACTCACTCACTTGCTTCTTGCGTGCGCGCCTTTTATAGCGCCTCCAGCGATCAAGCCGCCGGCCTTCCTGACACGCCCATCGGTGTGCTCACCTCGGCCCTGGTTGGTCACGCGACCCTCCCGCTCCGCCCTTGATGACGACGGGCGGGCACGCCCCTCTTCCCCTTTATGACGAGGTGGAGACACGCCTTTCTTCTCCGACTCGAGCACATGTTCAATGGTGGTTTTGGAGGGGAGGTAATTGGCAATCGAGGCTTAGCAATGACGAAAGGGGATGTGATAGGAAATGGAGATTTTGGGGATGGGAATGAAAGGGGATCTATTCTCTTTCACTGGTGCAATGGAGTACTTCAATTAATGGGAGACACAGCCTTACCCTAAAACACAGAATAAGAGATAACTATCAAACAGGGGTATTCTATTATTTGGCTGACGTGTATGCTTGTGGACTAATGGGATGCCCTTTCACCTTTACACAGCTCCGGAGGTAGGGGGGCGCAGAATAAACAATAATAATAATAATACAGCACACAATCAAAAAAATACAGTCCTCATCTCCGCAACACTGCACCCTCCTCCTCTTAGGCACGTCCCGGGCCTACAACTTTTATTTAGTGTGACACGTAGGTGTAGTTCCCTCTACTTTTAACCTGACCCTGAGTGCGACAGTTTTAAAACATAAATAAATGTGTCCCGCTGCTCCATTGCACCCTGCCTAACAGACTTACGCCCACAGTTAACCGAATTGCGGAATGGTCTTCAAACTATACACTGACGGTGGGGAGCATTATTTACAATGACGCTATTTTTATTTACAAAACTAACCCAGGACCTGTGATTGTTCTTTCTGGGGGGGAGACAGTCTGCTCTGCATCGACGCACCATGAAAGCACACAAAAACGCACCAATACACACCCAAGCACCAATCGGTGCAGTCACCATTGTTCATCAATAAAAAATAAATCAACAACCCCGAACCCTGCAGGTGATCTCTTGCTCTTCGGCTCCCTCTGCTGGTTATTATTATTTGGTCTTCCAGATGTTGTCATTCTTTTGCTTTGCTTACTGGCAGCCTATTTGTATTAAAACTTGCACCCAATGTGTCCATTTTTATTTATTTTATTTATGGCCCACAGGGCCGACTAGTGTGGTTCACCTGTGGGGCATCGGTGCCCTGTGGCCAAGGTCCGCCAGCAAGATTTCGGGCCCTCATGGCCGGTTCCAGCAGAGGGGCCATGCCCCAACCCATGGGGTCCATAAGTGGTGCTCGGCCACAGACCTGTGGTCCATAATGTGGTGCATCGATGCAGACAGCTGGTTCTGGGAATTCCGGGCGCACAATGGAGGACTCACGCACGCTCCCCTCGGCACCCAATGGCGCACAGGTCATGTGGGAGACAAAAGGGGAAAGACAAATGAGCGAGGGGTAAGGTCACAAGGGTACACGTCAACAAGGCAATGCAAGGCGAAATGCGTACGGAGAGCGAAATGAGAAAGCTCGTCCCTACCGTACGTCACCCCCCTGTCACCTACACTACCCTTGCCCTTACCCCATATGTACAAAAATCTACACATTACCAATCCATCGCTACTGTCACGTCTCCCCATATTTCCTCTATACCAAATTCGTCTCCACAATCCCTCTACTTCAAAATTTGCCATCACCAAATGCATCATCAATCCTCATAAGGAGGAAGAGATGGAACATCAAAGCACAATGTCACACCCACGTCATGATGCGTCTCACAATCCAAACATCTGCACAGTAAAATAACAAAACATGGCATGGTGTGGAGTACCTGTCACCTCAGGTGAGTGGATGCAGATGGTGCGAGGAGACTCCAATCCTAACTATCCTCTAAATGACCTTAACACACTTTACACGACCCGGGGTCTCTCCCTGCCAATCCATTGGCCAACTTACACTATGGGTTCTAAAAACCAATTCCCATTGACCAAACTGTGGTGCTTCTCAATTTGGGGTCTCACTCCCCCGATTCATCTCCCGGTGCCCTCGCACAATTTCTGGGCTGCGACGTGTAGCTCTCCCAGCAGGTCTACCCACCTGCACACCTCCACCACTGCAGTTGCCACCCGAGCTTACCTAGCTCCTCACCCTAACCTAACTAACTGGGGAAGACCCCTCCTGGCTCTGTCACCACACTCGGTGCCCTCTGGCACTGGGCTACCCGGGTCCGTCCTCCGGATCCTCGGGCCCCATCCACAACAACTACTACCGGCTCCCAGAGCCCACCTGCGGCCTCACCTGGCCGACATCCTCACAGGGGTGGAGAGCCCAACCAACTACACACACTAACAGGCTACACGCCCAGCCATTTCCACAACACTAATGCACCCATCCAAAGACCATTCTTTCACCTCGCACCACAGATGCCAATATCCAACCACAATTTACCTGTACCCTCTACCTAACACTTACACTACCCGCCCCGGGTAGCCGTGATGGGGGTCCACTCTTCCCCCATTCACACCTTCGCACCATCCACTCCACTCCACAATTTCCACCATACTCACTCCACGACCATCCATTCCAATACTCCATACCATTTATTCCATACACCTGTCCTCCATTCACCTGTCGTTGCACACCTGTGCAATCATACCTGGTGCCACCTGCACCCTCCTCCTCTTCCTGGACCAGTTGGTCAACACAACACACATCCCCATCACTCACTCATACACTGCTCCACACACCTGTTCAGTTGCACACCTGTGCAATCACACCTGGTCAATCACACCTGTTCAATCTTCAAACACACGGCATCATCTCAGCTAACTACTCCCCTCTGAAACTTGCGCTTCCCTGTCGTCCCTTTAAACTATTGCGCTCCCACGTCATTATCATCCATACTAATCTACCTGCGTCCCCACTACAGGTATCAGTCACTAACTAACCTTAACGTCACCTAATGTCATTTTCGCTAGATCCCTACAAACAATATCCTAACCCACCCGGGCTAGTTTTCACTGCCATACACCCCATAAGCTATAGCGCATTTGCCCCACTCTTCTGTGGGGGGATGGTGGACTGCCCATCCCACCACATCGGGGAGGTCCTACTATCAATTTCGCACACCTAAATCCAACCAATCAAAAATTCTGCCAATCATCTGCCAATCATCAAATTTTGCTTTTTTTCTAATTTCGGGGCCAAAACACTATCCTCATCACCCGTCGACTTATTAGGTCCTCTCGGTGCGCCAATTCCCTTCTAAAGCTCGGCTTCGTACAGCCGAGCAATGAACGCGGGTTCTTTGGTGCCGGCGGCTGGATACGTCCCGCATTCGGGGCAGGGGCGGGGGCTTACCCGGGCCGAGATCCCACGCACCACCTCGGCGTGGAGCCATCCAATGTCCCGATCTCGACCTGCCGGCACGTCTCAACAAAAAGTGGTCGCCATGACGACCCTTCCTATCGAGCTGCCCGCTCCGCCTAGTGGAGCACGGACGCGGCCGTTCCAAGCGAGGCCCAGCGTGGATCGCGTACGGCGGTCCTTTCGAACCCGCCGTGGCTCGGATCCCCGCTGGTTCTCGCGGCACGCGAAGCCCGGCACGCACCGAGGGCCCGATTCGGCTAAAAGTCGCTCTAACCGCTAACCCAGTTACCGTCGATGCCTCACCTGGATGCTTACATGCATACGCTACCCCTTTCTTGCTCATACCTCCAGCTGTTCCCATGCTCCTCGTACCTTTCCTTACACACCTCGGTACACTCATTCCGCTCACCGACTTGGTCACACACCTGACCACCGAACACCTTGGCACACATTCGTCGCTCGCACACCTCACCAACACACCTCTTCGCGCCCCCTCCTCGGTCACCTCCTCTGTGACAATCACAGGTGTGCTCTCATTCGCACACCCAACCACGTGCCTCACGACCAACTCAAGTGTGCATTTCCACACACGCTCTACCATTCCAGGTGTGCCTCCTTCCATTCCAGGTGTACATCCTCGCTCACCTGTCACAACCAACTCACGCTCCTTGTCACTCTCACTACTTTCACCTCCATTCTTGACAGCGCACTCACCCTTACTCTCGACAGCACACTCTTTCCTCATGCACCTGTCCGTTACACACCTTTCTCACGCACACTCTTGCGCACACTCTCCCGTTACTTCCTCCGTAACACTTACCACACCGCGCTTCCATGTGCTCCCTCGCACACGCGCTTCGACCAACTCACTCTTGACGGCACACTCACTCCTCGGCGTGCACTTTTTCCTCACACACCCCATGGTCGGACATTCTCGCTCACTCTTGACACCAATTGTTACGGATCGCGGTTTAGATGTTATGATGGGCCGAGCGGATGGTCCAACCGCGACCGTTACAGGATCCCCAATTGGCCCGATTCCACCCGACGTTGACCAGATCGCACCACAGATATTCAATCGGGAAACCTCTAAAGCGACCGAAAGAGAAGGAAAAAAAGAGAAGAAGACAGAGTACGGAGGAAGAACAGATTTATTATACACACACAAGCAAAAAGGAGCAATCAAGTTTATTTACAACACATAAGACGCAGGTGACAGTGCAAATACTAGCTTATCCAGACTTAATTAAAGACCCAGGGACAAGACACACAGAACAAACTCACGTACACAAGAAGGGTGGAGGAAAGGAATGAATGCTGGAAGGAGGAATGGGAAGGTTCAGCTGGGGCAGATGGTTCGGGCTTGATCCCGCACGGGACGTCGGCTGGACCTCGATGGCCACCGATGCCACCGCTATCTGGTCCCCGCGGGGTAACGGGTTGAAGCTGCCTGGTGGAGTCAACGCTGCTTCTGGAGCCAAAGCTGCTTCCCTGGCTCACCTCAGGGCGCGTCTGCCGTCTCTGGCGCAACTGCTGGTAATTAACCTTGAACCTTCTCTCTCTTGGCCCTGGTGTCTCCTCACCACCGACAACTCAACGCAACCAACGCAACCACTGACCCTCCACTGACGACCAACTGACGACTCACTCACTTGCTTCTTGCGTGCGCGCCTTTTATAGCGCCTCCAGCGATCAAGCCGCCGGCCTTCCTGACACGCCCATCGGTGTGCTCACCTCGGCCCTGGTTGGTCACGCGACCCTCCCGCTCCGCCCTTGATGACGACGGGCGGGCACGCCCCTCTTCCCCTTTATGACGAGGTGGAGACACGCCTTTCTTCTCCGACTCGAGCACATGTTCAATGGTGGTTTTGGAGGGGAGGTAATTGGCAATCGAGGCTTAGCAATGACGAAAGGGGATGTAATAGGAAATGGAGATTTTGGGGATGGGAATGAAAGGGGATCTATTCTCTTTCACTGGTGCAATGGAGTACTTCAATTAATGGGAGACACAGCCTTACCCTAAAACACAGAATAAGAGATAACTATCAAACAGGGGTATTCTATTATTTGGCTGACGTGTATGCTTGTGGACTAATTATGGGATGCCCTTTCACCTTTACACAGCTCCGGAGGTAGGGGGGCGCAGAATAAACAATAATAATAATAATACAGCACACAATCAAAAAAATACAGTCCTCATCTCCGCAACAATATATTGTGAGGCAGTTGCAGGAGAAGTACATGGAGAAGAGGAAGAAGTTGTTTCTTGGGTTTGTTGATCTGGAGAAAGCATTCGATAGGGTTCCACGTGAAGTAGTGACATGGGCATTGAGGAAGTTAGGTGTGGAGGAATGGTTGATCAGAGTAGTGATGGCAATGTACAAGAGCACGTACAGCTGTAAGGACGAAGGACGGGAACAGTGGTGAGTTTTAGGTGAAGGTGGGAGTGCATCAGGGGTCGGTACTAAGTCCACTACTATTTGTAGCTGTGATGGAGGTGCTGGCTCGGAACGTAAAGGAGGGTTTACCGTGGGAGTTGTTTTATGCAGATGATCTGGTGTTGATTACAGAAAGTATGGATGGACTGAAGGAGAAGATGAACAAGTGGAAGGAATGTATGGATACAAAAGGTCTGAAGGTGAATATCGGAAAAACGAAGGTGATAGCAAGTGGTAAAGCATGTGGTGAGGTGGAAAGAACTGGGAAGTGGCCATGTGCTGTGTGCAGGAAGGGTGTCGGAGTGAACTCCATTCAATGTACAATGTGCGCTGAGTGGGTTCATCAAAAATGTAGTGGTTTGAGATGGTCATTAACCAGTGTGGCAGCTACATTCAAGTGTAAGGTGTGCACAGAGGGAGCTGCAAATGGAGGAAATGTTGAGTTGGATATTGGAGACGGCGTGAAGCTGGAAGGTGTGAAAACATTTTGTTACCTCGGAGACATGCTGAATGGAGAAGGTGGATCAGACTCGGCAACGGGTGCTCGAGTGAGATGTGCATGGAAGAAGTTTTGGGAACTGAGTGGCGTGCTGACGAGGAGGGGATTGCCGTTGAAGCTGAAGGGAAAGGTGTATGCTGCGTGTGTGAGAAGTGTTATGATTTATGGGAGCGAGACATGGGTAATGAACGTAGAGCAGCAATGAAGGCTGGAAAGGGTGGAAATGCGAATGGTTCGGTGGATGTGTGGAGTATCGTTGAGAGAGAGGAAGACAAATGATGAATTGCGAAAGATGATGGGAATAGAGCCTGTGATTGATGCTGTGAAGAGAAACAGGTTGAGGTGGTTTGGTCATGTGTTGAGGAAGGATGAAAGTGACTGGTTGAGAAGAGTGATGGAAATGAATGAAGAAGGAAGTAGAGGACGGGGAAGACCGAGAAAGACTTGGCTAAAGGTGGTGGCAGAAGAAATGCGAGCAAGGGGGTTAAACAAGCAGAGATGCAGAAAATAGGGCAAAATGGAGAAGATTGTCATGGGGACCGCAAGGCTAATCCCTGCTCTAGCAGGAAAAATGGCCTTAAAATGCCTGTTGTTGTTTTGTATTTTTGTATATATCTATATATATATATATGTGTGCAGCGTCTGTCCTGTGTTGTGTTGTGTTGTCCTGTGTTGTCACTGAACTACTTTCTCAAACTTTTGTGAAATCGTACCAAACTTCTGGAATGCACATATCTCTCCCGTCGGTATGTCCTAAGGGTATTCCTTTGAAAAAATGTCCTTTTTGGGGGGGGGGGGGGGGATTTTTTGTGAATTTTTTTTTTTCAACTTCAATTGTTTATAAGATGTGATATCACGTATATTACAAATACATTTGTGCAAAATAATTGTTTGAATTATGATTGGTTTAAACCATGACAAAACGGCAACTCGGGTGCAGTCATTTATCTATATATCTACACATCTGGGCAGTGTCTGTGTTGTCACTTAACGACTCCCTCAAACTTTTGTTTCCGTGGTTGTGAAGTGTTTTTAATAACATTGTGGTGGTTTTGAATCACGTGGTGTTGAGGTATTTTGAATTATGTGGTGGTGAGGTGTTTTTAAATGACGTGGTGGTGAGGTGTTTTTAAATCACATGGTGGTGAGGTGTTTTAATATCACATGGTGGTGAGGTGTTTTAAAATCACATGGTGGTGAGGTGTTTTAAATTACGTGGTGGTGAGGTGTTTTAATATCACATGGTGGTGAGGTGTTTTTAAATCACATGGTGGTGAGGTGTTTTAAATTACGTGGTGGTGAGGTATTTATAATTACGTGGTGGTGAAGTGTTTTTATTAGGTGGTGGTGAGGTGTTTTGAATTAGTTGGTGATGAGGTGTTTTGAATTATGTGGTGGTGAGGTGTTTTGAATTACTTGGTGGTGAGGTGTTGTTAAATGACGTGGTGGTGAGGTGTTTTTAATTTCGTGGCTGTGAGGTGTTTTTATTATGTGTTTTATGGCTGTGAGGTGTTTTTATTACGTGTTTTATGGCTGTGAGGTGTTTTTATTACGTGTTTTATGGCTGTGAGGTGTTTTTATTACGTGTTTTATGGCTTTGAGGTGTTTTTATTACATGTTTTATGGCTGTGAGGTGTTTTTATTACGTGTTTTATGGCTGTGAGGTGTTTTTAATTTTGTGGTGGTGAGGTGTTTTTAATTTCGTGGTGGTGAGGTGTTTTTATCATGTGTTTTATGGTGGTGAGGTGTTTTTATTACGTGTTTTATGGCTGTGAGGTGATTTTATTACGTGTTTTATGGCTGTGAGGTGTTTTTATTTTCGTGGTGGTGAGGTGTTTTTATTACGTGTTTTATGGCTGTGAGGTGTTTTTATTACGTGCTTGATGGTTGTGAGGTGTTTTTATTACATGTTTTATGGCTGTGAGGTGTTTTTATTACGTGTTTTATGGCTGTGAGGTGTTTTTATTACGTGTTTTATGGCTGTGAGGTGTTTTTAATTTTGTGGTGGTGAGGTGTTTTTATTACGTGTTTTATGGCTTTGAGGTGTTTTTATTACATGTTTTATGGCTGTGAGGTGTTTTTATTACGTGTTTTATGGCTGTGAGGTGTTTTAATTTTGTGGTGGTGAGGTGTTTTTATTACGTGTTTTATGGCTTTGAGGTGTTTTTATTACATGTTTTATGGCTGTGAGGTGTTTTTATTACGTGTTTTATGGCTGTGAGGTGTTTTAATTTTGTGGTGGTGAGGTGTTTTTAATTTCGTGGTGGTGAGGTGTTTTTATCATGTGTTTTATGGTGGTGAGGTGTTTTTATTATGTGTTTTATGGCTGTGAGGTGATTTTATTACGTGTTTTATGGCTGTGAGGTGTTTTTATTTTCGTGGTGGTGAGGTGTTTTTATTACGTGTTTTATGGCTGTGAGGTGTTTTTATTACGTGTTTTATGGCTGTGAGGTGTTTTTAATTTCGTTGTGGTGAGGTGTTTTCATTACGTGTTTTATGGCTGTGAGGTGATTTTAATTTCGTTGTGGTGAGGTGTTTTTATTACGTGTTTTATGGCTGTGAGGTGTTTTTAATTTCGTTGTGGTGAGGTGTTTTTATTACGTGCTTGATGGCTGTGAGGTGTTTTTATTACATGTTTTATGGCTGTGAGGTGTTTTTATTACGTGTTTTATGGCTGTGAGGTGTTTTTATTACGTGTTTTATGGCTGTGAGGTGTTTTTAATTTTGTGGTGGTGAGGTGTTTTTATTACGTGTTTTATGGCTTTGAGGTGTTTTTATTACATGTTTTATGGCTGTGAGGTGTTTTTATTACGTGTTTTATGGCTGTGAGGTGTTTTAATTTTGTGGTGGTGAGGTGTTTTTATTACGTGTTTTATGGCTTTGAGGTGTTTTTATTACGTGTTTTATGGCTGTGAGGTGTTTTTAATTTTGTGGTGGTGAGGTGTTTTTAATTTCGTGGTGGTGAGGTGTTTTTATCATGTGTTTTATGGTGGTGAGGTGTTTTTATTATGTGTTTTATGGCTGTGAGGTGTTTTTATTTTCGTGGTGGTGAGGTGTTTTTATTACGTGTTTTATGGCTGTGAGGTGTTTTTATTACGTGTTTTATGGCTGTGAGGTGTTTTTAATTTCGTTGTGGTGAGGTGTTTTCATTACGTGTTTTATGGCTGTGAGGTGATTTTATTACGTGTTTTATGGCTGTGAGGTGTTTTTAATTTCGTTGTGGTGAGGTGTTTTTATTACGTGCTTGATGGCTGTGAGGTGTTTTCAATTTCGTGGTGGTGAGGTGTTTTGAATTACTTGGTGGTGAGGTGTTGTTAAATGACGTGGTGGTGAGGTGTTTTTAATTTCGTGGCTGTGAGGTGTTTTTATTATGTGTTTTATGGCTGTGAGGTGTTTTTATTACGTGTTTTATGGCTGTGAAGTGTTTTTATTACGTGTTTTATGGCTGTGAGGTGTTTTTATTACATGTTTTATGGCTGTGAGGTGTTTTTATTACGTGTTTTATGGCTTTGAGGTGTTTTTATTACATGTTTTATGGCTGTGAGGTGTTTTTATTACGTGTTTTATGGCTGTGAGGTGTTTTTAATTTTGTGGTGGTGAGGTGTTTTTAATTTCGTGGTGGTGAGGTGTTTTTATCATGTGTTTTATGGTGGTGAGGTGTTTTTATTATGTGTTTTATGGCTGTGAGGTGATTTTATTACGTGTTTTATGGCTGTGAGGTGTTTTTATTACGTGTTTTATGGCTGTGAGGTGTTTTTATTACATGTTTTATGGCTGTGAGGTGTTTTTATTACGTGTTTTATGGCTGTGAGGTGTTTTTAATTTTGTGGTGGTGAGGTGTTTTTATTACGTGTTTTATGGCTGTGAGGTGTTTTTAATTTCGTTGTGGTGAGGTGTTTTCATTACGTGTTTTATGGCTGTGAGGTGTTTTTATTACGTGTTTTATGGCTGTGAGGTGTTTTTAATTTCGTTGTGGTGAGGTGTTTTCATTACGTGTTTTATGGCTGTGAGGTGTTTTTATTACGTGTTTTATGGCTGTGAGGTGTTTTTATTACGTGTTTTATGGCTGTGAGGTGTTTTTAATTTCGTTGTGGTGAGGTGTTTTCATTACGTGTTTTATGGCTGTGAGGTGTTTTTATTACGTGTTTTATGGCTGTGAGGTGTTTTTAATTTCGTTGTGGTGAGGTGTTTTTATTACGTGTTTTATGGCTGTGAGGTGTTTTTATTACGTGTTTTATGGCTGTGAGGTGTTTTTAATTTCGTTGTGGTGAGGTGTTTTCATTATGTGTTTTATGGCTGTGAGGTGTTTTTATTACGTGTTTTATGGCTGTGAGGTGTTTTTAATTTCGTTGTGGTGAGGTGTTTTTATTACGTGTTTTATGGCTGTGAGGTGTTTTTATTACGTGCTTGATGGCTGTGAGGTGTTTTCAATTTCGTGGTGGTGAGGTGTTTTTAATTTCGTGGTGGTGAGGTGTTTTTATTATGTGTTTTATGGTGGTGAGGTGTTTTGAATTACGTGGTGGTGAGGTGTTTTGAATTACGTGGTGGTGAGGTGTTTTGAATTACTTGGTGGTGAGGTATTTTGAATTACGTGGTGGTGAGGTGTTTTGAATTACTTGGTGGTGAGGTGTAATCGTCCCAAACTTCCAGTCTGCACCTACCCCTCCCCTATGTATGTGCTGAGGGGTTCTTTGTTGAAAAAAAAACATTCAACCTAAATCTTTCACCTAAATTGCCTATAAAAATGTAATATCACAAACACAACAAATACATTTGTGCAAAGTAATTGTTTGTATTATGATTGGTGAAAATCATGACAACACAGCAACTCAGGTACAGTCATTAGCCTCAGCTAAAATAAGCCCGTTCCTCAGTATCGACACTTGCGCTCGCCTCACCAAGCTAGTATATATATATATATATATATATATATATATATATATATATATATATATATATATATATACCTTCCCTGCCTAACCACACAAGAAGTTTGAGGGGAGAATACTTAAGGTCATTAAAGAAGTAGTAGAGATGTTACTGGCTGGAGTATTCTCTATAAAAAATTAAAAAAAAGTTCCAGGTTATACCCTCTTACTTTTTACTCATCTTGGTAAGTTACACCCTCTCACCTGCACTATATTGGGTCATTATGGACGTTGTCTTTCTAGTTAAATACAAGTGGAAAAAAATAGCCTCACCCTGCCTCACACCTAGCTCGGCTTCACGCTGTTGAAACCAAAGCTTTCAGAATCATTGGAATCTCCTGCAATGAGGCTAAGTCAGAGGGCCTTTCACTTTCTCACCACAGGCAGGTTGGTGGTCTTTCTGTCTTCTACCGACTCCTCTCCGGCCTAGCTCCCCCAGCTCTATCTGCACTCTGTCCCCCAAAGATTCCTACAGGTCGCACAAGATCTGCCAGCAACCCTCTTCTGGTGAAATTGCGAAAATCAAGACTCTCTGCTCACCTTCACTCTTTCATTCCTCTTTTCTCCCGCATCTGGAACAAACTCCCTCACTCTCTTCAATCCCACTCCTCCCTCCAGGTCTTTTAAACAGCTGTGCACCACCATCTCTTATCTTCCCCCATCCAAAACCTTGATCTTTTCTACCCCCATTAATTCACCCCAGATCCACTTTTTTGAAATACTGACTTCTTTCCTGGAAGTTCTAGCAGTGTCCATATGTTTTATACCTCTCCCACACCCCCCTCCCATGCCCCCACGCCCCAGGCCCTCTCCCTCCCACAGATCTCCCGATGTCCCTGTTCTCTACTGTTGTACTTGTGTGCTTCCCTCTCTCCCCCCATCTTGTCACCGCTCCCTTTATTGTATGTTTTGTGTGCCCGTTTTTCTTTTGTGTGATTAATGTTAGCTCTTACACGAGTCTCGATCTTGTACACAAAAAAAAAAAATCAAGGAATTGGGTGGAATCAATTGAAGGAAGCTTCTCAATGCTGCTCAAGATCATGAAAGCTGGCAGAACATAATAAGAGTGACTTGGTCTCAGACATCGGAACGATGATCATGCACACCGATGATAGTCACGACAAAGGAAGAGGCAAAGTTAGATTCGATCAAAAAGATTTTGATAAATATCGAAATACTTCCCAGAGGAAAATACGAAATGAGTTGTCAATTCTTGCATATTGATTCATATATTTTTTGCATATATACTGCCTTTTTATCTTTTTATCTAAGATTCATCATGATATTAAGTGTTAATCTTATCTAATCAATTGCATTGTCTTCTAATTAGATGAACCATGTCCCTTGAACCATGATGAACCATTAGATGAACCAGATTACTAGCTGCCGAAGCAGTCTCTTCGCAAACGCTATTGCTGGGTGGTTTGCCATTGCCTTCCCAGCGACAGAGAAAGAATTTGACATTTGTGTAGGGTAGTGACATGCAATGGCTTTACTAATTTCGAAAGGCACTGTGACCTTTTTAACATCCACAAGTGAATGCTGACAAAGGGGACATTCACATCAACAACCCATTCCACCAGGACAGTGTGCTTTATGATCTGACAACCTGGTCCCTCTCGGCCCTCTCCCGTTGGAATTTTGTGCATTTAAGATTGTTCACGGTTCTGTTTAAATATTATTTAAATATGTTTAAACTTTCCCCTTCAGTGTTTTATTCAGTGGTATATTACAACACGCTGTTTTTCTTCATATTTAAAAGGCTTCTTTCAATTTCCTCTCCAACTCATTCCACTTCAAAAAAAATTAACAGTTTAACACTAACAGCATCACTAACACAATAATAATTGTTACAATTATAATATTGCCATAACAAACAAGAGTAATTCGGAACCTGCATCATTCTCACCACAATCATCATAACATTATTAGGGTAAGAAGGAAAACAAGAAAAAAAATTAATGGAGTACTGTGTCCAAAAAAAATAATTATATATATATATGTATGTATATATATCAATATGGATGAATCAATATGGATGGCCCTCAAATGAATTGGACTGCCTCTTTATCTTAATCACATCTCTCTAATTCTTGCTTAAGTCCAGATTATCCTTCTTACCTGAAACATATTGATAATGATAAAAATCACAGCTATACCTGAGAACCTTGTCTTTGCCTTCACAGATGATCTGACAACTCGTTTGCAATTGAAGTCAGTAGATCAGTCAGATGCTCGCCTGATGGAAAAGTCAAACTTAGCAAGACCTCAAGAGAGATCGGTTTTCAAAACACAGTAGAATCTAAAGTTAGACAATACAACCTGTCTACCATACCGGAAGAAAGTGATACACCCACCACCTGGTATAACTCTGTTGTCAGACTGCTTAGTAACCCTTCCATCTATCACATATCCAAGTAATTGCTCCTTTACATTATTAATAAACAAAAAAGTAGAAGGTCTTTGTGAAAGAAGAAATGTTCACAGATTGTATTCTAAGAGACAAATACAAAGAGGCATTACTCAGAATGAAGCTGCCTGACCAACTTTCCAAAGTGGCCAAGAAGTAGGATATGCTGACATCTCAGCTTGAAAGGAACACCTGGAGGGGTTGATTGCAAAAAGCAATTTTATACTTTCTAGCCAAAAGTGACATCAGTGCAACATGGGACCCTCCAGTAATGGAGCCAAATGCCCCCAGAAAGAGAAATCTGCCTTAATATTTTTACACTGCATATGCTTCAGCTGGGATTACAGATCTTGTTGGAAGATATGCAGCACACCTTTCATGATTTTACCCACTGGGGGTAAAAAAAAAAGGGTGTTGCATATGATACAAGATTCAGAGTTTCAAATATAGTCCAAACAACAGGAATTTTGAATATGGTACGATGAGAGGATGCGTCACTTTTGGAAGCCTGGAGCTCTAAAAAGGTTGACAGTGACTAATTGGGTTCTGAAAAACCAACTGGATAGATAATGCTGATGGTGAAACTCATTTAACAAAATCAATTAAAAGACATGCATATGACCGAGGCGTGATCGACTAAGACATGGCCGAACGTGTCTCTTACCTTGATTCTCAAAAATATACTAATGGCGAGAAGATGAAAAGCATGCATTCGGTACCGATTTCGTTAAATCAGAGATGTATAAAGTTTGAAAGAAGAAAAGATGACATGCCTTTTGAAATCCTAAAGATAATTTCAATCTGAAAGGTGAATACAAGAAAGTTTCTTATAATATGAATAAAAAGTGGCTGGACTTGAATAGTTTTAACATGAAAAAAACATCAGGTCAAATTCGTAATTAAAAGTGCATTTCACAAAGGGATAAGTATATAATACTTATGAGGGACATGGTATAGAGCCATAACACAAAGATGTTGACAACAGCAATCCAGTGAGTGTTGGGTATTATTTTATTTTTATTAAATAATACAAAGTCTAGGCTCGTGGAAGAGCTATGACACAGAACAGATCAGGACACAGCATAGCGAAGGGAACAGCAAACGAAAGGGAAACGCCAACAGCAGGACAAAGGGAGAATATAGATGGAGACGGACAACCAGGGGATGCAAGTAACAATGAATGGTTGGGGAGAACACAAGGTGTGGACAATATAGATTATAGATAGATAAGAAATGTTTTGGGAGAGGTGGAGAAAAGATCATGGTTTTGAATAGGGAATCACTCGAGATGGTGGTGAACAACTGTCTTGAAGACCTGGAGGGAAGAGCGAGATTGAAGAGAATGGGAAAAAGAGGAATAAAGAAGTGGAGGTGAGCAATGGTTCTGGATTAAGGCAGTTTCACTCGGAGGGAGTTGCTTGGTGGACCGCATGTGTCCTGCAGATACATGAGAGTGAGGGGTGTGGGGGGACAGAGAATGGTGTGTGGGGGGAGGGGGACTTTAGGTCGTAGGTTGTACACAGCAACTGCCCAGGGTAGTACTACCGTTCTGACTTAGGAGCATTGAAGTGGTGCCTGAAACCATCTTACACTCTCTGTGTCAGGATTGCTAGTCTAACTTTCTGTATAACCCAAATTATAGCTACCCGGCCAGCTTCAATCTCTCTTTCTCGCAAAAAACACCATTCACTTTTCATCATACACTTTTATTCTCTTTTTTTTTTAAGGCCTGGCCTTGATGAGGGCTATACAGGCTGTGCCTGGAGCCTTCAACATAAAAATAATGGAGAGGGTGTTGTGTGCAAGACCAGAAATGATGCGCAAGAAGACAGAGAGACCACCGACCTGTTGGCGATGGCAATGTGGTAGGCCCATAGGCACAGCTTCATTGTGAGAGATTCCAATGATGTTGAAAGGTTTGGTTTCCATGGCATCAAGCTGAGCAAAATGTGAGGCAGGAGAGCCTGCCCAGAAGGGAGAGCAGTACTCCATCAAGCTGTGGATAAAAGCCTTGCAGATGGATAGGAACTCAGGAGGTGTGCCAAGGTAGGACTTTGCATGACAAAGGATGCCCAGTCTGGCTTTGGAGGCCAACTTTGAAATATGACTTGCCCAACAGAGATAATGGCTGAGTGTGAGACCCATGAGTTTGAGTGACTGAACCTCTTTGAGAGGGTTGTTGGGAAAGGATATGGGAGGATTTTAGGCACGGTCATTTCGGAGAGAGATAGTGAGTGTGTGGGATTTCTCAGGACTGAAAGACATATTCCAAATGTTTGACCAGATTGTGATTTTGTCAAAGTCTGAGAAGAGCGTAGATGCCGCTGCTGTCTGTCAGAAGGATGAAGGATGTCACAGCAGAAAGTGGAGTCATCAGCCAAGAGAGGATTTTCCAGAGAGTCAGAGAAATCATTGATGGAGATTAGGAAAAAGATGAGGACTAAACCACTGCCATTGGGTATTCCAGCATTAACAAGGAGAAGAGAATAAAGGGGTTCCATTGAGAGCCACACATTGGCTACGAGAGTGGAGGAAGTCGGTAATACAAGGGTAGAATTGGCCTTGGATTCCATAGGCAGACAGTTTGGAGAACAAGGCAGAATGCCAGACTGTATCGAAAGCTCGAGGTATGTCGAGAGACGGCCCTCTTCCACCAAAATACTAAAAAGTTAGACTGAAAGTTGGATTAAGATCGATATTAATAAATTAGACTGAAAATAAAGCTTTCTGGTTATGAAACTTTGATTTTGCTTCCTTACAAGTACAACCCTAAAATCCCATTTAACGAGAACACTAATAAGTTGATTTGTTTGGCATTCCCAAATGGGCACCAAGGTCAATATTACGTGACCCCAGTCCCAGGAATGACTCAAACCAAGTTATTGAGCGATACCATATCCTGTACGATATTGTGTTGATTTGTCAATATTGTCTCCTAATATCTTCGTAATCATGCAAGACTTTAGTGGTGTCCAAATGTCATCATTCTGCAAGTAAAATATGTACAAGCTCCACGTGCACGCCTGCCTTATAGAATTCCAAAGATAAGAAAAAGAAAATCGGCAAATAAGAGTACAAGGATCCAAAGGAATAACAACCCTAACAAAAACCCAAACCATGTCAATACAAAAACAATGAAGCACAAGAAGACTGTTTCCTAGCAGTCTGTTTGTCAGTGGCATCTGAGTGCTGACTTCATGTTACTGTGGCTCCAGGTTTCAGTTTCACATACTGTGCTCATTTGTCCATCGCTTCTTGATGTCTATGTCTTTGTATAACATTGCATAAACGATTCGATGAGCATTATACACTGGATATATAAACAACATACCAAGCAGATTTGTATAGACCATTATTTATATTACAATAATTTATTCGAAAAAAGTAAAATTTTGAAACTGCTTCTGAGCCTTTGAATTCATGCCCTTGATGAATGAGCAAGGCCGTGTGAAAGCAGCCATTGTTTACACCAAACTCTTCTTTGCACGTCCATGGCTCAGGCACTGTTCCCTTTCCTGCCCTGGATGCAGCTTCTGTTTGCTAATCGTGATACACATTCTCCAGAGCTGCGTTTGTTGAATTTCGTCTCTGACTGTCAGATATAGCTCGTGAGAAACACAAAACAAACTAATGTTTTTTAATCGCAACAAACGTGAAGTCCGCTCGAATCATCTTAATCCTTGCGTCACTTGCAAGAATACCAACACAAATCAGAAATAAATTTTGGGGGAAACTTGAAGTGGGATGATTCAACAAGCAAGAGGAATTGATGATTCAAATGCTGATGATTGATGATTGATGAATTCATGAATTGATGAAATTGATGAATTGAATTGATGATTCAAATTCAAATGCAAGCAAGCAAGATGATTCAACAAGCAAGAGAAACAAACTTCTCAAAATTGGAGAAGCACTGTGCTGAAAATGCACAAGCGCACAGCCAAATCAAATTTTTATGAAGAATGACCGCACTATGGTCACAACCTGCGAAAAAATCTGGTAACGGAGCAAAATAAATCTGAATGATGACGTAGATAACAAGATAATATGGGACTTTCAAAACGACTATGAATGATAACAAGGCCTTTCACGCATGTGCTGTCTGTGTGTTTGCAGTGACTCGCTTTTGCTAGTGCAAGCACTTTTAAGTTGCCATTGCTAGCACAAAATCGGTAGGTGAAAGTCTTTTTAACATAATCTTCAGCATTTCACTGAAAGAGTTGGAATTTTAAAATGGTTAACAGTAATTGTGGTGTTCCTGAATGCAAATCAAATTCACGAAAAAATATAGGAAATACGAGAAATATCCGTGGATGAGGGGTGTCGAGTTCCAATAATTTCCTGGTAATACAAGCGAGTGGCGGCAGACACACACATGCTTCTCCTTTCAGCATTAGATGCAAAAATCTAGTACAATTTCCCTTGTGGCCCAGAACAAAACAAGAAATGTATTTATAACAGCCCTCACAGGTCCCATTCCCCACCCCACCCCAGTCTCACCCCCCCCCCCCTTCCCCAAAAAGCATGATTAATAGTAATATCATTTTTAAAGTTTATTTGAAACCTTCCCTGTGTATTCACGTGCCCCAGATATGACCTTCCCATCGGTGTTCAGAAGTACCCAAACTAGGTACGGTGGATGGGGTGTCTCCCTCCAAATCTTTTGTTGTGCAGAGGAATATCCCAGCTTTCTCACACGTACTTTTCAGAGTATTTTCAGCTTCTGTTGGAAGCTTTGTGAGCCATTTTATGTAGCAATCCTTATCGCACACACATGATAGCAGTTAGCATTCATTTATAGGGGTTTCTGCACACGCATGTCAAGCATTCTGGGGCCGATTTATGTCATTTTTAAAGTATCGTATTCATGCCTGTTATTCTTCCTTTTAAATTGTGGCAACCAAATTATCCAAAAGGCTAACAATAATGGATAACAATAATTTTTGCAGAGTAAAAATATACTTATTTGTGCCAGCTTTTCAATAGTTCCCTGAATTAATGTCTTTTCTCAATGCACGGACTAACCGAACGTGCTTTGAATAGATGTGATAGGATCAGTGTAGAGGAGTGGCGGATTGCCCATGTCCTGGTAAAGTTTTTGTTCCGTCAAGGAACAACTTTCAAGTGTAAGTTTGGCATAAGAGAACAGAAATCGACAATTTTGACTAACTGTACCATACAAGGAAAATATTTGCTCTGATTTTCCCATCTGCTTATCCACACAACAAACAATTTAATACGAGTTCCCTTAAAAGGAATCCCGATGCAAGAGGAAGCCATTAGGCCCATCAAAGCCTGCACTATTATTACCAACTTGTGGTTGGTTGTTCGTGCTCTCCCCTTTTTAAATGCTGAGCATCAAGTAGGAAGCAGCAGTACGATATTAGAAGTCGTCGGTATGACTTGGCTGGGGCTCGAATTGCTGACCCCCCAGACTTAGAGCGAACACGAACCATTAAGCAATAAAAACAATCAAAATGTTAATAATCATTTGTATACAGGTGTATGTGGCATCATATTATCGCAAATCGTGTAAAGCAATAACAACCTCAGACAACTCGAGGGCAACCCTACTTACTAGTTTCGATCATATATATTCAGGGCGTCCAGTAGATTAAAACCTGTTTACCCTACCAGCTACCAAGCAGTAACTAACAAAAAGTCAGTTGTAGACAAAATCTGGCATACATTATTGGCAGATAGACAAAAGCCAAAACAGCATCACAAACATAATGAATACATTTTGGAACTTCGTGACATTGTAGCAGCACTGTGATAGTTGTAAATTTATTTCATGCTCTACGGCTTTTAACTATCGGTGGCCTCGTAATAACCTGTTGTTGTAACTGTCTGCTGTTTTAGTTACTCCTCCCAAGGGAGTTTTTGATCCATTTAGGAATGAATAGCATCAATGTTTGTTTTTGTAACATACAGAGTTCAAGGGTTCATAATGGAGCTGAAATGACAGAGGAAGGAATGCTGACAATATGGCAGCAGGGTAGTGAGGAACAGATATATATATATATATTGTTACAATTTTTAGAACTTTCACATCAAATTTAGTATTAAAATTCCTTATAAATAACCCCCTGTGTACATTTCCCCCTTAATTGGCTGTTAATTGAAATGAGCACCTTAGCTAGTCCATGTACAAGCACGTAGCCAATCATATAACCTCTCTATAGTTATTTCATTAGACTGTGTTTCAGATAAGGCTGTGTGTCCAATAGTCGATCTTACGTTGCACCAAAATCAAATAAGATAGATCCCCTTTCGATGACCCCAGAACCTACATCTCCAACAGCATTCGCCTACATCACCAACTGCATTCACCGCCATTGCCCATGTGCTCCAACTCGGAGAAGAAGGGCGTGGCCCACCCATCGTCATCAAGAGGCGGAGCCAAGAAAGCCCTTGCCGACCAACCAAGAATGAGTGGGTTTGGCTTGAGAGGGCGGAGAGAGACGATTGAGCAGTTTCGCGAACGTTCCAGGGTGTGGCACTATATAACCCGTTGCGCGGAGCCCCCTCCTCAGTTCTGAGGGAGGTGCGCTGAACCAAAGTTGAGAGAGTTCTGAGGAGTCCTTCTGTGGAGAGGTGAGCTGGCAGTTCCGTGGAGAGAGAACGCATGAGGCAGAGAACGCATGAGGCGGAGG
This sequence comes from Myxine glutinosa, assembly GCF_964187855.1. NCBI lineage: Eukaryota > Metazoa > Chordata > Myxini > Myxiniformes > Myxinidae > Myxine > Myxine glutinosa. The sequence continues at coordinate 149,895,550 of NC_136267.1, forward strand.
ACATACGAGGCCTGAAGGAGACGCTGCTTGGAACAGCCCCTGCGCATGAATCTCTGACGCGCTGCTGCGAGCGAACCTGCACGTGAACCAGATTGCGGAGGAGTCGGCGGCCGTTCGCCTCCAGCCTGCCATCCTGAACGGACTCTTCTCTCCCTTCCCATACCATCCCTGCCATACTATCCATTCGTGTACGTGAGTTTGTCTTGTTTGTCTTGTCCTTGGGGTATAAGTTAAGCCTGTGTAAGTATAAGCTGCCCTGTGTCTCCTATCTTGCACTGTAAATTACCTTTGTTTCCTTCTTTTCTTTGGTTGTGTAAATAGTAATTAATAAATACCTGTTCTTCCTACCCTTCTCTTCTTCATTCTCGTCCGACCGTCTTTGTCTTTTACCAATTGATATACGTGGCACGATTTGGCCAACGCTCAGGATCGGGTTAGTCTTTGCTAACGGCTCGAACTTCGGGTTGCTAAAACCGCTCGGCAAATACCATCTTGTCCGGGGTTCGAGCGGTACTTGTCTCCCTGTTCTGCGGAGGGACTGATAAAGGTATTTGGGATAAACCCTGGACATTTACCCTAATCAGTCCCCCCCCCCCCCCCCCCCGCAGAGGAGCGTTGCAGGTACCAGGAACGGAGACGGCTAGCTTAACAAGACGAGGGGATTAAACCCCCCTCGGTAAGGGGACTGCCGTTGTCCGATTCAGTAACAATTGGTGTCGGGGTGTGGGATTTGAGGCCCGAACCAAATAAATTTAAAAAAACATGCAAAAATTTGGTCAAAATTACGAGCGGCCGAAATTTTATTATAACAACTAAATTAAATCGTGCCATGGATGATCAAGGCGACCGGATGTCGGTAGGGGAGATAGAAGAGGGGGTAGAGTCGACCCAGGGCCCCGGGGAGGAATTGGGAATAATGGAGGAGGAGCGCAATACGCATTGGGTAGCGGAGGTTTCAGGCGTACAGGATGGCGGCCTCGCGCACGAGGTTTCAGGAGCACAAAATGGCGCCTCGCGAGTGGCTGCTGCAGCCGCGCCCGCGCCGCCAATGGACTGGGGCCTATTCATGCTGCAAATGCAGGCCTTCATGGAAAAGAACAGGGGGATGGGAAGCCAAATTGAGCAATTGGGAGGCCAAATGGGAGCAATGAGGGACGAAGCGAGGGGTACCAGTAGCCAAATCGGGGAGTTGAGAAAAGACTTGGGAAATCAAATCGGGGGGCTAGAAGCCAACTTTGGGGGATTAGAAAATCAAATTGGGGAATTGAGGAATGAAATGGGAAATCAAATCGGGGGGCTAGAAGCCAAATTTGAGGGTTTAGACAATAAATTTGAGGGGTTAGACAATAAATTTGAGGGGTTAGACAACAGGTTGGAAGGGCTAGAACAGGGGTGGGGAACCTTTTTCCTGTCAAGGGCCATTTCGATTTTTAGAACATCCTTCGAGGGCCATGCTAAATTATTGAATACATATATCGGACTCACCTAATGCGATGGCTGGAACTGTTTCTCTTTGGCGAGGCGTTTGGTGTCAGGTGGTAGTGATGATGATGCTACTCGCAGCTGGTTTTACAGGTTTGGGTCAGTCAGTCTTGAGCGGAACCGAGTGTTTGCAAGAGTCAGTTTTGAAAAGAACTGCTCACAGCTGTAGGTCGTCCCAAACAGTGATGCAAACTTCAGTGCATGTCTCCACAGAATGGGAAAATCCTCAGCACGTACATACAGTTTGTAGAACTCGAGCAAAGGGAGGTTGTTGTACCTGGCTTTGAGCTCGTCATTGCTTTGCAGCTCAATGATTTCGTGTTGTAGGTTGTCAGGCACATCAGCTGGTTCCACATTAAACGGCGTGGCAAATATGTTCAGTTCCCTTTGTTTACTTTTCATGTCCTGGAACCTCTCTCCAAATGCCTGGAGGAGTTTTGCACACTCAGCAGCATATTCAGATGTCACAGCAGGCTTTTGTACTTGCAGAGTGGGAAAGTGGATAGTGTTTCCCCTTTCCAGTTGCACTTGCCACAGCTTTAGTTTAGCTTCAAATGATTTCACATGTGATTGCAGAGAGCTGAGAAGCTGGTTGGGACCTTGGAGCTTGACGTTCAGCTCTGACAGGTACTTGGTAATGTCCACCATGAAGCCCAAATCACACAGCCACTTGCTATTACTGAGTTCCATGACAGGTTTCCCCTTCATCTCCATGAACTGTTTCACTTCTTCTCTCAGTGAGTAAAACCGTGTGAGCATATTTCCGCGACTCAGCCATCGCAACTCACAGTGGTAAACCAGATCTCCGTACTCTGACTCTAGTTCACTCAGTAGCTCCTTGAATTGGCGGCTGTTCAGCCCTCTGCTTTTGATGACGTTTATGGTGGAAACGAAAGTTGTCATCACATTGTTGAGCTTCAGGGACTGTGCACACAGATTATCTTGGTGTATGATACAGTGGCATACAAGTAACTCACTTGGATCGAGACTGAGACGACTCATTTCTTTTTTGAACAATGCAGTCAATCCCTTTTGTGCGCCAACCATGGCTGAGGCTCCATCCATGGCCAGGCCACTTAACTTGTCAAACTGCAGTTCGAATTTCTTCATAGCCAAAACAACTTGCTCAAACAAATCCTCACCTTTGGTGGTGCCATGCATGGCTTGCAAAGACAGCAACTCCTCCCTCGTATCAAACTCAGCTGTAATCCCCCGCACAAAAATGGCTAGTTGGGCGGTGTTTGTTATGTCCGTTGTCTCATCGCAGGCCAGAGAGAAAAACTGGAAATCTCTTGCGGTGTCCTTCAGTGTTTTCTCAATATCTTGTGCCATGTCAGTAACCCGATCTGAGACAGTTCTTCGAGACAAACTGACACTTTGGAACAATTTTACTTTGTCCGGTGCGAGCAGCTCCGCAGCGGCAACAAGGCATTCCTTCACAAATTCTCCTTCTGAATGCGGCATCAGCTTCTTAGCGATTAGCTCACTCACCACAAAACTAGCATGCGTAGTGTTGTCTCAGTCAGATTGTGGTCTTATGAAGACTGCTTGTTGAGCACCACAACTCCGCCGAAGAACGTTAACTTTATCCAAGCACATTTGTCCTTTCAACTCGTCCAGTTTAGCATGTTTCGAGCTGTAATGACGCTCGAGGTTGGCCTTTTTCATCACCGAGAGCGCTTCCCGACAAACTAGGCATACCTGCTTGCCTTGTACTTCCACAAAGAAATAATCGTTTGCCCATTTATCTTGGAAAGTGCGACATTCCGCATCTACCTTTCTTTTCTTGTTAGTCGCCATGTTTGCATATACTGAATGAAATGATGACATGAGATCACGCGATCACTTGACTGTCCGGAAGGTCGCCTATCGCAGTTACGACTGTCCGGAACTCACTTGACTGTCCGGAAGGTCGCATATCGCAGTTACGATTAATCGCAAATTAGTTTTAATTTGATGGCAATTATTTTGTTAGCGCCAACATATTTTGCCAACGTCAAATAAATGAATAAGTTCTCAAATGTGCCGTCAGAGGCAGCGTCTGCTCGCCACGTTCGGCATTCGTTGACTGTTACAACACGTGAAAGCTCGCTCCTCTCTGATTGGTTGAATCGTTTTTGGCCATAACTTGGTTACCCTTTGTCCGATTAATTTAAAACCTTGAAAAGGAGAGATTACTGGAATTATAGATAGATGAATTGCCTCGCAGGCCGGATCAAACGGTCTCGCGGGCCGTATACGGCCCGGAGGCTGGAGGTTCCCCACCCCAGGGCTAGAAGGTAAATTGGGGGGCCAACTGGAGGACGTGGGTAATCAAATTGGGGAAATGAAGGATGGGTTCACGGGGATGGAAAATAGAATGGCCAACCAGGAGAACCAAATGGAAGGGGTGAAGAATGGGTTAGGGGGGTTAGAAAACACTATGGAAGGCAAATTGAGGGAAATTGGGGAGCAATCCGCCGGGAAATTCAACGGACGGTGGGAGGGATTTTTGAAGCTCCACACGGTCTCCACGTTTTTCGAAGTTAAGTCTGTTCACAATTGTATTTTGTCGAAAATGTATTTATCTTTCGGTGTGTGAAGTTATTGTGTGCAACTTTGGTTGTTTCTCGGTGTTTATCTTTCATAAATTGATCGTCTGTTTGCCGTGTCGCGAGCAAGGCCTTTGCCGCGTCGCGAACGATTTGAAATCGAAGTTAAGTGATTGTTCCCATTTGTATTTTCGTTAAAACTGTATTTATTTATGGTGTTGTATGTATATTGTGTCGCGACGAAGATTTTTCGGTGCAAATCTTTCATACCTGTATTGAAAATCGTGTTAATTCGTGTCGTGTCTTGAGGCCTTGTACAGTGTGCACTGTACAACCTTGAGGCTTTGTTTTTCTCTCAGCGGTCCGTCGTTTGTGATCCAATAACTTTCGTTCTCTGTATTCCCAGTCTTTTCACCCATAGCCTACTTCCTTGTGTAAATCTCAACTCAAAAAAAAAAAAAAAAAAAAAAAAAAAATTTCCTTCTCTGTTCTCATTCGTTTATTCATTCTTATTCGTTCGTTCGTTCTTCGACCACGTGTTTCTCCCCCATTTCCCCAGATAGTTTTCACTCATTAACCTTCAATGTTTACACTTTCCCCTCAAGTTATGTATTCCGTCATATTTTATAACACCTTTTTCTTCTTCTTCTTTAAAAGGCTGCTTTCGACTTGCTCACCAAATCAATTCATCCCAAAAAAACATATCCATCTCCTATAGTGCCTTTTTTCTACATTCCCTAAACTCTCCTGCACTCCATCCTCCATCCAGCGTCCTTAAACGTATTTTTAACTCGAAGGTCACAAGAAACTCATTTTGCAATAAATGTTCATTTCCCATAAATCGTACACTTTCAAAAATCCAATCTCACCCCTCCCCTCCAAATCTTCCCCATAACCCCTCCCCTCCAAATCTTCCCCATCACCCCTTCCCTCCAAATCTTCCCCATCACCCATCCCTTTCAAATCTCCCCCCTTGCCCCCTCCCTCCTAAACTACCCCCTCACCCATCCCAGCCAAGACGCCCCCTCGCCCCTCCCCTCCTAGACTCCTGCCTCACCCCTCCCCTCCAAATCTCCCCCATATCCCATCCCTTTCAAATCCCTCCCCTTGTCCCTTCCCTCCCAAACTCCCCCCTCACCCCTCCCCTTCAAATCTCCCCACCCTCATTGCTTCTCAATTTCCCCCCTCTCACTCCCCCTCCTCAAAGCGTCCTCCCGCTTCTTCCCCCTTCAAACTCTCACCTCCATCTCCCCCAACCTTCTGCCTCGCTCTTCCCCCTCCTCAAATAACACCTCATTGTGGCTCACCCAATCACCATCAAACCTTTTGTCCGCCCCATCCTTCCCTTTCTCCGAGCTATTCTGAAATCTCTGACACACCTTCAACAGCTCTCCCTACCTCTTCCACCTCTTCCACATCTTACCCTACCCCTCCTCCCCCCTGTTCTGTATCTGATGCTCCCCCTTCCTCTTCATTAACGGTATGGACCTCAAACATCCGGGGCCTTCGTTCAAACTTAACTGATCTCTCCATACACGTTGCTTCTGTCAAACCAGACGTGATCTGCTTAACAGAAACTTTCCTCCTTTATGATGTCTCTGATTCCATAGTATCTCTCCCGGGCTACTCCCTCCTCCGGTATGATAGACCTGAGCCTCGTCCTGGAGGCGGGGTTGCTATCTTTATCAAAAACTCTCTTCCTCACTCGCCCTGCACTGCACTCTCTCCACCTCACCCCCAGGAATACCTCTGGCTACGGCTTTCCCTTCGCTCCCACCTCTTGTTCATATGTGTGTTGTACCGTCCACCAAACAGTGATGAATCCATCTACATCTCGCTGTCTGATGATATGGACCAACTTCTATCTACTCATCCCAACTCTCTCTTCCTCATATGTGGTGATTTCAACTGTCATCATGCCAGTTGGCTGGGTGTGGGTACCTCTCTCACCAGCCATGGCTCCTCAGCAAAGGACTTCTGCGACTCACTGGGACTGACACAATCTGTCAATTTCCCGACCCGGATCTCAGTCAACAGAACATCTTCTCTTCTGGACTTGGTTATGACTAACTTCCCTGAAAATGTCTGCTGCTCTTCTTCTGCTCCGATCGGATCATCTGATCATGTCCTTGTTAAAGTGGACATCTCTCTGACCATCCTCAGGGAGCCTGCTCAGCGTCGACGAGTCTGGCATTTCACTCAGGCCAACTGGCACGGTCTTCAAGCAGCCATCAATCATCTGGACTGGTCTCCCATCTCTACCACCTCTGACATCAACTCATCCTGGGAATTCTTCCAAAGTAAATTGCTCTCTCTCATGCACAGATTTATCCCATCTCGTCTTCAGTTGTCATACCCTTCCTCCCGTCCATGGTACACGGAATCTTGTGGTGAGGCTGTTGCCCAGAAACAACTTGCCTTCGTCTCCTGGAAAGCAAATCCAACGGAAGGAAATCTCATTTCCTTTCACAAAGCCCGAAACAAGTGTGTGTCCACCCTCAGGAGAGCCAGGAAACAATATCTCTCCGTTCTCAAGACCGAACTCTCTTATCTGTCTCCCTCTTCCAAATCCTGGTGGCGTCTGGTCAAATCCGTTTCTGGTGTTTGTTCCCCCTCCATCCCCTCCCTTACCTCAAACGGCTACACAGCTGACTCCGCACGTGAAAAAGCTGAATGCCTCAACTCTGTGTTTGCCTCTAAATCTTGTGTCCCAAACCCATCCCTCTCTGTACCCACCATACCCAGTCGTACCCTGCTGCTCCTGGACTCCGTGTTCTTTCCTCCTGACAAGGTGGAAAAGTTTCTGTCAACCCTCGACTCTGATTCTGCAACTGGACCCGACGGCATCAGCCCACGGGTCCTAAAATCCTGCTCTGCTGCTCTATCTCACCCTCTCTCTGTTCTCTTCACCCTCTCTTTTGCTCAAGGTCAACTGCCATCTGCTTGGAAATCAGCCAACATCACCGCTTTGCACAAAAAAGGTGCAAAAACAGATCCTAGCAACTACAGACCAATCAGCCTTCTCCCAATTATCAGCAAAGTCATGGAATCCATCATTGCTTCGGATATGAAATCTTTCCTCTTCTCCAATGGCTTGATCTCTGATCATCAATTTGGTTTCAGACCAGGTCACTCTACTCTGGACATGCTGCTTCTGCTGTCTCAACAATGGATGGAGGTCCTCAATGCCAAACAGGAAATTAGAGCTGTCTCCCTCGACATATCACGTGCCTTCGACACGGTCTGGCACCCCGCTCTGCTCACCAAACTCTCCTCCTTTGGTATCCATGGAAATCTCCACGCATGGCTGGCGGACTTCCTCTCCAGTCGTCGTCAACGTGTGGCCCTGAATGGGTTTCTCTCATCTCCTCTTCCTGTTCAGGCTGGAGTTCCCCAAGGCAGTGTTCTGGGCCCCGTGCTTTTTCTGGTCTTCATCAATGATCTCTCTGACTCTCTCGAAAATCCTCTCTATCTCTTTGCTGATGACTCCACTCTCTGTCACTCCAATCCTCCTCCCTCAGATCGGCAGTCTGCTGCCTCCTCACTCTCTGAAGACCTGGACAAAATCACAGACTGGTCAATCAAGTGGAACATGTCTTTCAATCCTGACAAATCTCACACTCTTACTATGTCTCTCCGAAAAGATCGACTGGACAACCCTCCCATCTACTTTCTCAACAATCCTCTCCAAGAAGTTCTGTCGCTCAAGATTTTGGGTCTCACTATCTGCCATGATCTTTCTTGGGAAAACCACATTTCCAAGCTGGCCTCCAAAGCCAGTCGCCGACTGGGCATCCTCCGTCGTGCGAAGTCCTTCCTCGGCACACCTGAGCTCCTCACCACATACAAGGCTTTCATCCGCAGCTCAATGGAATACTGTTCTCCCCTATGGGCCGGTGCTCCTGCCTCACACCTAGCTCGGCTTCACGCTGTTGAAACCAAAGCTTTCAGAATTATTGGAATCTCCCGCGATGAAGCTATCTCTGAGGGCCTTTCACTCACCCACCGCAGGCAGGTAGGTGGTCTTTCTGTCTTCTACCGACTCCTCTCCGGCCTTGCACCCCCAGCTCTCTCTGTGCTCTGTCCCCCAAATATTCCTACAGGTCGCACAAGATCTGCCAGCAACCCTCTGATGGTTAAACTGCCGAAATCTCGGCTCTCTGCTCACCTTCACTCTTTCATTCCTCTTTTCTCCCGCCTCTGGAACAAACTCCCTCACTCCCTTCAATCCCACTCCTCCCTCCAGGTCTTTAAAACAGCTGTTCACCACCATCTCTTATCTTCCCCCATCCAAAACCTTGATCTTTTCTACCCCCGCTAATTCACCCCAGATCCACCTTGTTTGAAATTCCAACTTCTTTCCTGGAAGTTCTGGCAGTGTCCATATGTTTTATACCTCTCCCACCGCCCCCTTCCCATGGCCCCCCCCCAAAGCCCTCGCCCTCTCTCAGATCTCTCGATGTCTCCATGTCTCTCGGTCCCTGCTCTCAAATGTTGTGTTTGTGTCCTTCCGCCTCTCTCCCCATCTTGTCTACCGCTCCCGATGTTATATGTTTTATGTGTCGGTTTGTCTTTCTGTGTGATTAATGTTCGCTCTTTCACGAGCCTCGATGTTGTATACAAAAAAAAAAGAAAAAAAAGAAAAAAAGATGGGGAATCAGATAGAGGAGGTAAAAATCGGGTTGGAAACCAAATTGGATGCCCAGAGGAATGATTTGGAACAGATGAGGGCGGCATCTACCAAAGAGATGGGAGAGATGGGGGAGGAGATAAGGCGTGGAGTGGGCGAAGAGGTTGCGGGGGTACGCGAGGAGGTAAAGCGGGGTGAGGAGCGCATGGAGAAAAAGGTGAGGAATAGTACGGCTAGGTTACAGGGGGGAATAGAAGACCTGATGCGGGGAGTAGAGCAGCTGACGGTGGGACAAAAGGAATTGGGGGAGCAGGTGGAAAAGAATACGGCGGTAATAGGAGGGTTGAGTGCGACACAGAAGGAAATAATAAAAGAACTTATAGCGACAAAGAGGGAATGTCAAATGGTACACGAGGGTTTGACAAAGAGGTTGGACGAGGTGACAGAGGCAATGGAGACAAAAGAACGGGAAGTAAGAATGCACATAGAGACGACCAAGGTGGCCTTAGAGGAAGAAATCAAGGGGGCGCACCGGGAAATACAGGAGGTGAGACAAAAATTAGAGGAAGTGGAAGAGGGGGTGAGTGAAATTAAGAAGAGATGGAGGGAAACTAAGATGGAGATAAAGGAGGAAGTGATGGATTATGTACAAGGTCTGTGCTAAAATCGTGATGATGTGCGTACTAACCAAAAAAAAACTTTGCAGGTGGCGGAGGAGGAGCGAAGACGAGGTGCCGAGGTGAGTGGCGATATGCTTGGGAATGTATATGGTGTGAGGGGAGATTCAGTGGGCTTGGGTGTTGGTCTAGACTCGGGCATTCGTGAGAGGCCGCTGGTAAGGTGTGCGACAGGTGCAGAGTGTGTGGAAAGAGGAGGTGTGCAAGGATGTCCGACTATGGGGAGTGCGGAAGGTATTTGTGAGCCATGGTGTGCGGCGGTGATCGGGTGTGTGCAAGGATGCACCCCCATGAGTGGTATGGAGTATGTACCGGGAGAGAGTGTGCAAGAAGGTGCGTGAGAAAGGTGTGGAAAGGAGGTGTGTGTGAGGAAAGAGTGTGCACCGAGGAGTGAGTGTGCTGTCGAGAGTGAGAGTGAACGCACGACAGAGTGTGGTGGTGAGAGTGACACGGAGCACGAGTTGGTTGTGGCAGGCGAGAGAGAATGCACACCTGGAATGGAAGAATGCACACCTGGAATGGTTGAGCGCATGCAGGAATGTACACCTGAGTTGGTGGTGGTGCGAGAGGGCACATTGAAGCGCGTGATCGGGTGTGCAGAAGAGTGCACACCCATGGTTGTCACAGAGGATGTGACCGAGGAGTGGGCGCGAGGAGGTGTGTTGGTGAAGTGTGCTAACGATGAGTGTGTGCCAAGGTGTGTGGTGGTCAGGTGTGTAACGAAGTCTGTGAGCAGAATGAGTGTACCTGGGTGGTGTGTAGGAGAAGGTTCAATAACGAAGTGTATGGAGACGCCGGGCTTGGTGAGTGTGAAAGGGGTCACGTATGCGTGTGAGCCTGCAAGTGAAGCATCGACGTGGACCGGGGCAGCGTTTAGGGCGACGGATAGCCGACACGAGCACTCGGTGCGCGGCGCGCTTTGTTGGCTGCGAGAACCGGTGGGGATCGGTGCAACGTGGCTCCTGTTCGGAGCGCCGCGCACGATCCGATCCGGACCTCGCCCTGCACGGTCGCATCCGCGCTCTGCTAAGCGGCGCGGGCGGCCCGGTTCGAGGGCAGGTTGGAAGAGTCGGCACGGCGACCCCTTGTGGTTGCGGCGTTCCGGCCGGGCGAGATTGGGCCATCGGGCGGGATACCGAAAGGTTCCGCGCCGAGGTGGACCTTGGAATCTCGGCCCGAGTAAACCTCCTTCCCTGAACCGAGTGCCGGACGGATCCAACTGCAGGAAACGAACCACCCGCGTTCATTGCTCGGCTTGGCGAAGCCGAGCTTTGAGAATGTAAGACGCACCGAGGCTCAAGTTAATGGACATTTGGTAGGGATAGGAAATTGGTGATTGGCAAAATTGATGAGCAAAATTTGATTGGCAGATGATTGGCAAAGTGATGGGCAGAATTGGAATTTGATGGCAAAATTGATAATGGGAGATGCCCAATGTGGAGGAATGGTAATATCCACCATCCCTCACACCCCGGGCACATGAGCACTAGTTATGGGGTTTTTGGCAGTGTAAGCTCACCGAGGGAGGGTTTGGATAATGTATAGGGATCTAGAAAAATGACAATAGGTAACGGTAGAGGTAAGTAGCGACATTGTACAGGTAGTCGGGGCCATAGAGAGGTTAGAATGGTTGTTAATGACGTGGTATGTGCTTAGTTTAAAGGGAAGACGGGGAGCACCAAGTTAGAAGGAAACCAGGTAGATCAGATGATGCAGTGTGTTTGTGGGATTTATCAAATGAGGCATTGCGTGTGAGAATCTTTGTGTTGAGACGCAATGCTCGTGAATGGTGCCGTGTGTGTACAGAAGGTGTATGGAGCAGTGTATGAGTGAGTAATGGTGATTGGGCTTGTATTGAGCAAATAGTCCCAGAGGAAGGAGGGTGCAGGTGGCACCAGGTGTGATTGCACAGGTGTGCAAGTGAACAGGTGTATGGAGAATGGTTGTGTGTTGTATGAAAAATGAGTGAATGACATAACTAGTATGAAATAGAGTATGGAATGGATGGTGTGGAGTGAGTATGGTGGAAAATGTGGAGTGGAGTGGTTGGTGCGAAGGGAGTGTATGGGGAGGATGGACCCCTATCACGAATACCCGAGGAGGGTAGTTTAAGAGTTAGGTAGAGGGTATAGGTAAATTGTGGTTGGATATTGGCATCTGTGGTGCGTGTGGAAGAATGGTGTTTGGATGGGTGCATTAGTGACGTGGAAAAGGCTGGGCGTGTGGCCTGTTAGAGGGATGGTTGTGTCGTGGAAGTGGTTTGGGACTCAAGACCAATGACCGGAAAACAGGTTTACAAAGATCCAGACTTTATTAACTCCTAATTCACTTGTTTCAATATAATAGGTACTACAACACTATAACGAATCTAGTTATTGAAGTCATTGGTTCCTCTTGTTCGCCGGTGATCTCCTGGCGCTGCTTCTCGTTGGTATTCGTTCATTCCGTCGGGCAGGGCTTCTGAGGACAAGTGTCCTGACTCAACGTTTGCTCTGGTTTATATGGACAAACTGGAGTTAATCCCCTGTCCGCTGAATGTTAATCCTCCGTGCGCTAAAGCTGCTTGGTCATCCACAATCGCCCTGCTGGCACCAACTCGCTCCCCTCCTGCTGTGAGTTCCATTTACACAGTAGGAGGGTGCTCTAGCCCAGGGCTGTACAGGAGGTGGACAATGGACTCCCAGCTTTAACAGAGTGAGATACATTCCTAACATTCTTACGACCACCTGTTGGTTCACTCACCAATTTCATAACTAGTTACATAGTATAAAGATTTATTCTACCACAATTGAGATCTACCAATCTCATAACTAGTTACATAGTATAAAGATTTATTCTACCACACTCCCTCATCTTTTTGTTTTATGTTTATATTAACCATTAATCTAAACATCAATTTAAGTAAACAATCAATCACTACAAGTAAACATCAATACACGTATAAGTAAACAATCAATCACTACAAGTAAACATCAATACAAGTATAAGTAAACAATCAATCACTACAAGTAAACATCAATACAAGTATAAGTAAACAATCAATCACTACAAGTAAACATCAATACAAGTATAAGTAATCAATCAATCACTACAAGTAAACATCAATACAAGTATAAGTAAACAATCAATCACTACAAGTAAACATCAATACAAGTATAAGTAAACAATCAATCACTACAAGTAAACATCAATACAAGTATAAGTAAACAATCAATCACTACAAGTAAACATCAATACAAGTATAAGTAAACAATCAATCACTACAAGTAAACATCAATACAAGTATAAGTAAACAATCAATCACTACAAGTAAACATCAATACAAGTATTCAAACCATAACTTTGGTAATCCAATTTCCTTAGGCATACAAAATCCTCCTGCAAGAATCACAAAACATTTCGTTGGTCATTGACTCATTCCATTTTGTTAATTCAATCTATTTCACTTGCATCACAAATATCTTTGCAAAACAACACTTCACCATCACCAAGACACAACAATTTCACTTCATTTTCAAGTTTTGTAAAGCATCTGCAACATCTGGCAAAAACGTTTGCCTCTACACAAATGTTGACTCTTTGTTTGAAAGGAAGGGCTGATCACTTGTGTTTGAATCCAGGTATGAAACATTTTCTCCTAATGTCTTCATAGCACCTGCACTACTTCGTGTAGGGTCTTGCTGTTGTAATAACTGCACGGAGTCATAGACTGACCCTGCTCTCCATGTAGCATTCTTGCCACTCTTGCTGTAGCATAGTAATTCATGAACAAGGCCTTCGCCCAGTTGTAGTCGACTTGCCTCCTCCCTCCTTGTGAGTGGGCAGCAAGTATTGGTGTGACGTTGATTGGCCAGCAAGATGTGGAACAGGGATGCCGGATGCATCCACAATGATGTTGGGACCATGGTGTTCAGGTCATTCATGGTCCATACCAGGAGCAACCATCAGAATCGCGCACAGCTGTTGTGACAAGGGCACAGCCGTTTGTGTGCAGCTCCATGCTGGTTCCCCGGAAGTTGGTGAAGTAATAACATATGTCCCCGCATTTCACAGAGGTTGCAGGTAAAATGTCGTTGTCCTGCAACTTCTGATGTGATGAATGTTCGAAGCCTTCAAACAAGAGTAAGTGATCGCCTTCCTTTCATATGTTGCAGTGTGATCCAGGCAAATGGTCACATAAATTTCCTTGGTGAAGGTAAGCATCCATCTCCAAGTTACACGGGAGAATGTCTTCATCATTCTTTGAGAAGGAGGGTGTATGCCACGATTAACTTCCTTTTTAGCCACAAATTTTCTTTCTCGAACTTCTTCCCAATTCCGTTAGCACCCCCTTCAAATGTGATCTCGTCTTATCCTTATGCTCAGTCACATCTGAATCTGCTTTCCACACACACTGAATCAGATAGGGTACATCCTACCATGAAATCAGCATAATCATGTATGTCTTCCGACAGTTTCACATTCAACAATTTGTTGTTTTTCCTTAAAACATTTAAAAGTTATATTCATTTATATGCGTCACACAAATAATATTCAATCAGGTATGTATTTCACTACTAAACTAAGAATAGCATCCACAAATGCTTTCAGGTTAATATAGTTCAAAAATTAACTCATGCAGGTATTTTAGCACTACTCTAAGAAAATAAATTGTATATGATTACAATCACAAACGGGAATATCTAATTCCCAACAACAATTTTCCCAAACCAACAAATTAAGCATAATGTATTATTACCATAATTCCTCTCCACTTTTTCTTTTTCCCTTTTTTATTTTTATTTTTATTTTTCCTTACAGTGTGTCACTCGTGGTGATATGAGTTCACTGATCTTGTAATTGACACAACTCATAACATTGTCGTTATGCCATTATCTTAATTCTACTGTATTCATTTGCAACATCACTTGATTTAATCTTTTAATCTCAGTATTTATGTCGCCATAAAAGTCTTCCTCTTCTGGTTCCACATTTCTTTCCTCATTTGTCACTTCATGCGTTATCATCGTGTTGTTGGTTACCTTATTCAAACACACCGTCACTAAGGCTTTCAAGCAAGCCACCACTAAAACAATTGTCAATATAACTACTAAACCAACAAACAAATATTGGAGTATCTTAGCTGCCACCCCTCCAAATGTGTTTCCCAACCATGCAAAGGCACCCCCTTTTATATAATCGTGGTATCTTGCTCCCTCTTGTCTGATTGTATCGGCTATGTTATAAATTTCTTCTGAATCATCAGGTATGTACGTACAACAATCTGTACCAATGACTGCACATGTACCTCCTTTTTCTGCTAACAGCATATCTAACGCCATACGATTTTGTAATGCCATGGTTCTTGTTGCTGCCAGTTCTCTCGTAAGTTTTTCCAATCCACTAGCTGTTTTATTTGCCAACTTCTCCATAGCCAATGCCATGTGCCTAAGTTCTCGCCCTGCCTTCCAGGTTCCATAAAATGGAAATATTACCATTCCAATCCATTGATTGAATCCCATGCTAATAGTTCTTTTCTGCCTAGAATGCAGGATATGCGTTGGTGACTTTGTTAACAGGTGCATGTGTGGAAGCACAAACCCCAGAAAACATGATCCTGACCATGTCAGTGGGAGATACGCATACGCCTTGTGTCCACATATAAAATATGTATTATTATAGGTCCATGTCGTATCTGACATCCAAGTTCCTTCCCAATACAAAGATATCATCTTTGAGCTAGTGTCCTTTACTGGGACAAGCAATCTCATACAGCCCAACTCGTAACTATAATGGTGGCAGGTGGAGTTTCCCATCAACTTATTATTCTCTGTGGTTCGATGTCGGATGAAACATAGGAGCCCTTTTATTTGTTGTTGAATAGTTACGTAAGGGGGCATAACTTCATTGTCATATTTAGGCCTATAACTGTCTTCAAATTCCTCACATTGATATCCCCCTTTTTCCCAACTGGCATCCCCTAGCATCATCGACATTGGTAAATCAGGTCGTATTGTTGCTACCAACCTCTGTGGGAAGCAACTACATAATTCATCCCAACCAAAAGGAACTGCCTCCAATGGTACTCCGTTCTCACTAGAATGCGGCATTTGTGTGCATATCCAACAATTACTTTCATTTGCTATATCAGCCCTTGTGTGGGCTAAATGTAAAAAAGTATTAATCCCGTGTAATCCATCGGGTTCTAAAGGTGTGTCCCTTTCTTCCATTAAACTTCTTTTTTGCTTATGTCGTCCCGCATAATCATATATCTGTATGTCGGCCACCAATGTTGCGTTTTGTTCTCTCATTACCCCGAAACAATGCATGCAACACAGAGTCCCCACTACTAGAGAACTCATTCCTAGGATGAATATCACCATTTTCAAGGAGTATCCGAAGTAGAAGTCTCTGTTTTCCCCTGATTTGTTGGCTTGTCTTGATAAGGTCTTTCCCTTTGTCCCACCTGTAGCCATCTGTAAAACATGTGAGCTACCCCCCTTGTATATGTTCATACCTATAACATAATTATATGTCCATGACATTCAACATTATATACCAAACTTCCTAACCTTTGTAAGCTTCCTAACAGGTAAATAAAGAAAAATCCCTTAATATGTAACATAAATCAGATTATTTGTCTTACCCTGATCCCCCTATCTCCCGTGGTCGAACTAAATCCCCTAATCATGAGTGTAGTTGTGATACATTATCCCTCATGTTGCGCTAATATCAGTAGATAATGGTATGTCATGTAGGCAAATAAATGTCACTATCTTCCCTAATTCAAGTCGGAATATTAAATGTTGAAACTGTAATGTTTATCAATGCAAGGGGTGTTAAAATGTAATTCAAATGAATGTAAATCACGACTATCATTTATCCGCCACTGAATGTTCTGCTGGGCTGCTAGGTGCAGCCTCATTTTCTGTGGGATCGTCCATCTTAGCCCCATGTGCTTGCTTGCAATGAGAGGCATGAATCCAACTTTCTATTTTGGGTCCATATTTGTTCCTATTCTTATCAATCTCCTATGGTTTATCAATTTGTTCCAAGATACCGCAACCAAAGGTTTTAACCAAAGCTCTACCAAACTATTTCCAATGTGAACAAAAAATGCCAGTGAAACAATGATTCGAAGAATTATCTTCAAGGGGTCAATAAATTTATTCTATAACCAGATCTAATTTTCCCATCCAATAGTTTGCTTTGCCACATGTCATATTATAACACTTTAATAAACCTTCGAAAAATGTTTCCCATCTCGATAAATTTCCTTTTTACAAATAGCCATGTGTAACTTACGTATTTAACTACAATTTCCTCTCAATTTGTTTGGCCTAACTGGCCGCAAAAGTGGCTGCCAGCATGCAGTACCGTTTTTTATCTACCAAGGAAGTGCTCGTCCACACAAGACCTCTACCAAAATGTTGTTTGTAAAAACAAATCTGGGATTTCCGATTACATGGATGCACTCTCAGGACATTTTCAGGCTGCTGTTAACAATCCACTATGATAAATTAATTCCTTTACCCACAATCAAATAATTAGTACAAATTGAGGATATTATCCCTCTGACATTCATTTATAGATTCATTATGTTGGATCTAATTTTTTTTTTTTTCCAATAATTTCGCACTGCTGTAAGGAAGAACAATAGCTCTCATAAGTCTTAGTAATATCGTACTTAATTTACCCAGCATCGAAGAATTTATTTACTATCCATTTTCATCTGTTAACCAGTGACTTTGTTTGAACTCCAGAACTCAAAAATCACAATAGTTCAAACCAGCAAAATTTCCTTTACTATTTTCCCATATCATCTATGCCTTATACACATCCATACATACAGCACAATTTATATGCTGATAAAATTCAAGTTTATATATATAAAAATCCGTGAGCAGAGTACTCTGGGAAGTCAGTGTAAGACCTCTCCTAAATTAAATTTGGCTAATTTTGTACTCCCACATTTTTATGAAGCTCATATCCATAAATAGCTTTGATTCTCATATAAATTCTATCAAAATGGAATCTCAAGATTACTCCCAATTTTTACTATGAATGAATTTACTATCAATGAATGGCTGCTCATAACTCAGCAAATCAAATTTTTTATATTCCATCTCCCTTGACAAAAATGATAATGTTCATAATCAAATTATATTTCTATTTTATTTTACGAATTCTCTCGATATGTGATCCCATCCACATGGAACTATCTATTTTCAGACAAGGCACACTGTCGGTGTCAACAATCTTGTAAGATTGATACACAAAAACACACACACACATGCATTATGCATATTTGTTTGCGTTGGAACCATTATTTACAGATCAAGATGGGTGTCAATTTTATTTCAATTTCATAAAATTTGTCCATCAAATTTAAATGCTAATACACAAATAGACTAAAAGTCTATTCTTAGAAAACCCCTATGATGTCACATTGAAATTACCCTTTCAGTTTCCACAATAATTTATCCAAATTTGACTACACACCCATTTGCATGTCAGTCGACCACTGACCTATCAATCGTGCGGAACAATAGTCCGAAATTCCCACCTGATCATCATGTGACTCTTGTCACTTGGTTTGCCAAAAAATTGCAAAGCAATTGTTCCAAACTTTGTAAATTAAAAATTTTGTGCCCAACATAAAAGATCCAATTTCGGCATTTAATCAATTAATTATCAATTTGCTTACAAGCAAAAGAAAAATGAATAATTCTTGCTCCGAAAACGTTTCAGACACAACAATCATCGACAGTTATTCATGTTTGTCCAGTAATCTAATTTGTTGAGGCCAATCGTCATTTGGGATTTGTCGCAATGAAGGCCTAATCGTTGTCTGAGGTATCGGTCAGCACTGGTACCCTTGATCTTGGTTTACCCTATGAACTTGTCTTCCTTTTGGTATACGGACATCCTCTTTTCCAATGTCCCATCCGTCCACACTTGAAACACCGGTTTCTGTCATTGCCTGGTCTGTGCACCTGTGCACTTGTATTGCTGGGCTGCATCTCTACATCCCTGAGTTGCCACTGCAATCTCTCGTTATCTCCTGAAACACGAAAAAATTCTCTGTACCGTCCTTTTTGGGGAGACAACTGGAAATCAGATGGGACAACTGTCACTTTCATTCCTAATTTCGAGGGCAGTTGTGCATTTGTCTCCTCCACTGTATCCTGTATCCTTTTTATTTTAAGTTCTAGATCCGTTATCCGTTCTTGCTGTTCCCGTTGTCTGGATTCACCATCCCAAAGATGGAATGCAAGCCAGTCTACCGTTAGATTCTGTCTCTTCCTGGCTTTCAATCTTTGTTCCAATCTTTCCAATCGACTTCACTCAAATGTACCATCTCTTGGAAACTCCTCATCATGTCCCTTTGTCCACAAATACCAATTCTCGACCTGCCTTATAGCTTCGGCACCATAACGGTCGTACATATGATGTGTACAAGTACCTTTTTGTGGAATCTCTGGTTGTCCTTGTGTATTCTTGCAGGCTCCATTTCCCATTCCGCCTTTTATCAAAGTAGCGTTGGATGTGTTGTAGCTTGTTCCTCTAAAGCTTCACTCGTACCTCCAGGAAGGATCTCTCCACCTGTACAAACGGTGATTTCCAGAGAATCTCTCTCACCTGTGGCTTTTGCACAATCCAATCTCACAGATCAGTATTTGCAGATGAGCCAGAGGGTCAGTATGAAATGGGTGAATCCTCAGGTGTCCGCTCTGTTGAAGGGGAAATCACACAATGGTAACCGCACATATATATCTATATATAAACTCACCACCTTGCTCAATTTTCCAAGGTTGTCTTCACATTGATAATATCTCACAAAGATATTAAAGCTTCTTTCTTGAGACTGCATTTTCATCAATCAAACAATCAATATATTCAATTCAATTTATTCAGTTCAATTTATTCAGTTTAATTTATTCAATTAAATTTATTCAGTTCAATTCAATTATTCAATTTCAATTAATTTATCAATATTCATCAATAAATCAAATTAATCATTTTGGATGACTCCTTGCATAAGCCCTTTCCCCAATGATGTCAGGACAGGTCCATCTATTGACTGAGATTGAAGATCATCGGTCATCACCTCTGGTTCATACCTCATGTCAATTGATGAATCACTGTTCTGTCCTAGGGTCATATCTGACATATTTTCCCATTTTGCCTGGTCTCCACAAATTTTCTTTGCAACCACTAAAGGCAACTCATCCTTCATTCGTGAGACAGCCAATATGGATGGCAGATATTAAAGTTCTTTGGGAAAAATATCTCATCATTTTTCTTTTAATAGTACCCAAAATCTCTTGGCAATATAAATTTCGTAAAAGTCCTGAAATGGGACTGTCAAATTCCTTCAATCATGCTAAATTTTGAAACTCCATCGCTTGTAATACCCAATTTATCCCATAGGGCTTGAAAGTTCTTTTCCAAGTTCGTGCAATCATTCTGCATTGGAACCCTATGATATCATTCATAATAATCATCATGATTTTATAATCATGGTCATATCATAATCATCTGTTTGAAAAACAAACATTTCCTTTATCACCACAGCTATGTGGTATAATCAACAATAAAATAAACTGTACATAGCAAAAGGCTACCTCCTGACCACTTAGTATTCCTATTGACAATAAGTCATAACAATATCGAATAATCATTAAACAAGTAAAAGAAAAATCGCTTCTACTGCTCCAGCCGCAGCATTCGTCATTTTGTCTGCTCATTCGCGTGACCAAAACGGAATAAAGGGAGCTCAACCATTACACGGCGCTTTTAATGGCGCATGCCATAGGAACTCAACGCAATTTCGACTCGGCCAGAAAAACGAGCAAATTTTGCAGGGTGTTAACTGGAATTAGTCGTGAAAATATACTGAAACGCAAAAGAAACTTACCACCTTTGAAACCTTTAAATATCAACAATAACACTGCGTGTAGTAAATGTGTGAACTTATTTGTGGACAATAGTGTCCTCGCTGTCAGACAAAACGGTCACGGATGGTCACTTGAACCTTCAATGGTCACTTCATAGCACAGCTGTTGAACAGCCGTTTTGACTGTCAGTGATTAGCCAAGGGGTACGGGATGATTTTAATGAGCTGCACGTGATGTCTTGATATTGGCTTTAAAAAGGCCAGTGCAAAATGGGCATTTTGACCGAAAGATTTGACCATTTTGACCAACTTCAAAAGGACGGAAAACACAAAAGAAACTTACCACCTTTGAAACCTTTAAATATCAACAATAACACTGCGTGTAGTAAATGTGTGAACTTATTTGTGGACAATAGTGTCCTCGCTGTCAGACAAAACGGTCACGGATGGTCACTTGAACCTCCAATGGTCACTTCATAGCACAGCTGTTGAACAGCCGTTTTGACTGTCAGTGATTAGCCAAGGGGTACGGGATGATTTTAATGAGCTGCACGTGATGTCTTGATATTGGCTTTAAAAAGGCCAGTGCAAAATGGGCATTTTGACCGAAAGATTTGACCATTTTGACCAACTTCAAAAGGACGGAAAACACAAAAGAAACTTACCACCTTTGAAACCTTTAAATATCAACAATAACACTGCATATAGTAAATGTGTGAACTTATTTGTGGACAATAGTGTCCTCACTGTCAGACAAAACGGTCACGGATGGTCACTTGAACCTTCAATGGTCACTTCATAGCACAGCTGTTGAACAGCCGTTTTGACTGTCAGTGATTAGCCAAGGGGTACAGGATGATTTTAATGAGCTGCACGTGATGTCTTGATATTGGCTTTAAAAAGGCCAGTGCAAAATGGGCATTTCAATCAACATGCCACGATTGTCAAGGGATCAACGGCAGCGTGCCCTGGGCATGCTGCAAGGCGGACTGAGCTACCGTGAGGTGGCATGTCGCCTTGGCTGTTCACACCAGACGATATCGGCTCTGGTGGACAGAGACACCCTCCACAACGCTGCAGATGACAGACCTCGATCAGGGAGGCCAAGAGTCACCACTGCAAGGCAGGACAGGCAGATGGTCCGAAGTCACCTGCGGGATCGATTCCGTCCAGCATCCCGCACTGCGGCAGAAACTCCGGGGCATGCAAACCCACGGATCTCCAATGATACTGCACGAAGACGACTGCATGACTATGGTCTGACTGCCAGAAGACCATACAGAGGCCCCGTGATGACGGTTGCCCATCGCCGCAACCGTCAGAGATGGTGCCAGCAGCATCAGCGGTGGACCTTGGCGCAGTGGAACGAGGTCGCTTTCAGCGATGAGTCAAGGTTCTGTGTGGACAGTCCTGATGGGCGTGAGCGTGTCTGGAGAAGAACTGGCGAGCGATATGCCGATTGTTGCGTGCGTCAAGCCACCAGGTGGGGTGGCCCAAGTGTGATGGTGTGGGCTGCCATATCAGGCCGGTACAGGACGCCACTGGTGGTTGTGGATGGGAATCTTAACACCCAGCGGTATGTGGATAACATCCTTCGACCTCATCTGCTGCCATTCCTGCTAGACCACCCAGAACTGAGAACCTTTCAGCATGACAACGCTCGTCCCCATGCTGCTCGCTTTACCACTGCATTTCTCCAAGGCGAAAACATCAACACCATGCAGTGGCCTGCGCTCTCCCCTGACCTGAATCCCATAGAGCACCTGTGGGATGAGCTTGGGAGACGCGTAGTTGGCAGGGCCAGGACACGGGCAGAGCTGCTTCAGACATTGAGGACTGAGTGGGACAGAATCCAGCAGCAATCCATCCAAAGACTGGTAGGCAGTATACGCCGACGATGCACTGCCTGTATCCAAAACAATGGTGGCCATACACGTGATTGAAAGGGGACTGACATTGCACCCTGTGCTGTTCTGTACTGTAGAACAAACTGATGAGATGGTGTATCTTGGTCAAAAACTTGACATGTCATCAATAAAATGCCAATGTTTCAATTAGCAATTGTTGGTTTGTTTTATTTTGAACTGTTACAATTTTATTACATTTCAAACAAGTGGTAAGTTTCTTTTGCGTTTTCAGTCTTTTTGAAGTTGGTCAAAATGGTCAAAATGGTCAAATTTTTAGGTGAAAATGCCCATTTTGCACTGGCCTTTTTAAAGCCAATATCAAGACATCACGTGCAGCTCATTAAAATCATCCCGTACCCCTTGGCTAATCACTGACAGTCAAAACGGCTGTTCAACAGCTGTGCAATGAAGTGACCATTGAAGGTTCAAGTGACCATCCGTGACCGTTTTGTCTGACAGTGAGGACACTATTGTCCACAAATAAGTTCACACATTTACTATACGCAGTGTTATTGTTGATATTTAAAGGTTTCAAAGGTGGTAAGTTTCTTTTGTGTTTTCGGTCTTTTTGAAGTTGGTCAAAATGGTCAAATCTTTCGGTCAAAATGCCCATTTTGCACTGGCCTTTTTAAAGCCAATATCAAGACATCACGTGCAGCTCATTAAAATCATCCCGTACCCCTTGGCTAATCACTGACAGTCAAAACGGCTGTTCAACAGCTGTGCTATGAAGTGACCATTGAAGGTTCAAGTGACCATCCGTGACCGTTTTGTCTGACAGCGAGGACACTATTGTCCACAAATAAGTTCACACATTTACTACACGCAGTGTTATTGTTGATATTTAAAGGTTTCAAAGGTGGTAAGTTTCTTTTGCGTTTCAGTATATATGCAAAATACACAAAAATATACATCCACAAAAATAAACAACAAACCCAAACAAACCCAAGGTCGACCATATTACATAATATTACACCATTTCAGGTGACATGAGAAAATCGTCATGATTGCTGAAATGTTCCGGGGTTTATACACACCTTAAAGAGGTATGCTTTGTGGTGTTGCCCTCTCCCACGTTTAATTAAATTAACCATAAACATTTCTTCCGTTCAACAGAACAAACATTTCCTATATCATGACATGCATGTCTTCAAAAGATACCATTTCAGCATCGTATTGATTGCTGAAATGTTCCAGGGTTTATACACACCTTAAAGAGGTATGCTTTGTGGTGTTGCCCTCTCCCACAATGAATTTATTAACCATAAACATTTCTTCCGTTCAACAGAACAAACATTTCCTATATCATGACATGCATGTCTTCAAAAATACCATTTCAGCATCGTATTGATTGCTGAAATGTTCCAGGGTTTATACACACCTTAAAGAGGTATGCTTTGTGGTGTTGCCCTCTCCCACATTGAATTTATTAACCATAAACATTTCTTCCGTTCAACAGAACAAACATTTCCTATATCATGACATGTGCATGTCTTCAAAAAATTGTATGACCACGAGAACAATGAACAGAAAGAGTGAAAGGTAAAAGTAAATCTAATTAAAACTGCAGGCAGTGATGATCCGGGGACCATACCGCTCCATTCTGATTGGACGGGTGCATGCCAGAGTCGTTAACAACGACAGTCCAGATCCGATTGTTCAAAATTTCAACTCAATCGATCGGAAAATGAACGCAGGGATGCATTTTAAAGGTTTTCAAGAAATCCACCATGGCCGCCATGTCACGTGACTTATGATCTCATAATTAATATATGCATCCAATCAAGTGACTTACGATGATTGGTCAAGGTATCGAGCTCATCTGACCAACGGTTTGGCCTGCAGGTCGACACCAAGTTCATGGTCAGAAGAGAAAGAAATGTAATTCATTAAATAAGTACTTCATTAATTTCTAATAATTAAATAACTTGTGAATTCTCATCCGATTCACTTAACATTTGAGTGTTCCCAAAACGTTGAAGAAAAACGTTGCAACAACGAAAGTGAAACGTTGTAGCGACGTTGTGGAAACGTTAGCAAAACCCAACATTTGAATGTTCCCAAAACGTTGGAGCAAAACGTTGCAACAACGAAAGTGAAACGTTGTAGCGACGTTGTGGAAACGTTAGCAAAACCCAACATTTGAATGTTCCCAAAACGTTCCAACAACAAGTTCCAACAACAAGTTCCAACAACAAGTTCCAACAACAAGTTCCAACAACAAGTTCCAACAACAAGTTCCAACAACAAGTTCCAACAACAAGTTCCAACAACAAGTTCCAACAACAAGTTCCAACAGCAAGTTCCAACAACAAGTTCCAACAACAAGTTCCAACAACAAGTTCCAAGAGCAAGTTCCAACAACAAGTTCCAACAGCAAGTTCCAACAACAAGTTCCAACAACAAGTTCCAACAACAAGTTCCAACAACAAGTTCCAACAACAAGTTCCAACAACAAGTTCCAACAACAAGTTCCAACAACAAGTTCCAACAACAAGTTCCAACAGCAAGTTCCAACAGCAAGTTCCAACAGCAAGTTCCAACAGCAAGTTCCAACAACAAGTTCCAACAACAAGTTCCAACAACAAGTTCCAACAACAAGTTCCAAGAGCAAGTTCCAACAACAAGTTCCAACAGCAAGTTCCAACAACAAGTTCCAACAACAAGTTCCAACAACAAGTTCCAACAACAAGTTCCAACAGCAAGTTCCAACAACAAGTTCCAACAACAAGTTCCAACAACAAGTTCCAACAACAAGTTCCATTTACCTTACAATAAAATATATGTACCAACCAAATCTGCGAGCACGGGGCGCAGAGAAAATACACAAAAAAAACCAACAACACTGCAGCAACAACTTCAACTTAGGTTGAGGTTGAGGGTTCACGCAAACTGGTTAACCAAATAATAAAGAATTATTATTATTATTATTGTTATTATTTTTCAAAAGCACTTGTTCACCAATTTCCCCAAATTTCAGCTTCCTAGCTCAAAGGATGGCTAAGATATCGCCCAGACGAACAAACACACAACTAGAACGACGCTCAGTAGAGAGCATATCTCCGCCTTGGTGAACAGTTTATGTTTTGTATCCCACTGATAGGCCGGATCTGGATTCGGACCTGAACCAAAATGTAATCGGCGTGTTCTTGTCACCTCCCCAACTCATCCACCAGGTTCATTCACTCATCCATAACTTTTTTTAATATATGAATAATATTAAAATAATAACATTAATAAGTATATTATGTTAAATATAATGTATATCGCTTTTCACCCGATCTTTCGATGGTGAAGAATCACTTTAAACAATTCTCGTAGCCGGATTCGAACCTGGATCTTCACCAAAATCCAATCATTTCGTCCATGTCACCCATGCTATCTGTCTGACAAATTTCGTCAAAAAAACAACAGCACTGGTTTTGCTTCCTGGAAGCTTCCTGCAAAACGCTTTGCTTCTCGCAAAACGTCCGCCAATGGGAACTAGAGGGAGGGGGAAGGAGCGGGAGCAAGAGACAGGTAGCCGGAATGGACATGAGGGACAATGAGGGAGTGTCGGTATGCAATTTTCATCCAATCGCCATCTTTCATAATAATTCTGGACCGGCATGAGATGGCGTTGTCTGTCATTAATTTATATGTTGATCGAACGATTTTTAGGTGTTATAAAATGGTGGGAAAAATTGGCGAAAATTTTCCGTCTCCTCCACCCCCTTTTTTTTTTTTTTTTTTTTTTCTTACTTTGGACCCACGGCTTTCGTCCTACACAATTCCGTTTAATTTGTCTAAATCTGACCAGCCGTTCCAAAGATATAAGCCGTTTTGTCGCAATACCATAAATTGGAATGAGGGAAAATATATATATACTAGCGGGGTCACCCGTGGGAATCCCACGGGCATGGATGTGTGTGACATTTCGACATATTGAGTTATATGCTGCACATTCATTTTTACAAAATGGTTACTGGCAAGTCATCAGATCCAGAAATGGTGTGAATTTAGTTATTTCACATAATATGTGACCCCTCACTCCTCTCCACCTGACACTCTCCTGTCTCCACCTGACACTCTCCTGTCTCCACCTGACACTCTCCTCTCTCCACCTAGCACTCCTCTCCTCTCCAAACCCTCACATCCCTCTCCTTTCCAATCCCTCACCTCTCCAATCCCTCACACTCCTCTCCTCTCCAATCCTTCACACGCCTCTCCAATCGCGCCTCACACTCCTCTCCAATCGCGCCTCACACTCCTCTCCAATCGCGCCTCACACTCCTCTCCAATCGTGCCTCACACTCCTCTCCAATCGTGCCTCACACTCCCCTCCAATCACTCCTCTCCAATCGTGCCTCACACTCCTCTCCAATCACGCCTCACACTCCTCTCCAATCGTGCCTCACACTCCTCTCCAATCGCGCCTCACACTCCTCTCCAATCGCGCCTCACTCGCCTCTCCAATCGGCTTTCCCCGTCTCGTTTCTCTC
This sequence comes from Myxine glutinosa, assembly GCF_964187855.1. NCBI lineage: Eukaryota > Metazoa > Chordata > Myxini > Myxiniformes > Myxinidae > Myxine > Myxine glutinosa. The sequence continues at coordinate 149,922,137 of NC_136267.1, forward strand.
CTTTTTCTCCCGTCTCGTTCTTTTTCTTGCTCCAAATCGGCCCGTCGGAATCGGAAATCGGCCCGTCTCGCCCGTCGGCCCGTCGGAATCGGAAATCGGCCCGTCTTGCTTTTGTGCTTGTGCGTAAATAAATTGTGTTCATGACACCATTTCTGGTGTTGGGCTAGCGGCTAGGGTGCCGGCTTAGGATCCTGGGTTCGAATCTCGGTCGATCGCCGAATTAATGCCAGGGGGGTTGACTCAGCCTGTCATCCTTCCGAGGTCGGCTAATTGAGTACCAGTTCACTGGTAATTCCCTGTTTGTCGTTGAAGGCGGCAAAAAGGGTTGGCGTCAGGAAGGGCATCCGGCCGTAAAACATTGCTTCAAAAAGGGGACAAAAAACAACAACTACCACGGTCCCCGAAAAGGCCAACCCCCGCTTTGCGGGGAAAAATGGCCTCTAAACGGTGGTTTTTACACCATTTCTGGATCTGATGACTTGCCAGTAACCATTTTGTAAAAATGAATGTGCAGCATCTAACTCAATATGTCGAAATGTCACACACATCCATGCCCGTGGGATTCCCACGGGTGACCCCGCAAGTTTGCATTGACGTTCGTCGATGGACTCGTTCGCCCGTCTCATTCGTTTTCTTGCTGCATCCTGTTCAAGTCTGCGTTCTTCATCGATCGTCTCATTCATTTTGGAAATAGAAGTTTCCACGCAGCGCATGAATTGTCATGATCCTCAAGAGGAATTTGTCTCGTAATCATCAAATGATAAATGGCAAGTAAATTATATTGTGGAAAATTAAAGATTTCAAATAAACCTATTTAAAGTGTATTCGCACATAACTAATTTTAAAAAACGAAGAAATATCTCTCGGTAATTTCCTGAAACATATTTTACTTCCGGCTAATAATGTTGAATTAAATAAAAACGAAGAAATATATGTCGGCATCATTGTTGACGTTTTTGTGACGACTGTCATCAAACGAAAAAGTAATATATCTTAACGGAAAAGCAAAAGCGAATTTTTAATATATATCGACACGTTGCCGTTGGTGTCATGTTGGGCGGTGTATGATACACCATGACGCGATTTTTCAAAATTTATCTCTGCATTTTCCCGCGTGTGTGGAATGTTCTCAATTATTGCTGACACCGAGTCCAAAACCATCGATAAAAATGAAATCATATGGTGAGTTAGATTGGAGATAAAGGCGTGAGAGAGACTCAATGGCCTTGAAGTTGAAGTTACAGGCGTTTGAGAATTCATTTCGTTCTATAAACGGCAACTTTCATTGGATTTCCTTCCCGTTTTTTTTCAACCGAGTCGAAAACTATGTTAGCGACTGTGAAAAATGAAATGATATATCGAATTTTTAATATGTATCGACACGTTGCCGTCGGTGTCATGTTAGGCGGTGTATGATACACCATGACGCGATTTTAAAAAATATATCTGCATTTTCCCGCGTGTGTGGAATGTTCTCAATTATTGCTGACACCGACTCTAAAACCATCGATAAAAATGAAATCATATGGTGAGTTAGATTGGAGATAAAGGCGTGAGAGAGACTCAATGGCCTTGAAGTTACAGGCATTTGAGAATTCATTTCGTTCTATAAACGGCAACTTTCATCGGATTTTCTTCTCGTTTTTTTTCAACCGAGTCTAAAACTATGTTAGCGACTGTGAAAAATGAAATGATATATCGAATTTAAAATAGATATCGACACATTGCCGTCGGTGTCATGTTGGGCGGTGTATGATACACCATGACGCGATTTTAAAAAATATATCTCTGCATTTTCCCGCGTGTGTGGAATGTTTGTGGAAAATTAAAGATTTCAAATAAACCTATTTAAAGTGTATGCGCACATAACTAATAAAAAAAACGAAGAAATATCTCTCGGTAATTTCCTGAAACATATTTTACTTCCGGCTAATATGTTGAATGAAATAAAAACGAAGAAATATATGTCGGCATCATTGTTGACGTTTTTGTGACGACTATCATCAAACGAAATAGTAATATATCATAACGGAAAAGCAAAAGCGAATTTTTAATATATATCGACACATTGCCGGCGGTGTCATGTTGGGCGGTGTATGATACACCATGACGCGATTTTAAAAAATATATCTCTGCATTTTCCCGCATGTGTGGATTGTTCTCAATTATTGCTGACACCGAGTCTAAAAGTAAAACCATCGATAAAAATGAAATCATATGGTGAGTTAGATTGGAGATAAAGGCGTGAGAGAGACTCAATGGCCTTGAAGTTACAGGCCTTTGAGAATTCATTTCGTTCTATAAACGGCAACTTTCATCGGATTTTCTTCCCGTTTTTTTTCAACCGAGTCTAAAACTATGTTAGCGACTGTGAAAAATGAAATGATTTATCGAATTTGATTTGAAATAAAACTGGGGGAGAGCAAGACACCACGGGCCTACAAAACAGGACTCAAAGCTATGCGAGTTAATAAAATGGTGGATATTTGTTTATAGCCACTCCCAGAATGGGTGGAGCTATGGGTGGAGCTACTCTGCAAACCGAGTAAGCCACACCCCGGACAGACACCCAACAGATAGACAGACAGACAGACAGAATCATCTACGGCTATTATAATATAGATATAAATATAACTCCATTTCCCGGCTCCCTGTCGCACGCCGAGCAAGTCGCGTGCTTTGAGCAAGTGCAAAAAAACAAGTGTAAACTACTTTACACGTGTACGGGTATGTAAACGAGTGTACCGGCCTTACACGACTTGGAAGCAAATGGTCGCATGGTGCACTCATGCCCCGTTTGCTCCCAGGTCACAGTAAGGCCCTTAATGAGCAGCGCCGACCTGGCGCATTTTATTTAGACAGCGCAAAAAATACGTATTTACAGAAATCATTCAGAAAAACACGAATAATAGCTACAATCGTTTGTCGATGTGACTTCGTTACGCCACCTATATCGCGGCACCGGTGCACAAGGAAGCCCCACACCACGTCCTCCACCATGTATGTACAAAAACTATTCCCAGGTTCGGAAATCATACTGGACAAAAACAAGACACACTTACCTTTTAAAGATCTTGTTTGTGTCCAATTTATGCCAGCGGTGCCTCCATATTGTCGTGGAAGTGGTTTGGGACTCAAGACCAATGACCGGAAAACAGGTTTACAAAGATCCAGACTTTATTAACTCTTAATTCACTTGTTTCAATATAATAGGTACTACAACACTATAACGAATCTAGTTATTGAAGACGTTGGTTCCTCTTGTTCGCCGGTGATCTCCTGGCGCTGCTTCTCGTTGGTATTCGTTCATTCCGTCGGGCAGGGCTTCTGAGGACAAGTGTCCTGACTCAACGTTTGCTCTGGTTTATATGGACAAACTGGAGTTAATCCCCTGTCCGCTGAATGTTAATCCTCCGTGCGCTAAAGCTCCTTGGTCATCCACAATCGCCCTGCTGGCACCAACTCGCTCCCCTCCTGCTGTGAGTTCCATTTACACAGTAGGAGGGTGCTCTAGCCCAGGGCTGTACAGGAGGTGGACAATGGACTCCCAGCTTTAACAGAGTGAGATACATTCCTAAAATTCTTATGACCACCTGTTCGTTCACTCACCAATTTCATAACTAGTTACATAGTATAAAGATTTATTCTACCACAATTGAGATCTACCAATCTCATAACTAGTTACATAGTATAAAGATTTATTCTACCACAGTTGGTTGAGCGCTCCGCTACTGGTAGTCTGTCGGCCAGGTGAGGTTGCAGGTAGGCTCTGGGAGCCTGTTAGAGTTCAATGGGGCCCGAGGATCCAGAGGAAGGACCCGGGTAGCCCAGTGCCAGAGAGGGCACCGAGGGGGTAAGCGCCAGGGAGGGCCTTCCCCATGTAGGTTAGCGAGGAGCAGGTAAGCTCAGGAGGCAACTTCAGTGGCGGAGGCGCACAGGTAAGTAGACCTGTTAGGGGAGCTACACGACTCAGCCCAGAAATTGTGCAAAGGCACAGGGAGTTGAATCGGGGGAGTGAGACCCCATATTGATGAGCACCACAGTTTGGTCAATGGGAGTTTGGTTCTTAAAACCGCATAGTGTAAGATGGCCAAAGGTTTGGCAGGGAAAGACCCCGGGTAGTGTAAAGTGTGTTAATGTCATTTAGGAAGTAGTTAGGATTGAAATCTCCTTGCACCATCTGCATCCACTCACCTGAGGTGACGACAGAACTCCACACCATGCCATGGTTGTTATTGTTTTTTTGTGCAAATGTTTTGGATTGTGAGACGCATCATGACGTGGGTGAGACATTGTGCTGGTTGTTCCATCTCTTCCTCCTTAAGAGGATGGATGATGAATTGGTGATGGCAAATTTAGACATTGGGATTGAAACGAATTTGGAATTCGGGGAGATATGGGGAAGACGTGACGGTAGTGACGAATTTGTAAATTGTTGTGTAAATACGGGGTAAGGGGCAAGGGTAGTGTAGGTAACAGGGGGAGGGGGGGGGGTGAACGTTAGGGACAAACTTTCTCAGCTCGCTCCCATGCGCACCTCACCTTGCATTACCTTGATTGATGTGTACCCTTGTGACCTTACCCCTCGCTAACGCTGCCACTTTGTCTTCCTTCCCCACCCATGGACCGTGCTCTCTGGGCACTGAGGGGGAGCGTGCGGGAGTCCGCCATTGTGTGCCCGAATCCCCGCAACCAGCTGCCTGCATCCACGCACCACTTATGGACCACAGTACTGTGGCCGAGCACCACTTATTGACCACACGTTGTGTGGCATGGCCCCTCTGCTGGGACCGGCCAGGTTGGCCAGAGAAAGATCTTGCTTGCGGACCACGGTCACGGTGGCATCTAAGCCCTGCAGAAGGACCACCATAGTCGGCCCCTGTGGGCCATAAATAAAATGGACACGGTTGTGCTTTTTGTTTTATTATCCACCAAATAGGCCGCAAGCAAGAACAGCAAGAGAGTTGACAACATCAAGAACGACATCGGCCAGCAGAGGGAGCAGAGCAGAGAAGAAGAAGACCATCAGTGTGTTTCTTTTGTTTTATTATTGTGTAATGTCGCACTGGATGGTGCGTGACTGTGCTCTTTGATTGGTGCTTTGGTGTTTATTGGTGCTGGTGTGTCGATGCAGTGCATGCTGTCTCCTCCCTCCCACAGGATTCTTTTTGTTTCCTCAAAGAAAAATGACAGGTCCTGGGTTGCAGTTTTGTAAATAATCAAATAACGTCACTTGTAAATAATGCTCCCCACCGTAAATGTTTAGTTTGAAAATCAATTCCGAAATTCGGTTATTCTGTGGGTGTGAATCTGTCAGGGAGGATGCAACGTAATAGCGGGACATATTTATTTGTGTTTTAAAACTGTCACACTCAGGGTCAGATTAATTGTAGAGGGAATTACACCTGAGTGTCACACTAAGTTAAAGTTTTCGGGCCGGGATGTCCCGTGAGGAATGAGGGTGCTGTATTACAGTTTTTAGAACTTTCACATCAAATTTAGTATTAAAATTCCTTATAAATAACCCCCTGTGTACATTTCCCCCTTAATTGGCTGTTAATTGAAATGAGCACCTTAGCTAGTCCATGTACAAGCACGTAGCCAATCATAGAACCTCTCTATAGTTATTTCATTAGTCTGTGTTTCAGATAAGGCTGTGTGTCCAATAGTCGATCTTACGTTGCACCAAAATCAAATAAGATAGATCCCCTTTCGATGACCCCAGAACCTACATCTCCAACAGCATTCGCCTACATCACCAACTGCATTCGCCGCCATTGCCCATGTGCTCCAACTCGGAGAAGAAGGGCGTGGCCCGCCCATCATCATCAAGAGATGGAGCCAAGAAAGCCCTTGCCGACCAACCAAGAATGAGTGGGTTTGGCTTGAGAGGGCGGAGAGAGAACGATCGAGCAGTTTCGCGAACGTTCCAGGGTGTGGCGCTATATAACCCGTTGTGCGGAGCCCCCACCTCAGTTCTGAGGGAGGTGCGCTGAACCAAAGTTGAGAGAGTTCTGAGGAGTCCTTCTGTGGAGAGGTGAGCTGGCAGTTCCGTGGAGAGAGAACGCATGAGGCAGAGAATGCATGAGGCGGAGGACGTACGAGGCCTGAGGGAGACGCTGCTTGGAACAGCCCCTGCGCGTGAAGCCCTGACGCGCTGATGCGAGCGAACCTGCGCGTGAACCAGATTGCGGAGGAGTCGGCGGCCGTTCGCCTCCAGCCTGCCATCCTGAATGGACTCTTCTCTCCCTTCCCATACCATCCCTGCCATACTATCTATTCGTGTACGTGAGTTTGTCTTGTTTGTCTTGTCCTTGGGGTATAAGTTAAGCCTGTGTAAGTATAAGCTGCCCTGTGTCTCCTATCTTTCACTGTAAATTATCTTCGTTTCCTTCTTTTCTTTGGTTGTGTAAATAGTAATTAATAAATACCTGTTCTTCCTACCTTTGTCTTCTTCATTCTTGTCCGATCGTCTTTGTCTTTTACCAATTGATATACGTGGCACGATTTGGCCAACGCTCAGGATCGGGTTAGTCTTTGCTAACGGCTCGAACTTCGGGTTGCTACAACCGCTCGGCAAATACCATCTTGTCCGGGGTTCGAGCGGTACTTGTCTGCCTGTTCTGTGGAGAGACTGATAAAGGTATTTGGGATAAACCCTGGACCAATAACCCTGATCCGTCCCGTCCCCCCCCGTCCCCCCCCCCCCCCCCCTGCAAAGGAGCGTTACAGGTACCAGGAATGGAGACGGCCAGCTTAACAAGACGATGGGATTAAACCCCCCTCGGTAAGGGGAGTGCCGTCGTCCGATTCTGTAACAATATATACTATATATATATGCAGTCACGTGAAAAAGTAAGTACACCCCATGAAATGTTTTTTATCTTTTTAACATATGTGGACATATCAATATTTGATCTTCATTTAAACAGTATCTATAGATAAAGGTGATCTAATTGAACAAAAAACAATGAGAAATTGACTATGCAATAATTTATTCAACAACAAATTAATATGTTTGAGGGGTTTCTTGCATGCACAGCTCGTTTCAAATCCCCCCACAACATCTCGATGTGATTTAGATCCGGGCTTTGACTTGGCCATTCCAGAACCCTCCATTTCTTTCTTTTCAGCCATTCCTTGGTGGTTTACTGGTATGTTTAGGGTCTTTGTCATGTTGCAAGGTCCACCTTCAGTTGAGCTTCAACTTTCCAACAGATGACCTCAAATTATCCTCAAGCACCCTCTGGTACAATGAAGAATTCATAGTGGATTTCTATGATGGTGAGCTGCCCAGGCCCTGATGCAGCAAAGCTGCCCCAAACCAAAATATTTCCACCACCATGCTTTACAGTTGGTATCAGGTTCTTGTGGTCTAATGCTGTCTTTTGTTTTCGCCAAACATGTCTTCTGGTACTGTGGCCAAATATAACTCTACCTTTGACTCATCTGTCCAGAGCACATTGTTCCAGAAGTGCTGGTCTTTGCGAAGGTTTTCATTGGCAAACTTTAGTCTTGCCCTGATGTTCTTTCAGGACAGCAAAGGTTTCCTCCTGGCACACCTCCCATGTAGATCAAATTTGTGCAGCCTCTTTCTAATGGTAGACTCGTGCACTTTGACATCAACAGTGGCAAGAGCTACCTGTAGGTCCCGTGATGACATTCTGGGGTTCTTAGAGACTTCTTTCAGCATCTTGTGGTCTGCTCTCAGGCTGCACTTGCTGGGGTGGCCTGGCTTGAACAAGTTGGCAGTTGTTTGGAATCTTCTCCACTTGTAGATGATCTTCTGGACAGTCGAATGATTGATTTCAAATTGTTTGGAGATCTTTTAAAATCCCTTCCCAGACTCGTAGGCATCTATAACCTTCTTTCTGAAGGCATCAGAGAGCTCTTTTGATCTTGGCATGGTGACGCCGCACACTTCAACAACAAAGAGTAAACCAAACTAAATGTCTGAGGTTTAAATAAGACAGGTTCCTCCAAGATCCTCTCTAACGATGTTCTAATCATTTGCACCTGAGCTGGTGCACCTGATTCTAATTTTAGGTATTTGAAGTAGTAATAAATGTAGGGGTGTACTTACTTTTTCCACATGCAAAATTTGTGTTCATGTTTATTTAAATTATACAGTGGACTACAAAATGTAAATGTTTGATGATATTTGTTATATTATATCACCTTTATCGATCAATATTGTTGAAATGAAGATCAAATAGCTGTATGTTGAAATATGTTGAAAAAGTCAAAACTTTACATGGGGTGTACTTACTTTTTCACGTGACTATATTTATATTTCTACACGTATATACAGACTTGGCATTTAATATGGAATTTTTTTTTTTCTTGACTTGGGTTTACTTTCTTAACTCAGAATATCAATCTGGTGAGTTTCTTTTACACTTTGGTGATTTATTTGTTAAAAGAACCATGTCACTGATTGTCTGTCGCAGCAAGAAGTCAATAACAGGATTATATCACAGGTGGCGTGACAAAATGTAAGGACAGGTACATTTGACGATTGGCTTCACAATCGGGTATATAAGGGTTGTTGCGTTCTGTATTAGTGGAAAACAACTGCTGCACGTCTACAAAAGTTATTTCCGCTTCCTCTGGAGATGGTCCGTCAACTCGACAATGCTGTTTGTCATGGAGTGGTGGCTTTTCGAAATTACGGCATGAAACAGCATGCTATTGCTCGGCAGTATGGCATTACTCAAGGTCAGGTGTCAAAGATCCTGAAACGAAATGCTCAGAGGGGTGTCGCTCCTCCAATACCGAGGCCAGGACATCCCCGCAGAACCACAAGGAGGGATGATCGCCAGCTGCAACGGTTAGTCCGCAATGGCCGTACCAAGTCAGCTAATCGGCTTAGGGCTGAGTGGCAGCAACTGACAAATGTGCCTGTATCCAGAAGGCTAGTCAACCAACGACTGGTTCAAACAGGCTATCGTGCCAGGCGTCCCCTGAGAAAGCCACGCCTGACCAGACAACACCGCCAGCGCCGATTGCAGTGGGCCAGAGAGCACCGTCAATGGCAGCCAGTACACTGGAATCACGTGATCTTCAGTGACAAGTCTAAATTTCTGGTCTATCGTCAAGATGGTCATGTCCGAGTGTGCAGACAAGTGCATGAAGCCTACAACAAAGATTGTATAGTGCCAAGAGTCCAAGCTGGAGGTGGTGGGGTGACCGTTTGGGCTGCTTTTCATGCAGGGGGCAAAACTGACCTGGTTATTCTGAATGGAAACCAGAACCAGTTCAAGTACAGGGCCATTCTGGAAGAAACATTGCTTCCATTTGCTCGTGCAGCCTTTCGAGGAAGCTTTGTCTTCCAAGATGACAATGCACGGCCTCATCGTGCTCGCATGATCCAACACTTTCTTGCTGACCGTGGTGTAGAGCATATGGAGTGGCCTGCCATGTCTCCGGATATGAATCCGATAGAGAACTTGCGGGCAGAATTAACGTGTCAAATCGACCACTTGGACCAGCAGCCGACCTCTGTGCATGAATTGCAGCAGGCTATTATCACTGCATGGCAAGCGATTCCTGTCCAAACCTTGGCAAATCTCATGATCAGCATGCCTCAACGTGTTCGTGCTCTCCTGAATGCTCGTGGGGGTTCACACGAAGTACTGAACTGTAATTTTATTGTCCGTAATCCCAGTCGTAATTTAACTTTTGTTTTTGTTAAAAAAAATTTTGGCTAATGTGCAAAATAAAGAGATACTTCTGGAAAACGTAAAGAAGTTTAACACAGTACTGTCCATGAATTGAGTTCTATATCAGTTTACATCACTTTCAAGGATCAATTTATTTGTTTCGAAATGTCAAATGTGGTTTTTGTTTCTTTTAAAGGTCACATTAACAAAATCTAGAATAATTTCAACATAATTCCAATGAACTTTTGGTTCTAAGACATCTTGAAAAGTATGTTCACCCCCACAAAAAAAATATTCCATATTAAATGTCAAGTCTGTTTTTACACGGTATATTTATGGGACACACAAGCATGCGCATCACCATGCTTTGGTTTGAGAACAGACTGTTGAGATGATTTGAGAACAGACGAGATGATTTGATTGAGAGACTGATGGATGGGTTTGACCCGAGGAGAAGAGCACATGGGTAGGGATGGGAGAGAAGATGAGGTAGTGATGAAATGCAATGAATGAGTGGTCATGGTGATGAGTTATTGCATCGACGAATGTTCCACCCTGGAAAGAAATGTGAAGCTAAGTGTCCTATCTGGAATCATTCGCTTGTAGATGTTAAAGACCCAAATGGCACCTTTTGAAAGGAGCAGGCCATTGAGTGCCATTATGCAGGCTGAATTCCCACCATGACTCACATTGGGGAAAGCAATGGCAAAACAGGTATCATGTCCACTGTTTTGTGACTGTAACAGCCGTTTCTACACACATTTGTACACACACACAATTTCATTTGGCAGATCATTGTTGGTGTGCCTGTGCTTTATCTGCACACTATAAACATCATTTGTCAGTTATTTATCTTCTATGTACTGTACTTTGTTCAATGTACTTAATATCTCAATGAGCCTTCCCATTTTTTACCTCTGGCACCAAAAGTGGACGGAGGTTGTTTTCACCTTTGGCTGTCTGTCTGACAATTTATCTGTCTGTGAGCAGGATATCTTACAAAATTTGTGGACGGATTCGGATGAAAGTTGGTGTACATGTGTGGTGTGTGACAAGGAAGAATTGATTGAATTTTGGTGAAAATCCGGATACGGATACTAGAATTTTGAAGTGATTTTTCACCATTGAGAGATCGGGCCAAACATGATATATATCATGATATTTTTAAAATTTGCAGACGTCTTATGATAAAACTTGGTGGATGAGCTGGGTAGGTTCCAAAAACAAGCCAATTAGATTTTGGTTTTTGCATAAAATCACCAATTTTCACCCGATTGACCTGAAATTTATAGAATTTGCATATTAGGTCACTGAATTGGTTCACTAATCAGAAGGTATGAGCGAATTGTGTTGTTTTTTTTAAAGATCAAAAGGTCAAAGGTCAAGGTTGCAGAAAATCATCAAATTTCATCCAATTGACCTTAAATTTAAAGAATTTGCATATTGGGTCACAGAATTGGTTCACCAATCAAAAGCTAGAAGCTCATTATATTTTTTTACATCTACAGTTCAAAGGTCAAGGCTGCATAAAATCATCACTTTAATGTCGTGTTTTTTAAACTATTCTCGTTATTTTTAGCATATGGAAGACGAAGAAGATGTCCGAATTCAAACGGACGCAGATGGGCTTTGCATATTCAGATGCTTTCTTGTTTTTATTTTGATGTGTAGTTTTGGCACAAGTTGTGTTAGACCAACATCTTCGTAAATGTCTGTACCACCTGACTTACATCATTTCACCAATTTAGATGGTCTGTCCTGTGCCCTTCACTTTGCAAATCGTTATTGTAACACTGAGCGCACTGTCGGTCAAGCTTGTCTTCGTCCCAGCAATCTTGTAATAGTGATCCATGACCCTTACCGACACTGAACGATGCAGGGTGCATTCAATTAAGCACCACTTAACCCCTCAGAGGATTACAAACTTATTAGTTTTAGATTACAAACTTATTAGATTACAAATAACTCAGCAGATTACAATCAGAGGATTACCTCTCTCTGTTAATGTATTGCACCAAATGAAACTACAGTTCGTGCTTCATAACACAGTGTGAGCTCTAATTATTGTATCTTTGTACGTGAGTCATGCTCCTTATTGGAATTACTTAGTCATTTGGGGGGGGGGGGGGGGGGGGGTTGATATTGGCTAATTAATTTCCTAGTACTACAGCTTTAAAAGTTTGTAGCAAACACTTGCCTTGCAGACTGTGGACTCTTCCAACTCTTCGATGAAAGCAACTTCGTATTAATTTCATAACAAAATCTCCTGTTACTCTCTTTTTCTCTCTCTCTCTCACTCTCTTTGTCTGTCTGTCTTACCATGTTTTGTGGTGTTTATGTTCTGTTTTTCTCTACACTTTGTGTAGAGGGAGCGAGCGAGAGAGCGAGCGAGCGAGAGAGCGAGCGAGAGAGAGAGCGAGAGAGAGAGCGAGAGCGAGAGAGCGAGAGCGAGAGAGAGCGAGAGCGAGAGCGAGAGCAAGAGCGAGAGCGAGAGAGAGAGAGAGAGAGAGCGAGAGAGAGCACGAGAGAGAGAGAGAGAGAGCGAGAGCGAGAGAGCGAGCGAGAGAGAGAGCGAGAGAGAGAGCGAGAGCGAGAGCGAGAGAGAGAGAGAGAGCGAGCGAGAGCGAGAGAGAGAGAGAGAGAGAGAGAGAGAGAGAGAGACTTTGACTTTTAAGTCCTTTTATTATAAAACTACAAAAACAAGCATCAACAAGAATAAACCAAAAAACAGTTTTCAAAAGAATACAACCAAAGTCATAGAAAGTCAAATAAAAGGAGAAACAATCAATGTAAATGAACTACATTCCAAAACAATAGATTTCAAAGACAAGGAAACACCTACATGTAAATCTCTAATACATTTTCATTTACCCCGCATATTTTTCCCACACACCATGTCTCAACAAAATCCCTAATGTTTGCATTCCTGCTATAATACTGAAATTCCAGTTTCAACCGAGTTGTGACCAGGGATTGGAAATGCACAATCACATTGCATTGCTCGGGTGGCTTGCCCTTGATTTTCGCTTTTCGTGACAAATAGATGGCCAGTTTAGCCTCTGACAAGAAATAATTTTAAAACATTAACAATTTTCCCTTTGCTGAAGTGACCCCAAGGCCAAAAATAAACAACCGGGGAGAAAAAGGAACATTAACTTGACCAAACACATTTTTCAGGAAAAGAAAAAGAGGACACAATCGTATCCAATCAACATACCCATGAAACAAATCTTCGAAATTATTACAAAAGGGACAGGTCACCGATACCATAGCATCCAGACGGTTTACAAAAGTATTTGTTGGCAATACCCCGTGAGCCAGTCTCCATTGCAAATCACCCGACCTTTTTGATACGGGTGTACCATACATTGATTTCCATTCAGGTTCAGAAGGGGGGCCATTAGGTAAAAGAGCTTTCCATCTCATAACTCCTGCTGCAGAGGTGTTTACATTAATCAAAGAAAGACAGAACTGGTGAATAGATTTACTCTCAAGACTACTAAATAAACAAGAGCCAGTACTAACTGGGGAAGAAGTAGAACCCGTGAAAGCAACAAGTAAGTTAGGAAGCAAAGGATTATGGGATGCCCATTTAACCCCAGTACTCTACTGCAACCCAAGTCTGAAGGAAGTACGAATGACTTCTACAAGTACCTGACCTGCAGCTCTCATTGATCGGGTACCAGGAACCTCAGCAACTTCCTTGGCAGATCTCCAACCACAATTGGCTGAGTCACGAAGATGCCAGACATTTCTGATGCCACCTGAAATGAAGTTTTGGGCAAAACACCGGCTCTTGGGAACCTGGGGAAAGAGTGGGTTGAGGAATAGAGGTTCTCCCGCAAACATTTTAACCTCATAAGACTCCTTTTGGCGGTTTACCACTACGGCTTGCCAAGCATTCAACAAGCTCTGGTAGAACAGAGGAAGGTGGGACACATCAACTTTTGGGGATTCGATCAAAAAAGTCTCAAGGCCGTAGCCGAGCATTCCAGCTTGCCTCAGTATTCGTTGTGCCACAAGGCACCAGAGCAGTTTTTCAGCATTGAGCAGACGTTGTATTGACTTCAGCCGAAACGCCATCAGCCGACACTTTAGGTCAATGAGCCCTTGGCCACCAAGAGACACGGGGCGGCAAAGTACGTCCATCCGCAACCAGTGGTAACATCCCCAAAAGAAATTTACCAGTGTCTGTTGAATAGCTTTAAGCAAGCCTTCTGGTGGCTGCAAACAAATACATTTATGCCACAAGGCAGAGGCGACCAGGGTGTTAATAAATCAGTATTCGGCCTCTAAAGGACATTTGTGGAAGGAACCTTTTCCATTTGTTGAGCCGCTTGGTTGCCTGTTCTACCACTCCTTCCCAGTTAATATGGGAGTACTGATTGGGTCCAAGATAAACACCTAGGTATTTAACCCCTTCTCTTGTCCAACTTATGTCTTTTGGAAGAGACTGAGGGGGGGGTGGGGGGGGAAGCCTACCTGATGGACCGTGAGCTGAGGACACCCACAGAGCTTTGCTCTTTTGCCAATATTGCACCGCAAGCGTGAAGCAAGGTAAAACCTGTGTAAGGACTCAACAAGAATAGTTAGGTCCTTATCATTCTTCATGATTACACAGACATCATCAGCATATGCTGATACCATGATGTGGTTCTCTTCTGCAGAAGGCACAAAGCCGGAAAGAGAGGCTCTCAGACTTATGAGTAGTGGCTCAAGAGAAAGGCTAAACAGCAACCCTGAAAAAGGACAGCCTTGCCGAACACCCCTCTGAACCTGAATGGGTGGACAAAGACGATTATTTACTTTGCACAAACTAAATATGTTGTGGTACAACAATTTCACAAAGCCTATAAACTTTTCACCAAAACCAAACTTTTGCAGAACATGGAACATGTAAGTGTGGTCAATGCTTTCAAAAGCCTTTTCAATGTCTAGGAAAATCAACGCAAGCCCCTCTTCCTCCTTAAGGCCACAGTCAATCAAGTCTCTAATTAAAATTACATTATCAGAGATTGATCTTCCCGGGATGCTGTAACTCTGATCAGGATGGACAACAGTGCCAATGACAACCTTTAGCCGATTGGCCAACAATTTGGAAAAAAGTTTGTAGTCAGAGCGCAGTAATGAGATGGGGCGCCAGTTCTCTATCCGACGGAGATCACCACCTTTTGGGAGAAGGCATACAACTGCTCTTCTACAGCTGAGGGGTAGTATGCCAGAGCGTAGGCTTTCTTGTAGCACCAGCAGTACTTCTGGACCTAAAATGTCCCAAAACGCTGCAAAAAATTCCACTGGAAGGCCGTCGATCCCAGGGGCTTTCCCGTGTTCAAAGCTACGCAGAGCTGTGCTTAGCTCCTCCATAGTAAACGGCTCTTCAAGACCTTGACACTGGTCACAACTCAACGAAGGCAGGTAATTCGTCATATCATCAACCATATCTTTACACACAGCTTTCTCCGCAAATAAGCCAGAAAAAAACCTTTTCACAAGCATCTTAACATCACTTTCATTTTGTGTAATATTCCCCTTAGCATCTAGCAAGGAAAACATTTGCCTTTGGGACTTCTTAACCCCTTCTAACTGGAAAAAAACTTTTGTTTGGGGTGTCAGAGAACTTCACATTTTGAATTCTGAGTCTAACTGACATCCCCATTACTTTTTCATCAATCAGTTCTCTTAAATAAGCTTTTTTCTCCAATAATAACTGAAGTTTCCTGCCATTTTGAGACTTAGCCAAGTCTTCCTCTAAGTGTAAAATTTCAGTTTCTAAGAGTGAAACGGCAATCTTACTCTTGCTTGTGGAAAGGGACTTAAAATATTGACAAAAGACACGAATCTGGGCTTTCACGTTATCCCACCATAACTGAACAGAAGAGTAACAAGGTTTTCTTTGGATGAGTGTTTCCCAAAAACTACGAAAAGCATCCTTAAAACAGCAATCTTCCAACAAGCTGGTATTGAAAGTCCAATACGCACTTTTACGAGTTGACTGAGAAAAGGATAGACCAAGTACAACCAGGTGGTGATCAGAGAAAGTAGAAGGGAAATGATTACAAGACACGAGTACGTTTCTAAAAGTGGATTTAATATACCATCTATCAAGCCTTGCAAGTGTTATTAACCCACTAGCACAACGGCACCATGTGTACTGAGATGTTGTAGGGTGCTGTATACGCCATGCGTCAAGTAGACCAAGTGATGAGAAACAATTCAATAGATCTTTATGAGATTCTGGATGTGGTTCTGGTGTATTTCTATCTAAACTATGTTCAAAGGTGCAATTGAAATCTCCTCCTATACAGATACAATGATCAAAGGCTACTGTGTGAAGGTAATTGGCCAGACGTGTGAAAAAATCTTTACGAGCTAAGCTGCTACTCGGAGCATATACATTGAGTAGGGTGAGGTGAAATCCTTGATAGACCACCTCTAATGATGCTAAGTGTCCTATAACTATTTCATTAAAATTACAAGTCAGGAACAAACCCAGGACGAAGCAAGAAAGCAATTCCCGCAGAAACAGAAGAAAGATTGCTAAAGAAACACTGCCCAGTATTAAGGCGAAGCCAGTCAGGCTGTGAAGTCTCTGTTATGTGTGTTTCCTGCAATAAACATATATCGATATGTTTCTGAAACAATAGGTTTTTAACTTGGAGCTGATGTAAATGGTTAGCACCACCACCATTCATGGTTAAGGTGCCAAACAGCACTTCCTTCCTTTTCTTGCCTTATCAAGGGGGGTTTAGCTGCTGTCGAGACAGTTCCAACCTTGCTTTTGTAATGAATTTCCTCAGTCGATGAATTTGTGTTTTTGTTACTTCAAAATCTTTAGAATTTCTAACTATACACTTTGCAGTCTGCATGAAGGAAAGCAAGTCAGGAAAATGTTTTTGAATCATGACCTTTCGCTGCCTAAATGTCTCGTTTAGAAAGGTCACAATAACCTCGGGGGGTATTTGTAACTGCTCAGATGACAACTGTGACGGCTCAGTCACCTCCATGTTATCATCTGAAGCAGACAGCCCAGATAGCATTCCACCAGGTTCGTAAATTTCAGTTTGGACCTTTACCAACTCGTTTATGGACTGGTCTTGGGTCTGGGGGGGCCTGGGGAGTCTACTTCGACATGAGACGGGGCTGTTGCACCACCCTCTTGTACAACTACGTCGGGCACCTCCGTCGGGGCCACACAACCTGTATTCTGATCATTTGTTGCAATGGGAACATTAGAAAGGATTGACGCACTATTTTGTTGAGGCTCAGGTAGTGGTGGTGATGATGATGATGGTGATGTCTCCTGACATTCAACCAACGTCTCATCAATAATAATAGACCCTTCATTTGTACAAATATTTGATGGAACCGTACCACCTTGTGCACTTTGGATTAAAATTCCATCATTTGAAGGTAATCCATATTTTTTCTCACTACCTTGAGGTTCCTCAGCGACTGCACCACTCGTATCCAGTACAACTACTTTGGGGGCACTAGTGGAGCCACGAGGAGCGGAGGCTCTACGTTTTTTTGCTACAGTCACAAAACCCTCCTCACTCTGTAAGGACACAGTGTCAGCGGAAACATTTGAGACACTGGGTGTCATCTCCTCCACCACACGAGGTAGTGGGTTGTTAACCGTTTTACAATCTTGATCAACGTGGGCTGATTCCCCACACGTTGAACAAGCAGCTTTCGGACAAAATCTTTTTAAATGCCCAAAAGCCCCACAGAGAAAACATGTTAAGGTCACTGATGAAGCATATATTTGATAATCACAGTCATCAATTTTAATCTTAAATGAAATCTTTAAACCCGTATCATCCCCACGGTCTGGAAGAACCATGTGAAGCTGCCGTCGAAAGCTCATCACGTGCTTCACTTTTTCATGGCGGCACCCGAGGGGGATCATCGAGATTCTCGAAACGATTGTACCATATCGAGACAAAACAGACACGAGTTTTTCATTGGACACGAAAGGAGGACAATTTGAAACGATTATTTTCATTGCAGGGACATCCATCGGGGAGGCCATAACAAAGTGACCACTCTCTGTGGTTAACCCAGAACTCACGACATCGTGAACTAGATGCTCATCCGCAACGAAGACCACAACCTTCTGGTTCATACGTGACGCAGCACGTACATGTTCGATTCCGATAACCTCTCCAACCGCCAAGACGATCTCTTCGGTCGGAATCCCTTCAGGAGGGACACAAACCAGAGCATGTTTGCGGGTTAACGATTCGAACGCAGCGTCTTGCTGCGAACGAGTCGTCGCCATGACTAAAACAAAAGAACTCCGTTTTACCCGAACACCTCGGGTTGAGGAGATTTAAAAATAAAAAAAGGAAAGGTAGTAATAATTAAACCAAATGAAAGAAAATAAATATGATTTAAAGTGGAACGTCGATACTCCGGCAAAATGCCGGATAAACGACAAAGAGAAAAAAACCGAAACCAAAATTTTATCGCGATAACCAACGCCCAGAACAGGGAAAGGCCTACTACCAATGCCTCCAAATAGCTGCTCTCTCTCCCTCTCTCGTCTCGACAAAGAGAGGAAAACACGGGGAAAACTCCACAAACACGTACAAGACACAAAGGGAGCGAAATGGGGATGGGAAAGATGCCAACACAGCACCGTACTCACAGCTCAGCACCCACAGCCGCCATGACGCCACACCCAACGGGCCGACAGCCGACAGGTGGCGACAGAGACAGCGAGAGCGAGAGCGAGAGAGAGACAGAGAGACTGACTGTTTCTTCCTTTTATTACAAGAGTACAAATAATCAGTTATGTTCAGTCACAAAGAAACAAAACACAATAAAATAGTCTCAAGGGAAAGTTATTATCAAATCATCATCATCAAGTGTGCATATGACATCATTAAAAACCCACTTTTCTTTAAAACATGTTAAATTCTTGTTCATTTTAAAAAACCGGTACTCTAGCTTTAGTCTTGCATTTACAAGAGCCTTAAAGGTGAGCAGTACATCATATGACGAGTCAGAAGCGTTTCCCATTTTTTTCTTCCTGGATATATAAATTGCAAACTTGGCCTGGCCAATTAAAAAATTCATTAAAACCACATTTCTAAGGGAAGACGGTCCTAAAACACCATAAATAAAAACATTGTGATTGAAGAGGGAACCAAGCTTCACAAAGCGTTCCTGAAGGAATGTAAAAAGAGGTTGCAATCGTTCACACTCAAGGTATATATGCGGTAGGGTTTCAATGGATGCACAGAAAGGGCATAGATTAGAGTTAGCAGTAGAAAACCGGTTCAGTAAAACATTATAAGGTAAAATCCAGTGTACAAGTTTCCATTGAATATCTCCAACATACTTTGGAGTAGGCAAGAGATAAAAACTTCGCCAATTGGGCCAATTGGGGGGTATTGGGGGTAAAACATCCCGCCATCGAAGCCTCGGGTGCTCAGAAAATGTTTTTGCGTATAAAATTTTAATGTACGCGTTGTACAAAGTTTTCTTTGGAAAGGCGGGAAGGGATAATGCAGTATCATCAGGGCTGTTCATGCCAGGGGACAGATTAAGTGGCGGGCTGAAGACTAGGAGTTTGGGGAAGTCACCTGCTGTTTCCTCGGGGGAAGGGCCAAGTTCCTCGCAGGTATTACGATACGTTGTGGATATCCCTTGAAGGAACCGAGAGATGATCCTGACAGATTTTATTCCGGTTTTTTGTGCCACAGCGGCAGCACTCAGCCAGCAGCTCCCAGACTCTGTCATGAGGTCTTTCACTCGCAGCAGCTTGGCATCAACAAAACGTTGAACGAGTCCCCTATTATTAAAGCTGTTTTCCAGGAAGGGGTTGTAGCATAGGGGCTCATTCAACAACATTTCCATGTTGTATGTTGCCATTTCACGGGAAAAGGACAGGGCTTGCCAGGCGTTCATCACCCCTTGGTAAAAGGTGGGCAGCAAGGATGAATCGATTTGATGAGGGTTCATCAAGAAAAGTTCTCGGTCGTAACCCAGCTTGCATGTAAGCTGCAATATGCAGTTAGCCAGAGGCCTCCAGAGTAGGGCTTCATCTCCATATACAAGTTGGCGCACGATATGAAGCCGGAAGACCATAATCCGGCTGCGGATATCAATAAAACCTTGGCCACCTTCAGTGAGTGGTAAGTATGCCACGGGGGGTTGGAGCCAGTGTTTCCCGCTCCAGAAAAAGTCGACAATGCTCTTTTGCAGTGTAATAAGAAGGCTCCCGGGCGGTTGTATGCATATCATCTTATGCCACAGCATAGAGGCGACAAGATTGTGAATGACGAGAGTTCTTCCGCGGTACGAAAGTTGAGAAAGAAGTCCTTTCCAGCGGGCCAGTTTTGCCATTACCTTGTCCGGTAATCCCACCCAGTTCTGCTGCTCAAAGGTGTTGTCTCCTAGGAAAATACCGAGGTATTTAATGCCACTTTTCTGCCAGTTCACTCCTCCTGGTAGGACAATTGGTGGGCAATCTCCAGGTCCTATCCAAAGGGCTTCACTCTTCTTCCAGTTTACCTGGCCTGAACAAGCCTGACAATATGTCTTTAGTGCCTGAGCCACCGCAGTGACGTCAGCACTATTTTTTATATAAATACAGACATCATCTGCATAGGCAGAGACTTTTAGCGGTGTGGTAAGAATTGATCCAGTGAAGCCAGAAATGTGCGTACGTAATTGGAGCAGAAGAGGTTCGATGGCAAGAGAGTATAAAAGTCCAGATAGCGGGCAACCTTGCTGTACTCCCCGTTGTACAGCAATGGGGCTACACAATACTTGATTAATTTTAAGAACACTGGATATATTACAAAACAAAAGTTTAACGTACGAGATAAAAATAGGTCCAAACCCAAAATTCTCTAAAACTCTAAAAAGGTACATGTGGTCAATACAGTCAAAGGCTTTTCCTTGGTCAATGAAAAACAGACCAACATTCATATTAAAATTGTTACAAAACCGAATGGTATCACGGATAAGAAAGATATTATTAAAAATAGTACGTCCAGGAATACAAAAGGATTGATGTTCTCCTATTAGTACATTCATAAAAGGTTTCATTCGATTAGACAAGGCCTTGGCTAAAATTTTATAATCCGTACATAAAACAGAAATAGGACGCCAGTTCTCTATAAGTTGAGTGTCCACTTTCTTAGGAATTAAGGTGGTGACTGCTCTCCGGCAACTCCACGGCAGTTGTCCATCCTCTAAACATTCATTCAATACCCGCAGTAGGTGAGGTCCAATGGCGTCCCAAAAAAACTGGAAAAATTCGCTAGTCAGCCCATCCAGTCCAGGGGCTTTATCAGGTTCCAAGGCCTTCAAGGCAGCGGTGAGCTCAGGTAACCTAAGAGGATCCTCCAACTGCTGCTTCTGATCCTCCGCCAATGTTGGAAGGTTAGAAACAAGTTCCGATATTGCATCCTGGTTAATGTCATGCTGCATAAACCGTTGTTTAAAATGTTTCCGGGCACATTCCCTGATTCTGCCATCTTCATAAAGGAGTTCCCCATCATGGAGCAAGCGTGTAATCATTGACGAAGAGGCCCCCCTTTGAAGGCTGAAGAAGAATTTGGTTGGAGCATCAAGGTCGTGTATGTACCTCATCTTCAGGCGCAATAAAGCATTTTGTGCTCGCCTTTCGGATATGGAATTCAGTAAGGCCGTTTTTCCATGAATTTGTTGCCTCATTCCCTGGTAGCTCACACTTGCAGTTCCCTGAAGCTGTTCCTGTAATTCCAGGATTTCATCTTCAAGTAAGGTTGTGGTTTTTCTTTCCTCTTGAACACCATACGCACGATATTGTTGGCAGAACAGTCTGATGTGCATTTTGGCATTATCCCACCATTGTCTGAGGTTTGAGAAATTCCCTTGGGAGGCAACTAGAATATTCCAAATTTCCGGAAAAATGTCCTTAAAGGTACTATCATCAAGTAAGTTGTTATTAAATTTCCAAAAAGCACTCTTGTGTTTCTGGCAGGGGGCAGAAATTTTGAGAAATGTTGCGCTGTGGTCCGAGAATCCTGATGGGCAAATTTTGGATGACAGAACGAGGCGTTCAAGTGGAGGATTAATATAAAACTTGTCCAAGCGAGCAAGTACAATATTACCCTGAATGCATCGACACCATGTGTATTGCCTGATTGATGGGTGCTGTACCCACCATATATCTGTCAAATTCATTTGTTTTAAAAATTTGGTGAGAGGGATTGTGGAGGCAGGATGGGGCTCTGCACTGTTCCTGTCTAGTTGGGGTTGGAGGGTGCAATTAAAATCTCCACCAATACAAACATGATTGTCTTGGTTTTTTAGGGCGTTTTGGCTGTCGAGGGACGTTAGGTGTGTCCCAAGGTCATTAAAAAAAACTCTCCGAGCTACAGGCGTACTTGGGGCATAGATATTAAAAATAGTATAGAATTTTCCACAGTAGTGGAATTCTAGGGATGCTAGGGATCCCTTGTGTATTTCGTCGAATTTAAGCGATGAAGGCGAAAAGGAGGGGCTAAGAATTATTGCGACACCGCCTTTGCGGGAGTCACCGTTACTAAAAAAGGACAGGCCGGGGAAGAGCCTACACCAGTCTGTGACACAGCAGTCGTTGGCATGGGTCTCTTGTAAGAGGGCAATGTCAACTTTCTTCTGTAATAAAAAATCCCTTACTTGAACTTTACGGACAGAGCTACATCCTCCGTTAATATTCAGGCTACAAATGGAAAAAACTCATTACAGCTACAAGGAGGAGTGACCACCACTCAATTTTTTGATAGCAGTTCATTCTTAGCTTTTTGCAACCACTTCTTTAAACGGTGACGTTGGGAGGAATTGAAATTAAAAACGTGGGGCCGTTTTACCATCAGTCTAGCGGAATGTATAAAATCAGGTAGCTCCGGAAAAAAGGTTTCTATAACAACATTCCTTTTTCGGAATGTGTCCTTAAGAAACCTTTTTATCTCGGAGGGAGGGATTGGAGGGGTTTCTTCTTCCTTAAGGCTACCACATTCACTAACAGAGTCATCTATATCAGATGGCTCAGATGGTGTGTCACACTGGTTTTCATCATTTATCTCCTCACCGTTATCACATCCCTCGACGTTATCGGATGGGGCATAGTCCATAGAGGGAGGGGACGGGGAGGGAGAGAAATGAGCCATCTTCAGGGGAGGGGGGGGGGGGGGGTACTAATTTTTGCGGTTCAACCATATCAGTTTCTAGGTCAGTAGACAAGGGCGAGGATTCATCCACATCTATGTCCTCCAATACCGAGAAACGATTTTCTGTGACGAGGGACAAATCTAGGCCAGAGAGGAGGGGCTGTCGGTTTTCAGTTGTAGGTTTTTTAAAGAGATGACCGTTTTCATCTGTTGTTTGCAGATGTCTTTTTCCTTTTGGGCAGACTAATTGAAACTCGTCCTGGTTAGTGGGAAGAGATTGCAAGGGTTTGGGGGGAGGACGTGATCATCGGGAGGGGATTTCCATCGGCTACCACGGCGAGAGAGGTAGGATCAGTTATAGCAGGCAACAAGCTGTGATTGGACGATGTCGCCTGGGGTGTGAGGACTATCGTTAACAGGAGATGGCTGCAATTAGATCCTTCAGTAGAGGGAGGGGCCCCTGTTTCAAGGGGAGGGGAAGGGGGTACGGCAGGGGGGGGGGGGTGGATCGGTGGTAGGAGGGCTTGGGTCGGTGGTAGACAGATTGGGATCAGTGGTGGTAAGGCTTGGGTCGATGGTGGGAAGGTTCGGGTCGGTGGTGGGAGGGCTTGGTTCGGCGGCGGGAAGGCTTGGTTCGGTGGTGGGAAGGTTTGGTTCGGTGGTGGGAAGGCTTGGGTCGGTGGTGGAAGGGTTTGGATCGGTGGTGGGAAGGTGGGGGGGTTGCTTATTCCCGGTTCGGAGGGGAGGTTGTACTTGTGGAGAATTCTCTTTTCGGGGGCAGTCATGCTTAACATGCCCAAATTGTCCGCAGCCAAAACATTTTAGAACGTTGGTGGACACGTACACTGTATATTCGTTCTGTTGATGTTTTAATCTTTATTATAAGGTTTAAGTCCTTCTGGGAATTTTTTAAAATCATAAACACTTGCCGCCGGAATGAAACCACGTGCTTTAAATCGTTGCTTCGTGACCCGAAGGGAATCATGGAGATACGAGACACGATGGTACCGTATCGGGACAACTCTTTAATTAGTACATCGTCGGATACAAATGGGGGGCAATTGGATATCACGACTTTTATCGCTGGGCTATCTAGTGGGGAAATCATAACAAATAAATCTGGATCGATTGTCAAACCCTGTTCGACAATTTGTGGGACACAATCCACGTCGGACAAAAAAATAACGATCCGCTTG
>NC_136267.1:149946345-149971345 GCF_964187855.1 Myxine glutinosa
AAAGAGAGAAAGAAAGAGAGAAAGAAAGAGAGAAAGAAAGAGAGAAAGAAAGAGAGAAAGAAATAGAGAAAGAAAGAGAGAAAGAAAGAGAGAGAGAAAGAGAAAGAGAGAAAGAAAGAGAAAGAGAAAGAGAAAGAGAAAGAGAAAGAGAAAGAGAAAGAGAAAGAGAAAGAGAAAGAGAAAGAAAGAGAGAGAGAGAGAGAGAGAGAGAGAGAGAGAGAGAGAGAGAGAGAGAGAGAGAGAGAGAGAGAGAGAGAGAGAGAGACTTTTGACTTTTGACGTCCTTTTATTCCAAAAATTATAAAGTGCATGGATGTACAGTGTATAAAATCACCAAAGCCAAAAACAAGAGAAAACAATGAAGCGAGGAAACAATACAGATATATGCGTTGATCAGATCAACTTTTACCGAAAACAAATGCAATCTTCTGCAGCAATACTATGAATTGTAGAAATTCTGAACAATCAAGAAAAAAATAATATCAACTCGTTTTGGCGGACTTCACAGACACTTTTCAAACACCATTTTTCCACAAATCCATCAATTTCGCCCATGCTCTTGGAAAACTCAAACTCATGTTTTAGCCTTGCAGCACACAGCGCATTGAAAAACGTCATGACCTTGCACTGATGAATGGGCTTACCATTCCGCTTCTCCTTTCTGGACAGGTAAGTACCAAGCTTTGCTGTAGCTACAAAAAAGCACAACAGTTCATATTCCTTGTTGTGTTGCCGTCTCTTTTGAGCCCAAAAACAAAGGATCGAAAAGTAAATCTGAAATTCATTTTGAACGACACAAAGTCTAACCATTCAATAAAGGAAAAAGTCTTTCACAACCAATAAAAAATGAAAAACATCCTCATTTACAGAACAAAAGGGGCAACATGCAGATATTGGGGCAAAATTCCATACATATGTATTACATGGGATGATCCAGTGGGCAAGGCGCCACTGAAGATCACCTGTTCTTTTGTTGATCAGCTTACTATACATTGATTCCCATACAGGTTCATTGGGGGGCCCGGCAGGGAGTAGCCTCTTCCATCGTGCTACTCCATTTAGCGGAGGAATACCAAGAACTTGAGATAACCACCCACCTATACAGGCTCTTGCTGCTCTCAGCATGCAATACACTTGTCCCTGTGCTAACAGGTGGAAGTTCCTTGGGAAAGCAGTCAAAAATCAGTTTCGGAAACGGGGACTCGTTGGGTGTCCACAAGTATTCCGAGTCCAAAGTTTCTGTAGCTGATGACGTTTTTGAACAACTTTCCTTAAAATCGTTCCAATTGTCCTCTTGGACCGAATCGCCGTCAAGGTCGAAATTTCCTCCACATTCCTCCACCCGACACCGGAGTTTGGCCGAAGGTGCCATACTTTGTTTATGCCTGCCTCAATAAAGCGTTGGCACAAATGACGACTCTTGGGAACATCAGGGAAGAGAGGATTGAAGAACAGGGGTTCAACCTCGAACATCCCTGGGGAGTAAGTGTCCGCTTTACGGCTCACGGAAAGTCTTTCCCAGGCACTGAAAAGGCTCTGGTAAAATATGGGGAGCGTTGATGTATTCACGTACTTGAGGTGAGTCAGGAATACTTCGAGACCATAGCCGAGTCTACCCGCCTGCTGTAAAATATGGCAAGCCAAGGCATGGTTTGGCAGGTTTTCACCAAATAGGAGGCGTTGAATGGAGCACAGGCGAAAAGCCATGAGACGGGATCTCACGTGAACAAGGCTCTGACCACCTTCAGATGAAGTAAGGCATATTACACTTGGCCGCAGCCAATGATGGCCTCCCCAAAAAAAGTCCACAAGTTTGGCCTGTATCCTGTCCAGCAGCGCTTCTGGTGGTTGCAGGCAAATAAAGCGATGCCACAACGTTGTAGCAACCAAGTTGTTTGCCACTAAGACTCGGCCCTTAAATGAGAGGTGCGGTAGGGCTCTTTTCCACAGGTTCAGCCTCCTGTCTATTTCTCCAGTCACACCTTCCCAATTCCTTTTCTCAAATTGTGTCGAGCCCAGGGACACACCAAGGTAATCAACACCATCTGTTTTCCACTCCAAGTTTTCTGGAAGAGCAGGCAGATGTGTTGAGACAGGTAGGCAGCTATTAAGGTATGGCACCCAAAGAGCTTTGCTTTTCGTCCAATTAACCTTCAGAGATGAAGCCATGAAAAAGGTTCTTAAGGACTTTACAAGAGCAACAATGTCTTGGTGGTTTTTTATGATGATGCAAACATCATCTGCATAGGCCGATATAGTCATTGGTGGGCTTCCAGGAAAACAGGTCAGGCCAGAGATATTCTTTCTCAGTGTGCAAAGAAATGGCTCCATTGCTAACGCAAAAAGCAAACCTGAGACTGGGCAACCCTGCCGTACCCCCCTCTGAACCTTTATGGGGGGAACCAGTTCATTGTTCACCTTAATTACACTGGAGATGTCAGTGTACAATAGAGCTATAAAGGCCCTGAAAATTACCCCAAACCCACATGCTTCAAGAACATGGCACAAGAAAACATGGTCAATGCTGTAAAAGGCTTTTTCAAAGTCTAGAAAACATATTCCGAAATCATTTTGGTCATGGCGAGCATACATTAAATCCCGCACGAAAAAAATGTTGTCGTAAATCGAACGACTGGGGATGCAGAATGTCTGATCAGGTAAAACCAGATCACCAATGACTTTTTTTTAACGATTTGCCATTGCTTTCGAAAACAATTTATAGTCAGTACACATTATTGAAACCGGTCTCCAATTCTCCATCCGCCGGAGGTCTCCTGACTTTGGGAGAAGACTCACCACTGCTCTCCTTAGGCTTAGTGGCATTACACCTTTTCGCAAGGATTCTTGGATTACATTCAATAATTCTGGGCCCAAAATGTCCCAAAATTCCATGTAAAACTCAGCTGGCAGGCCATCAATTCCCGGAGCCTTTCCAGATTCCATTCCAACCAGGGCACGCTGTAATTCATCAAGGCTTAAAGGCACATCCAGCTCCAGGCGTTGAGTCTCAGTTAGGGTTGGGAGATGGGAGGTAAAACATTTTATTTTATCCTCATATATATCTTTTTTAGCAAATAGTTCAGAATAATACTTTCTAATAGTGATTTTTACCCCATCAGAACTTGTAATTTCATTCCCACTGGGGTCCTTAACTGATAAAATAAGCTGGGGAGGCTTCGTTTCAGCTTCTAAGTGAAAGAAGGCTTTGCTAGGACTATCCGATACTTTAATGCTTTTTACTCTCAGTCTAACTAGCAGTCCTGCAGCCTTCTCCTGTAATAGTTCCCGGAGTTGGGTCCTTTTTTCAAGGAGCAATTTATAATTTGTCTCATTTTCCTGCTCTGCCATTTTGTTTTGCAGTTTTAGAATTTCGGTTTCCAACCGTGCCAATGTGATTTGATTTTCATGAGTGATATGGGAATTAAACTGTTGACAAAACAGTCGTATATGAGTTTTCATATTATCCCACCAAAGGTTAGTGGAAGCAAAGAGGGGCTTTTTTCCAACTATTGCTATCCATAGGATGCGAAAGGCTTCATTAAACAGGGTATCATCCAAAAGGCTTGTATTGAATTTCCAATAGGCGCTCCTCCGTTTGAATTGTGGGAAAGATAGGCCCATCGTGACCATGTGGTGGTCAGAGAAGATGGAAGGGGTAATAGTTGAGGAGGTTACAATATTCCTTAATCGTGGGGTGATGTACCAGCGGTCAAGCCTCGCTAAGGATACTTGGCCATTGGAGCATCGACACCATGTAAACTGCCGGTCATTTGGGTGCATCAATCGCCATACATCCAAAAAAACCCCACCTGAAAGGAACTGGGAGAGGTCACCATGGGACTCGGGATGTGGTTCCGGTGAATTTCTGTCTATTTTGGGCTCTAGCGTACAATTGAAATCTCCCCCCATGCATATGCACTGATTTGGGTCAAACAAGTTTAAATGGTTTATCACTTCAGTAAAGAAGGCTTTACGGTCAGTACTCTCGCTTGGTGCATATACATTAAAAATAATAAGCTTCAGGCTATTGATCACCAATTCTAGGGAGGCAAAACGTCCCCGAATCACCTCCTGAAAGAAGCAAGATTCAGGTACAAGTCCTGGTTTTAGCAAAAACCCCACTCCAGCAGATACAGATGACATATTACTGAAGAAACATTTACCTTTGAACATGCTGCTCCAGTCATGTTCAACCTTCTCAATAATATGAGTTTCTTGCAGTAATATTACATCGACTTGTTTCCTTTTGAATAAGCTATTCACTTGGATCTGGCGGACGTGACTGGCCCCACCGCCATTTATATTGAGTGTTGCAAGATTAAGCGTCTTCATCACTCATTAGTATATTTTGTCTGACACTGTGAGTACTCACTCTTTGCCTTTGTTAAGATTTTCTTTAGTCGATGAAACTGCGATTTTGTTAGGTTTAGTTCCTCAGATTTTTTTATGACTAGTTTTGCAGCCTGAATAAAGGGAGCCAAATCAGGGAAATGATCCCCAATGATGACATTTCGCTGTCTATACGTTTCATTGAGGAATGAGAGAACAATATGGGGAGGGGTTGGGGGTTGATCTGGCATTAATTGTGATAATGCTGTTACCTCCACCTCCTCTTCCGATTCTGATAAATCAGAAAGTGGTCCAATGGGGTCTGGGTCAATACTGTTTTCTTCTCCTGCTATGCAACCTAGCCTTCCCTTGTCTGGGGGGTCCACGCAGTGCTGTGTTTGGGAAACATCAGCACATTGTTTACTGATTTCCTCAATTGGCGTGAAATCATTATTCCCACATTCCTGTGGATTTATGTTTCCGCCCTTTTCTGCTATATTGGCAGATTTATTATGGATGTCAGCCTGTTCGGCGACATTCGCTTGGATCAATGATGCACCATTCACGGTATCGTGGCCTGAATTATTTACATCATTAACGTCGTCTGTGTGAGTAATGGAAGCGCGTTGTTTTAGCGGCTGAACCCTGATGCTCTTTTCTGGGTTTTCCTCTTTATTTATTTGGTCCGCGCTTTGCAGAGAGATTCCAGGTGCATCTTGAAGAGTTTTTTCACTAATAGCCTGCAAATCGAGCACAACCTTTTTACCTGCTCCAGATGAGTCACTATCATGCGGAGCCCCTCGTTTACTCGTCCCCTCTTTACTATCAGTGTCCATTTCAACATTTTGCTGAAGAGGAATAAATACGTTCACGCTTGGAACACTGGATTCACCCTCATTAGGAATTTTAGGCGGTGGCAATGCGATAACCTCCCCCCCACTGGGAATCTCAATTAGTGGAGCAACGTTAACCTCCCTCCCACTGGGAGTATCCATTAGTGGAGCAGCGTTTACCTCCCTCCCACTGGGCGTATTCATTAGCAGAGCAGCCTCCTCCTTACAAACTATGGCAGTGTGACCTGTCTTGCCACACCTGACAGACGAGGCTTTGGGACAAGAACGTTTTAAATGTCCATACGCTCCACACTGAAAGCATGTTAAGGTGGTGGACGATGCGTATAGCTGGAAATTTGCCTCTTCAAAATTAATTTTGAAAGTGATGTTGAGGCCTGTGTCGTCCCCACGGTCTGGAAGGACCATATACACCTGTCTGCGGAAGCTCATTACGTGCTTAACACGTTCATTCCGACACCCAAGAGGGATTGTTGAAATCCTCGATACCATTTTACCGTACCGTGATAGCACGGTCATTAACTTGTCATTTGGGATAAATGGAGGTACGTTAGATATAACCACTCTCGTCGCGGGGGTTAATAGCGGCGATGCCATCATAAAGTGACCGCTTTCCGTGGTTATTCCCACACTTACCACGTCATGGACGAGTTCCTCGTCCGAAACGAACACCACCACTTTCTGGTTCATACGCGAAGCTGCACGTATATTTTCATCCCCAACAATGCTGCCCACAGCGAGGATGATGTCCTCGACAGGGACTCCATCCGGAGGCACGCACACGAACGCGTGCTTCCTGGTTAAGCCTTCAAAGTCATCGCGACGAGAGCGTGCATTCGCCATTCCGGCGAAAATACCCCCTCCCCTCCCCCCGCTTGTCCGAGCCGGACAAGAGGGTATCAAACCTAAATAAACGAACTAAAGTAAAAAATAAACGTGCATTATAAGCACAGAAATGGCTTACAACGCACCGTCAACGCCAGTAGGCCGCACCCAAAATGGGCCCGCTCTCAATCGTCTCTCTCTCGAAGGCAAAGGTGTAGAACAGATGGAAACAAATGCCAAGGCACACAGGATGGAAAAGGAGAGGGAGGGGGGCAGGGGAGGGCAGGAGAGGGGGGAAACCTCACGACGGACTCACCAAAACACAGAGCAGTTGCTCACAGCCGCCATGACGCTACACCCAACGCACCGACGGCCGATAGGTGGCGCCAGAGAGAGAGAGAGAGAGAGAGAGAGACTTGACTTTTGTGTCCTTTTATTATAAACAATGTAAAGCCATTTCACAAGCAGTTGTAAAAAAACACATTTCACAAAGCAGTTGTAAAAAAAAACACAGCAACCAGTTTAAAGAAATTGCATAAGGATCATGAAGACACCACAAAAAGAGCGAAGGGGTATTTAAAAGAAAACCAGCAAATATACAAAAATATATATTTTACAAACCAAAGGGGAAGACACAAACAAAACCACAACCAATTTTAAAGGAAACGCTCACGCAAGAGCTATAAATACATCAAGAGCAAATTAAGCGAAAACCTAAGAGAGAGAGAGAGAGAAATGTATTCAAGGACACAGGAAGAAACATATATGCAAGCAATCAGTTCCAAAGAAAAAAAGTCAAAACAATCAGGAATTATAAAGTAATTACCACTTTTGAATCATCGACTGAGCACAGAACATTGCCAATACACCACTTTCTCTCAAAAAGTTGGACGTTTCCATTACTGACAAAGAAATCAAATTCTAGCTTGAGTCGTGTTGAGACAAACCCTTTAAAAATAGAAATAGCATCAGAGCCATAGCCGTTATCTATTTTAATTTTCCGAGATTTATATATCGCATATTTTGCAACAGCAACCAAAAAATTGAGAAGAACACCCACATCTCTACATGTGGGCCCGAAAGACACACCAAATATAAACATATGCATATTGAAAGGGTAGGACAGTTGGTGAAAAAGATATTCAAGGAACAAGAAAAGCGATGTCAGTCTACGACACTGTACATAAGCATGAAACAGATCCTCCTTCTGATCACAGAAAGGACAAGTTTCCGGCAGTGAGCTGTTAATACGGTGGACAAAAATATTGGAGGGAAGCGCCCAGTGTGCTAACCTCCATTGTATGTCCGCTAACACACCATGTATTGGTAAGGTGTACATGTGAGGCCAAAGGGGGGTAAACGGAGACCCCGACCCTAACCGCTCTGACCACAAAGCTACTCGTGTTCTCCCAGAGAGGGGTACATTCTTATTTTGTCGAGAGAGATCACGGATTCCAATCTTAGTTACAAGATGAAAAGGGGGGGTATGTTCAATCTCCGGCTGAAGAGAAGACGAAAGGAGCACTTTGATTTCAGGGAAACCTAACCGAAAGTCCTCAATGTTACCAACACCTTCCCAGCCGATGTTTAGCTGTCTAAGTTTTCTAATGACTATACGTACAACTTGGTCTACAAGTCGGACAGACCGAGATCCAACTGAGGTTGCCACCAAACCAGCAGGTTTCCACTTAACTCCAGATGAATCTCTCAGATCACATACTTTGTTAATCCCTCCTTGGATAAATTTTTTAATCAGGGCATGGCTATGAGGGATACCAGGAAAAAAGTTATTGAAGAAAAGGGGTTCTTGAAGGAACATTCGACAATTATAGCCCTCAAGGAAGCGGTGGACGTCAAACCTTTTCCAAGTGTCCAATAAACTGATAGAATCTCGGAAGAGAGGCAAAATTTATATGCTCGAGGTCTATCAAAAGAAGCTGCCGATCATATCTCAGTCTACCAGCCTGTTGTAACAGAAAAAATGCAAAGGGCCGCCAGGGCAGCTGTTCAGCGAACAGTAGTCTCTGCAGAGACTGCAGCCGAAAGGCCACAACCCGACCAGAGATATCAACAATGCCCTGGCCACCTTCCTTCCGGGGGTAGTACAATATCTCAGGCCTCAGCCAATGGTAGCCACTCCAAAAGAAGTTTACTAGCATTCGCTGAGTAGCCATAATTAGTTGGTTTGATGGCTGTAAAGCAATAATTCTGTGCCATAATTTTGTTGCAACCAGATTGTTTATGACAAGGGTACGGCCTCGATAGGAGATGGACCTCAGCAGTCCTTCCCATGCTTTCAATCTGTGCATAATTTGTTCCAACACTCCTTCCCAATTTTTCATTTCTGTTTCACGATTACCGATATGCACTCCAGGATATTTAACCCCGTCCGTTCTCCAGACCAGGTTGTGTGGGAGTGAGGGTGGTGATACACAAGAGAGATTGCCTTTGCCACACCATAATGCTGTACTTTTATTCCAATTGATCCCACCGGAAGAGGCTGCAGAGAAATCTCGCATACAACGTTGTAAAGCAGAGACATCATAGGAGCTTCTAATCAAAACACAGACATCATCAGCATAAGCCGTCTGCACAAATTCTGCTCCTTCTATGCTTCTCATTCCCTGAGGTATTTGCTGTCTAATAGACCGAAGGAGTGGTTCAAGGGCGACTATATATAAAAGCCCAGAGAGGGGGCAACCTTGGCGAATACCCCGTTGGAAAGGAAAGGGAGAGCATAACCTATTGTTGATCTTCATCATACATTGAGTATCAGTATACAGGAGTTTCACATAAGAGGTGAAAGTTTCACCAAACCCCATTCCTTTCAGGACAGAAAAAAGGTACTTGTGGTCAACACGATCGAAGGCCTTAGTTTGATCAAGAAACAGCAATCCAAAATCGTCACGCAGGAAATTATTGCATGAAATAATATCTCTTACCAAAAAAATATTATCATAAATAGATTTTCCAGGCACACAGTAGGTCTGGTCCGGGTGTATAACTGAACTGATCACAGTCTTCATACGATTAGCAAGTACTTTAGAGAAAATCTTGTAATCAACACACAATGAGGAGATAGGTCACCAGTTATCAACCAGTTGAAGATTCCCAGCTTTTGGTAGCAAACA
Organism: Myxine glutinosa; assembly: GCF_964187855.1. Classification (NCBI taxonomy): domain Eukaryota; kingdom Metazoa; phylum Chordata; class Myxini; order Myxiniformes; family Myxinidae; genus Myxine; species Myxine glutinosa. The sequence goes on from NC_136267.1 coordinate 149,955,482, forward strand.
AACGACTGCTCGTCTACAAGACATTGGAAGTTCTCCGACACGTATGCTTTCATCGAGTACATCGAGTAAGTCAGGTCCCACAAGGGCCCAGAAGGTCTTGTAGAATTCTGTGGGCAGGCCATCTATTCCAGAAGCTTTCCCATCTTTCAGGCTCCGCACAGCTGCTTCAAGTTCATCAGCCGAAATTGGGGAATCGAGCATGCATCGCTCATCCTCCTCGACACTCGGAAGCCCAGCAGTTAACTCTCGTGTCACCTCATTGTCCACGTTCTGAGGAGAGTACAAGTTAGAATAGAACCTTTTCAGAGTACACCTGATCGCCTGCTGGGAGGTCACCAGCGACCCATTGGGAGTGAGTAAAGTATGAATTTGTTGTGACCTTTTGAGGGAAGACTCTAACTTAAAGAACTCTTTGTTTGGCATGTCCAGAGTTAAATAGCTCATTCGCATTCGGACCAAGGCACCCATCGCCCGTTGCCGTACCGCTTCCTCCAGCACTGCTTTCTTTGCCCATATTAGTTGGTCACGTGCACCTCTCCCAACCTCGTCAACATTCTGTTCTAACGATATAATTTCAGATTTTAACTGATCGATTGATATCGATTGGATTTTGGTGGTGTATGCACTATATTGTTGACAGAAATTCTTAATTTGGGATTTTGCAATGTCCCACCACAGCCGGAGACTATCATACTCAGGTCTGGAGGAGCGAATTTTCTCCCACACGACGTGAAAGGCCTCATTAAATTCCTTGTCATGTAAGAGACGAGTATTCAAAGACCAGTAAGCACTACCACCGGGTGGAAAGGGTAACTTAAAGGACATTGAGATTAAACTGTGGTCTGTGAATCCAGTTGGTAAAATTTTGGAGACAGACACCACATTCAACATTGGCTTGTTCACATAGAATCTGTCCAGCCTTGCCATTGACATAATACCATCATTGCATCTACACCATGTATAACAGCGTGAGAGTGGGTGTTGTGATCTCCACACATCCTTAAACCGAAAGATGTTGATGGTGTCCTCTAGAGCTTTCGTAGAGGCAACATGAGGCTCATGACCATTCCTATCAATTGACGGACAAATTGTGCAATTAAAATCTCCCGTGATACAGATAAAGGCTGTTGGGTCCAGAGTTTTTACAAAATCCCGCAGAGTGGAAAAGAAAATTTTCCTCTCCATTGGGTCACACGGTGCATAAACATTCACTACGATAATCTTTTGGGTATTATAAAGAAAATCTACGGAGATCAAATGCCCTTTATAGATTTCTTTAAATGAAACCTGTTGAGCACAAATCTTGTGACTTAGGCAAATGGCAACACCGGCCCGAGGTGTAGGGAACCCACTTAGCCACCATTGCCCTTTAAAAAGTTTCCCCCAATCGGCTACTTGAGCACTAGTAGCGTGGGTCTCTTGTAAGAGAATAATGTCAGCCTTTTCTTTTCCAACCGCTTGAATGGTTTGCACCCTCCGTAAGGGGGCACGACCCCCATTTATATTTAAGGATACAACATTTAGTTCCATGGTTGATTCTTCTAGGGGGTGAAGTCCTCTTCCTCAATTAATTCCTTGTTTGCCTTCGTGATGGATTTCCTCAGCCGCTGAAATTCAGGTACGGAGATTTCCACATGCTCACTCCTTTGCAGCAAAGGTTTTGCGGCTGCAAGGAAGGCCTGGATATTAGGAAAGTGATCCTTAATTCGTACATGCCTTTGTCTGAAAGTTTCCTTCAAAAATCTGACAATATTTTCTTTTGAGATCTCCAAAGGCTGCTCTTCCTCCTGAGGGGGGGGGGGGGGGGAGCCCTGTCAACCATTGCCACTGGTTCCTCATGGCCGATCAGTGTCTCTGTAGTTAGAATTGTGACCGTTTGTGACCGTTTCAAATTTTTACGAGACGCCGCATCTACAATCTGCTGCTCCTCACAAAACATTCCCTCTACAGGTAGAGGCTTCTCCCTTACATTTGCTGACTCATCGGTTGCACGATGGCCAGCTGTACTGGATGACTCATCGCTTACACGAAGCACATCCGTATGGGTCTCATCAGCACCACTCTTAGCCGTACCTTGATGGTCCGATGTAGATTCCCGCACTGAAGGCGAAACATCTATAGAATCATCCGTAGTGGTCACGGGGGGAGGTGGTCCGGCTGCTGTGGCATACGTTTTCTCCCCATCAGGACAATACTGCCGAGTGTGTCCATGTACACCACACCCGTAACAAATCAACCTCTCCGTTGCCGCAAAAATCCTGTGCTCACGTTTTGACGACTTAAAAACGAGAGAGACATTCAATTGCGTCAAACCATCCTTCAAAACAACATAACAAAACCGTCTAAACGTTTCGATATGCTTAAGCTTCCCGTCTGTGGTGCGAATGGAGGCTTGGTTAATTCTCGACACCACAGTACCGTACTGACCGAGCTTCTGAAGAATTTCCTCATTAGACAGCGTCGGTAGAACGTTTGATAGTATTACCTTCGAGGCCGGAGTGTTCCATGGCGAAACCGGAACAAACTGGTCATTGCCCAAGGTGAGTCCGTTCTGCACGACGATGCGTGCGAAATGGACACGTGAAACGAAAACAACCACCTTGTGGTGCATTCGGGACGCTGCCTGTATGTTCTCACAACCGATCAATTCTCCGATTACGAGGAGCGTCTCCTCCAGCGAGACATCTTCCGGTGGGACAAAACACATGCCGTGTTCATCTGTTAACCCCTCATCGGCGTCACGACCGGCATTACTTCGACTATTCTTGCTAGCCATTTGAAGTAACTAAACGAAAAAAAATAACCAATAAATGGTACAAAGGTTTATAAAGCCTAAATAAATGCAAAAAAAAAAAAACAACAACAACAATAACTGGGAAATAAATAAATAAATCCCGTTAACCACCTAAAGTGGATAACTTTAACCGCGCTGTCTCTCCCTCTCTCGCTCAGTCGACAAGCCGATAGAAAGGGACCGACACTCGGACAGCAGAAAGGACCAAAAGGTAGGAAGAAAGGAAAAAAGCAACACGAGACACAGCACGTACCGCCAGTGACTGAGCAACAGACCTGGCAATCGCACGTGCGTGCTAAGCGAGCGGCAGCTGTGGAGACAGGGGGGGGGAGGGGAGAGAGAGAGAGAGAGAGAGAGAGAGAGAGAGAGAGAGAGAGAGAGAGAGAGAGAGAGAGAGAGAGAGAGAGACAGAGACAGAGACAGAGACACAGAGAGAGAGAGAGAGAGAGAGAGAGAGAGAGAGAGAGAGAGAGAGAGAGAGAGAGAGAGAGAGAGAGAGAGAGATATATGGCCTATTTAGGTGTGGCATATTTGCTTTGATATGGCATTATAAGCATCCTTGTGCTTATAATGCGGTTTATTATTCATTTATTTTGATTAGTTTCAGTTTTGACCTTCTTTTCGGATTTAGGCAAAGGGGTTAAACCGCCATTATTGCCGAATTCACACCCTCAGTATGAGGTGTTTGATAATCTAACCCAGAAGCATGCATTCGTGTGTGTTCCACCAGAAGGAGTCCTCACTGAGGATGTGGTACTCGCAGTGGGGAAAATAATCGGGTGCGAACATGTCCGAGCCACCTGACGAATGAATCGAAAAGTTATTGTTTTCATGTCAGAATAAAATTTTGTTCACGACGTTGTGAGTGCAGGTTTAACCACAGAGAGTGGTGCTTTTATGTTAGCGTCCCCCATGGATACTCCAGCGATGGAAATCGTCGTATCAAATGTACCACCATTTATATCAAACGACAAACTGATGTCAGTCCTTTCTCGGTATGGAGCAGTTGTGTCGAGAATGTCCATGATCCCTCTGAAGAGCCGAGATGAGAGGATAAAACACGTTATGAGTTTCCGTCGCCAAGTTTACATGGTACTTCTCGATCGTGGTGATGCTACAGGGTTAAATATTTCATTTAAAGTAAAATCCGACGATCGGGAGTATCAAATGTACGCCTCGTCAGCCTCACTAACGTGCTTTCACTGTGGAGCCTTTGGTCACATTAAACGTTTCTGCCCCAAGGTTTCGTGTTCAAAGTGTGGGGAAAATGGTCACGTAGACACCGAATGTAAAAAGGATAAGAATACTCGTGTTCATATTAAACCGACTGGAGTTAATCCTGAGAGTTTACCGGTTCCTGCTGTTCCCTCCTGCAGTGAGACGAACAATAGCAGCATCCATGTGCATGTCCCGAGTCTTGAAAACAATCGTACTTCACTTCCTGTTACAGAAACCGAAGTGACCCCAACTTGTACAACTTTTGCTGCCATTCCCTCATGTAGTGAAGGAATGGAGGAGGATCCTATTATTAGTTCTAAAAAACGAAGGGCGTCGGTTGCTAATTTTTCTACCAGTAATCCAAAAAAGGTAGTATTGGAGAAGGCCAGTGTAGCTGAACACACACCTCAATATTGTCCTCATGCTTTCATTGGGTTTGGAAAAAGGATAGTGAATCGGGTGCTGCAATTGAGGATAATATGTCTGAGAGTTTGTGTACCAACTCTGTGGATACAGATTGCTATATGGGTGAAATTAGTGGCAACGCTGAAGACGTTGCTAAGTGAAATTAGTGGCAACGCTGAAGACGTTGCTAAACCTTGAACAAACCATTATGATCATTAGTTACTGTGAACGAGCAGACAGAGACTGACTTATCCCTCCACAGTGCTGCTCTACCGATGCAGATTCAAAACTGTGTTACCGAGTCGCTTATTGATTCGGTAGATAGTGCTCCACAAGAGTGTGAAACCGAGGTTTCAACTTCTGATGAGCACAAAGATCACCATGGCAATGTTGATCGCACAGTGGAGCTCCAGCAAATACCCAGAGATACTGACAATTCCCATAGTGACCACGGAAGCCGACATCCTCGATCCCGGAGGGACCTTGTCAGACTTGTCGGAATCTGATGAGGATGACGAGGTGCCCGAGTTGTCTCAGTCTCAGTTGAGTCAGCCTTTAGCGGTTGCCGAAGACGATAAGAAGAGGCCATTTCGTTGGGTACAAAAGGTTGTTTATTGTACAGAAATCTCCAGCAACTGATCACGAACGGAAGTCGTAACGGCTTATATAAAACAAGCACCCTCTTCGGAGAGCGTGGCTCCAACAGCCGCGCGCGCGTCACGATGACACAACCAAACGCCCGTGTGCATGGGTTCGAACAAACCCATCGTAATGGTAACCGTCACATGCGGATAAGTTAACCGTGACACGTGAATAAGGTAACCACGACATGCGCCCCCCCAGAAGGCACGCCACGGGCATGTACGTAGTTCGCGGGTGGAACAGAGCCGGGCCGCGGGTGGAACAGAGCCGGGCCGCGGGTGGAACAGAGCCGGGCCGCGGGTGGAACAGAGCCGGGCCACGGGTGGAACAGAGCCGGGCCACGGGTGGAACAGAGCCGGGCCGCGGGTGGAACAGAGCCGGGCCACGGGTGGAACAGAGCCGGGCCGCGGGTGCTGAGCATGGGTAGCAGTTGTAGTTGCAGCAGTAGGAATTGCGGGAGTGGCGAGCAGCGGTGCGCGCGAAGACAACGAGGCTCCAGTGCGCGCGAAGGTAACAAAGCAGCCGTGCGTGCGCAAGAGATGAGCAGCGGCAGTAGCTGTAGTTGCAGGAGCATCAGCCTCGGGATCCACCGTAGGAGCAGTAGTAGGAGTGGCGAGCAGCAGTACTCGGCCTGCGTGCGCGGAGGCGACGAAGTAGCAGTACTCGGCCTGTGTGCGCGAAGGCGACGGGCAGCAGTACTCGGCCCGTGCGTGCAGAGGCGACGAGCAGCGGTGCTCGGCCTGTGTGCGCGAAGGCGACAAAGTAGCCATGCCCCGCCTGTGTGCGCGGAGGCGACGAAGTAGCAGTACTCGGCCTGTGTGCGCCAAGGCGACGAAGTAGCCATGCCGCCAACGCCCTGTAACGACATTCCTTCGGAGGGTCCCGGAGCTGGTTCGCCCCTCCAGTCGTAGAGGAGGAACCGAGCGCGATGCGCGAACCACATGGCCGCTCGTCGGTGCTAAAACTCCGGCAGTTCGAGTTGAAGGTTGCGAAGGTGCGTTGCGCAATCAGAAGGTCAGAAGGTCACGCAATCAGAAGGTTGCGTGTTCATATCACGTCGGGGTCACCAGTTTAGCGGTTGCCGAAGACGATAAGAAGAGGCCATTTCGTTGGGTACAAAAGGTTGTTTATTGTACAGAAATCTCCAGCAACTGCTCACGAACGGAAGTCGTAACGGCTTATATAAAACAAGCACCCTCTCCGGAGGGCGTGGCTCCAACAGCCGCGCGCACGTCACGACGACACAACCAAACGCCCGTGTGCGTGGGTTAGAACAAACCCATCGTAATGGTAACCGTCACATGCGGATAAGTTAACCGCGACACGTGAATAAGGTAACCACTACAAGCCAATGATATCTCCTCAACTAGTACTCTCTTTTCTGAATGAAACGTATAGACAGCGAAATGTAGTTATCAGGGATACATTTCCTCATTTAGGTTCATTTATTCGATCAGCAAAACATATAACGACAAAGGCCAAAGAATTTCCACTAACAAGGTCACAGTTTCACCGACTCAGGAAAATTATTACAAAAGCCGGTCTTGAAATTTCGCAACACCCAATCAAGCCTTTTGATAAAGAATGAAGCAAATTACCTTTGGCACCTTGAACATTAATGGTGGAGGTGCAAACCCAAACCGCCAAACTCAAGTGCAAAGTTTGTTTCGGCGCAAAAATATCGATGTACTTTTACTGCAGGAAACACACATCACCCAGAACGTAGAATATGATTGGTGTCGCGTTTGTGGGGGACAGTGCTTTTTTAGCAACCTGTCTTCCCTTTCGGCAGGCGTTGCTTTCATACCTAGACCAGGGCTCGTACCTGAGTCAATCCTCTTCCAGGAGATGGTTAAAGGCCGATTCAGCTCTCTTGAATTGGTGGTTAACAATTTCCATTTCACATTATTCAATGTGTAGTGTGTACGCACCTAGTGAGAGTACATAACAGAAAGCTTTCTTTGCCTCTGTGATTAATAATCTGCAGACTGTTCATCTAAACCAATGTGTGTGCATCGGGGTGATTTTAACTGTACCTTTGAACCTGTAATAGACAGGAACTCGGCATAACCTCATCCTAAATCTTGTATTGATTTATCCCTTTTCTTTTCTCGGGTTGGTTTGCTAGATGTATGGAGGGTACTTTACCCCAATAAACCTCAGTTTACCTGGAGCCGCCTTACCAGAGGAAGAGTGTCCTTTGCGAGACTCGACCAATGGTATATAAACTCACCTTTTAGAAACGCTATAGTCTCTCCGGATTATTTTCCGTCAATATTCTCAGACCATCATTTAGTAACCATGGGGTTTCTTTTTCCTCAGTCAATAAATAAAAGTGCATACTGGAAATTTAATACCAGTCTTCTAGAAGATGGTCTATTTAAAGAAGTCTTCCAAGTTTTCTGGGCTAATCAAACCCTAAACAAGCCCTCTTTTTCTTTAGTAAATCGTTGGTGGGACAATACGAAAACCCAGATTCGGGTGTTTTGTCAACAGTTTAGAGCAAACATTACAAATGTTAAGAATGTAACAATGACTTGTTGGAAGCTGACATTGTACAGCACGAAGGTAAACTTGGTAAAAATAATAATGTATGAAACTATCAGTTATTACTAGAAAAGAAGACTCAGTTGAGAGTGTTAATCCAGGAGAAAGCAGCAGGATTGTTACTTAGACTAAGGGTTAGGAACATAAAGGTTTCAGATACCCCTAGTAACGATTTTCTTTTGTCTGGATTATGTCAGTAAATTACCCAAGAACATTTTTTCTGTCATTAACCCTAGCGGAGCTGTTGTTGTAAATCCCAGAGACAGACGGTTATGTGTTAAAATTTTATTTTCCAAACTGTTTACAAAACAGCTTGTTTGTGATGAAACGATGAGACTTTTAACCTCTCCCCTATCCTCGTTAACTGAGCCCCAGCACCTGGATTTGGACTCGCCAATTACGCTCGAGGAGTTAACGCAAGCCCTAGCTGGAATGGACTCGGGAAGAGCCCCTGGAATCCATGGCCTGCTGGCTGAATTTTATGTGGAATTTTGGGAACTGTTAGGTCCAGAACTGATGCATGTTCTTGAATCATCACGGACTCATGGAGAATTGCCTTTAAGTTTGAGAAGAGAGGTGATGTCCCTTCTTCCAAAGGCTGGTGATTTGCGACACAGAATTGGAGACCTGTTTCTCTCCTATGCACTGATTATAAAAAAAATCAAAAGTTTTGGCGAATCGAGTTAAAAAGGTAATTAGTGATTTGGTTCACCCTGATCAGAGTTATTGTATCCCAGGTAGATCCATGCATGATAACATAATTTTCATTAGAGATCTGATAGATGGCAACTGTGTGCAGAATGACTTTGGCATAATTTTTCTTGATTTCGAAAAGGCTTTTGATCGATCAAAAAGCATCGATCATGTCTTTTTGAATCATGTACTTGAAGCTTGTGGATTTGGAGCTAATTTCAGGACATATATTGCTTTATTGTACAACAATATATTCAGTTGAGTTAAGGTGAATAATGAGCTTTGTTCTCTCATACAGGTTCAAAGGGGGGTAAAGCAAGGTTGCCCTGTCTCCGGCTTACTGTTCACCCTTGTAATGGAATCACTTCTCGTGTTACTAAGGAATAATGTTTCTGGATTGAGTATATCTCCTGAATATCCTTCAGTTGTCGTATCGGCATATGCTGATGATGTCTCAGTTCTTGTTAAAGACAATAACGACATTGCAGCTCTTGATAAGTGCCTACATTTATTTGGTTTAGCTTCCTCTTTGAAGTGCAACTGGGAAAAGAGCAAAGCGTTATGGGTTTCCTCTGTCAGGAACAATGTATCTGGAATGGTGCTAGCCCTGCAAATACACCTTCTTGCAAGTTTAAAGTGGGTGGATGAAGGTGTTCACTATCTTGGAGTGTTTCTTGGATCCCCACAGTACAGCCAGAATAAACTGGGAAGGTGTTGTTGAACGCATAAAAAAGACATTGAGTAGGTGGAGTAGAGAGAGCCCTGCCTTACCTTTCGTATAAGGGCCGAGTTTTGATAGTCAAGAATCTAGTCGCCTCCTTCTTGTGGCTCAGATTCATCTGCCTGCAACCACCAGAAGGCTTGGTGAAGGAAGTGCAAAGGCAACTGTTGGATTTATTTTGGGGAGGTCATCACTGATTACGGCCAAACGTTGTATGCCGTTCATTGGCTGAGGGTGGCCAGAGTACAGAGTATGGTCGATGTCAGGAGCTGCATAATGGCCTTTCGGCTATGCTCTGTACAAAAACTGTTGGCAAAAGAGCAATTACCAAACCATGTCTTGGCCACCCACATTTTGCGGCAAGCAGGCGGGCTTGGATATGGCCGTGAATGTTTCTTGGTCCTGCTTCAACAAGTTGACATATCTCCTCTTCCTGTTTTTTATGAGAGTGTGTTGAATGCTTGGCAGAACCTCTCAGTGTGCCGTCAAGAAGACAACTATGACATCAACATGTTTGCACAAGAACCTTTGTTCTGTAATCGGCTTTTCCCTAACATGCCCAAAAGTAGGGACCTCTGCCAGCATTTCATAATTGCCGGCATCACAAACATATGGCATGTTTCAGGTTGCGGGTGGAAATCAGCTCAAGAAGTAGCCGAGCTAGCAGGAATTCGGTCCAAAAGAGTGACTGCAAAAGTGTTGAGAGAGGTGATATGAATAGGGGTACGGCTGAGAGTATGCTGGTCCCACGAGCTCAAACCATTGCACGATGAGTGGGTTTTTCCTTGATTATTGGTGCACTTCAAGTCGGACAACTTACCCCCGGTTATCATGGGGTTAAGCCCTTTTCACTAGCAGTAAAAAGTTATACAAGTCATGTGTCAAGTTACTGATGGGGGATACACCGCTAAATGGAGTAACCCAGTGGAAGAGACTATTGCCTGTGGGACCCCCCCCCCCCCCTCTGAAACTGGATGGGACTCCATGTATAGCAAGTTCGTAAGTAAAAGATCTGGTGATCTCCAATGGAGAATGATCCACTGGATAGTCCCCTCCAATAAGTTAATCAACCATTTCTCTCCTACATCCACATGTTGCCCGTTCTGCATATGTACGGAGGACATGTTCCACGCCTTCATTAATTGTGTGAGATTGGTTCCTTTGTTTCGGTGGTTTAATCTTGTGGCACACAGAATGAAGGTTGTTTTCTCTTTGCGTTCTTTTATTTTTGGCTTTTATGCCAAGTCAAGTAAGGAAAACATGCTCAAGAGGTTTCTTGTTGCAACAGCAAAGCTGGCAATATATCTCTCAAGACAGGAGAAATTAAACGGAAAACCTGTCGGGAATGCAATGTTATGTTGTTTTTCAATGCCCTTGTGTCAGCAAGACTTAAACTCGAGTTTTGTTTCTCTCAGGATGTAAACAATCTTGATGAATTCACCAATACTTTGTGTCATGAAGGGTTGTGTGAGGTTCATGGTACTTGTCGTGGTACTTCTGGAACCGTTACGTTTCATTGCTTTCATGTATTTATGGTTGGTGTAAATATATATATACTAAAAAAAAAAAAATTGTATTCTTTTAACAATAAAAGGACTTCAAAAGTCTCTCCCTCTCCACCTGCTGGGCGTTTGTGTGTTGGCGCGGCAAGATGGCGGCTGTGTGAAACTGCTGTGTTGTGGTGAGTCCTCTGTGTGGTTTTCTTCTCCCATGTCCCCCCCCCCGCCTCTCTCCTTTTCCATTCTGTGTGCTTTGCCGTTTTGTTTTCATCCTTTCTAGACCTTTGTCTTCGAGAGAGAGAGAATTGAGAGCGGACCCATTTTGGGTGCGGCCTACCGGCTTCGACGACGCTTTGTAAGCCTTTTTGTGCTTATAATGTGCGTTTGTTATTTATTTTAGTTCGATGAATTTAGGTTTGGTACCTTCTTGTCCGGTTCGGACAAGTGGGGGGGGGGGGGGGGGTGTTAATTCGCTGGGATGGTGAATACACGCTCTCGGTTAGAGGCGTTCGACAACTTAACAAGGAAGCATGCATTTGTGTGTGTTCCGCCAGAAGAAACTTCCACCGAGGACATTGTGTTGTCGGTGGGGAAAATAATCGGTTGTGAGAATGTACGAGCAGCGTCGAGAATGAATCAAAAAGTTGATTTGTGTCCGATGAAAAATTCGTTCACGATGTTGTTAGTGCGGGATTAACCACAGAGACAGGTCTCTTTTTCTTGGCGTCGCCTATGGACACTCCGTCGATGAGGGTCGTCATATCTAATGTACCTCAATTTATAACCTGCGATCAGCTGATGTCCGTTCTGTCCCGATACGGAACAGTGGTGTCAAAAATCACGATTCCCCTCCGGTCTCACGATGAACGTGTTAAACAAGTGATGACCTTTAGACGGCAGGTGTCTATGGTGCTTCTGGATCGAGGCGATGACACGGGGTTAAACATCACGTTCAAGGTAAAAGTGAACAACCATGACTACCAGATGTATGCGTCATCGGCCTCATTAACATGTTTTCAGCTTTTGACCACGTGAAAAGGTTTTGTCCGTGACGCTGATTGTAAAAGAGATACCCCCCCCCCCAACCCCCCCCCCCTCGTCTCTAACGTACAAAAGGTAAATCGAAATACCTGAACGGTTTCTACCGCCGCTCCCTTGCACACGAGGAGTAGGGATAATACTCCTGTTCGTGTTAGTGAAAACGACGACACCGCTGATTCGGTAAATAATGAAATAATCCCGGAAAACGGGAAGGGGGGTGGGGGTGTGAGAAGTATAAAACACAAGGACATTGCAAGGACTTCCAGGAAAGAAGTTGGTGTTTCAAAAAAGTGGATCTGGGGTGAAATTAGCAGGGGAAGAAAAGACCAATACAAGGTTTTGGATGGGGGAAGATAAGCGATGGTGGTGAACAGCTGTTTTAAAGACCTGGAGGGAGGAGTGGGATTGAAGAGAGTGAGGGAGTTTGTTCCAGAGGCGGGAGCAAAAAGGAATGAAGGAGTGAAGGTGAGCAGAGAGTCTTGATTTTGGTAGTTTAACCATAAGAGGGTTGCTGGCAGATGTTGTGCGACCTGTAGGAATATTTGGGGGACAGAGCACAGACAGAGCTGGGGGAGCAAGGCCGGAGAGGAGTCGGTAGAAGACAGAAAGACCACCAACCTGCCTGTGGTGAGTAAGTGAAAGGCCCTCGGAGTTAGCTTCATAGCTGCCCTCTCTTGGATCAAATCATACCTCTCCGACAGACGCCAGTTCATCTCAATCAATAACTGCAAATCCCCCACTGCTCCACTCCCCCAAGGTGTCCCCCAAGGTTCAGTTATTGGCCCCCTCCTCTTTCTCCTGTACCTGTCCCACCTTGGTCACTTAATCCGCCGTCATGGTCTCCAATTCCACTGCTTCGCCGATGACATCCAGCTTTTCATCTCCACCAAGTCCATCTCCACCACCACCCACTATCCTGACAAACTGCAGCACTGAAATAAAATCCTGGCTTCAAATCAACTTCCTCAAACTTAACTATGATAAATCTGAAATAATCATCATTGGCCCAAAAACGCTCACCAAATCCACCCATAACTTTGCCCTCAACATCGACGGTTTCCCAGTATCCACCTCCCCTCACATCCGGAATCTTGGCATCATCTTTGACCAAACCCTCTCCATCGACAAATACACTAAACAGATCACAAAGACAGCCTTCTTTCACCTGAAAAACATCGCCCGTTTCCGTCCATCCCTCTCCTCCACGGCTGCAGAAACCCTCATCCACGCCTTCATCACCTCCCGTCTGGACTACTGCAACAGCCTCCTCTTTGGTTCGCCCACAATAATCATCAATAAACTCCAATACATTCAGAACTCCGCTGCCCGTCTACTCACCCATTCCCGGACCCGTGACCACATCACCCCCGTCCTTTACAAGCTTCACTGGCTCTCCATCCCCCAGAGAATCCAGTACAAAATCCTCCTCTTGACCTACAAAGCCCTCCATAACCTGGCCCCATCCTACCTGACTGACCTCCTCTCCAGACACACTCCCACCCGCAACCTCCGCTCTGCTGGTACCAACCTCCTGACACCCCCACCCCCCCCCCCCCATGCGGACCAAATTCAGATCCTGGGGGGACAGGGCCTTCTCAATCGCTGCTCCCATCCTCTGGAACTCACTACCTCACACCATCAGAGACTCCTCCTCACTCACCACATTCAAAACATCACTCAAGACCCACCTGTTCAACACTGCATTCAACATTTAACCCACAGCATTTAACCCCTGACTATCTCTTCTCCTTCTCCTTCCTTTTGCTTTGATTATTTACCTGTTGATTTTTGTCTTTTTGTACTTGTTTTTTTGTACTCTGTCAAAGCGTCTTTGGGCTTCTTGAAAAGCGCTATATAAAATAAATGTAATTATTATTATTATTATTATTATTATCACTGGACATGAAAAGTGTCCGTGGTAATCGTTCTCAAGTGTTTCTCTGTACGTGTGGAGTGGCCCTGAAAGCACCTGGCACCTGGGGGTACCCGGTTTCCACTCCCACCTGCACCAAACCTATTCTGTTAGCAACCGCATACCCTATGCTACGCCATGCCGAACCCCCTTCCGCCTTAGCCCCGAGTTTCTCGACCACTACGATAACGACTCCTCTGTCCGACCCGGCTAGGTGCCCGTCCCTTCCTCGACTCCTCCATACGGCCAGGTCTTGGTGGCCGTACCACAGCCGCCCCGCATGGATTCTTCCCTCAAGAGTACCTCCGCCCGGGCCGGCCACCTCTGGCAACTACGACTAGGCCCCGAGTGGCCGCTGCCGAGCCCCAAGTTCCTTAATCACAAGGGTCGCGACTCGTCTGGCAGACCCGACTGGGCCTCCGTCCCTTCGCATGGGCCGACTCACCGGCTCCTTATCGCTTCATTGACTCTTCCATACGGCCAGGTCACGTCGGGTGTATCACTGCCGCCCCGCATGGATTCTTCCCTCAGAGTCCACCTCCGCGCCGGCCGCCACACCGGCTCCTCACCGGTCGTATAGCTCGGTGGACCGGTCGTATCGTCCACGATTCCATCTTCTCCGATTAATTGTCTTCTTCTGCTGGTGTGGCCTTTTTACTCAGAACAGGACTTCCAGGAGGTGATTAAAGGCCGGTTTATTTCTCTGGAACTGGTCATTAATAATTTTCGGTTTACACTATTCAACGTTTATGCACCAAGTGAGAGTGTGGAACGAAGTGCTTTCTTTTCATCTTTGATTCGACACATGCAGTCGATAGATCTCAATAATTGTATTTGCATGGGGGGTGACTTTAATTGCACCTTTAAACCCAGTACAGACCGAAATACAGCAGAACCTCATCCCGAAGGTAGTACTGATTTGTTAAATTATTTTTCGGCAGTGGGTGTGCTCGATGCAAGGAGGCTACATTACCCCAACAAATCTGAGTATACTTGGGGACGATGTGCCAATGGGAGAATGTCCTTCACGAGACTTGACTGTTGGTACATAAACTCACATTTCAGGAATGCTATTTTCTCTTTAAGTCATTTTCCATCTTTGTTTTCTGATCATCATTTAGTTACCATGGGCCTCTTTTTCCCTCAACCCTTATGCAAAAGTGCATACTGGAAATTCAATACGAGTCTCCCTGAATATGTTTTGTGTAAAGACGCCTTCCGTGCTTTTTTGGGCCATCCAACTTTCAAAAAAGCCCTCTTTCTCTTCTTTAGTATTATAGTGGGATAACACAAAAGCTCAGATTAGAGTGTTTTGTCAGCAGTTTGTTTCCAATGCAACTGATTTAAAAAAAAATATGACAATGGCTTGTTTAGAAGCTGATATTATATGGTTAGAGTGTAAACTGCCCCACCTTTCCTACAAAGGCAGGGTTCTAATGGTTAATAATTTGGTGGCTTCTTCTCTGTGGCATAGGTTTATCTGCCTTCAGCCACAGGAGGCACTACTAAAGGCAGTGCAGAGACTACTGGTGGATTTTTTTTTTGGAGTGGTCACCATTGGTTACTGCCAAATGTTATATGTCGCCCCTTGTCTGAAGGTGGCCATGGACTGATCGACATAAAAAGTTGTATCATGGCTTTTCGGCTGTGCATCATACAGCAGTGTTTAGCATACAGTGTCATACAGTACAAAGAACGACTGCCAAGCCGACTTCTGGTCTATCGCATGTTGCAAAAAGCAAGCGGGCTCGGATACGGCCTTGAACTTTTCTTAATCCAACTCCAACATGTTGACACATTTCATCTACCATCATTCTATCAGAGCCTTCTGAACGCCTGGCAAAGCCCTTCAATTAGTCGCCAGCAGGAAACCTATGCTACAAACATGTTTGTGGAAGAACCCCTTTTTAAAAACCCGCTTTTTCCTGCAATTCCAAGAAGCCGAGACTTTAATCAACACTTTATTACAGCAGGCATAATCAAAGTGTTGGACCTCCGCCATGATTCTGGTTGGGGGTGGAAGGCGGTGCAGGAGATAGCTGATATGACTGGAATATGGTCAAATAGAATAATTGGAAGAGTCTTAAAGGAAATAGTACAGAAAAGCTTTCAACTTGGACTAAGCATGACCCAGGAAGTTTTGGTGACATCCAATGACTGGCGATTTACTGGTTTATTTGTACAGCTAAGTCACAGAGACTTGCCCCAAATTAGTGAAGGACAAAACATTTTTCAGAAATGTAGTAGTAAAGACCTGTATCGTTTATGTACTACAGTTCTGCTTGGGAACTCACCGTTAAATGGAGTGACCAGGTGGAAAGAGCTAATGTTGGAAGGACTCCCATCTGAGCCTGCATGGGAATCAATGTACAGTAAGCTGGTAAGCAAAAGG
>NC_136267.1:149976345-149996345 GCF_964187855.1 Myxine glutinosa
TTTGCTACCTCTTTCTTTGCAGCCTTCTTGGCTGCCTTATAACTTTCATGCTTTGCTGTTTCTGCTCCCGTACCCTTCGGCTTCTGCCACTCCTTGAACTTCTTCCTCTTCTCATCAATCCTCTTTCCAACTTCATCATCCCACCACCATGTTTCCGAGTGCCTCGGTGGTCCTTTTGTCCATCAACATACCTCACCAACGGCTCCCAACAGACTATCTTTCATTGACATCCAACCACTTTCAAGTTCAACCACATCATCCTCGACCCAACTCAGCCTCTCTTTTAATGCCTCCCTAACTGTCACCTCTTTCAACCTCCACATCTTCATTCTCGGTTGGTACTTCACCCGCCGAGCTCTCCTCGCACCTTTCACTCTTATGTCGCAGACAACCAAGTGGTGCTGTGAAACAGCCTTCTCCCCCGGGATCACCTTTGTGTCCTGGAGGTGCCCCCTATCTCGCCTACGCACCATCAGGTAGTCAACGGTTGTCGTCGACCCACCTGACGTGTATGTAACAAGCTTATTATCCTCTTTCTGGAACTGAGTATTACAAATCAACAAATCAGCTCCATCAGCAAACTCCAAAATCCTTTCACCTTCTCCATTTCTCACACCATATCCGTAACCCCCATGAACTCCCTCAAAACCATCCATACTCTTTCCCACATGCCCATTTAGGTCTCCTCCTACCACAACAACTTCCTCATCTTTCACGTTTTCCATCAGCTTCTCTGTCGCACACCAGAACTTGTCGTTCTCTTCATCGCTCCGACCAACCTGCGGAGCATATCCCGAGATGACGTTCACCAAGAGCTTTCCAATCATCATTTTCACCATCGTCAACCTATCACTCACTCCAGTCACACTCACCACACTGTCCACAAACTCCTCAGAAAACAGGACACCAACACCATTCACGCCCTCCGGGCACCCTTGCCACACAAACTTGTAGTTGTCCCTGCCTACCCTTCACCATTCTCACACCACTTCCCTTCCATCTCGTCTCTTGCACACAACATATGTCCACTCTTCTTCTGACCAATACTTCCATCACTTCTCCTTATCTCCCTGTCATTGTCCCTACATTCCATGTCCCAAACCTCAGAAACCGATCTCCACTTCGGGCTGTACCCTGCCCATATGTAGTTGTAATTGTCATGGTTCTCTTTTTGAGGCAATGTTTTTTTATGGCCGGATGCCCTTCCTGACGCCAACCCTCTTAGTCGTCTCTTACTACATGCAGGGATACGGTGTTCCTATTCTAATCCAGGGTACACACTGGGAAACGTTTAAAAACATGGGAATTCGGGGCAGGGGTAAGGGGGGTTGGTGGGGGGAGGGGGGGCGGCGTCAGCATCACGGCTGCGGGGGCCCGGTCAGCACCACACCACGTTGGCCCGGTCAGCACCACACCACGTCTGCCCGGTCAGCACCACACCACATCAGCCCGGTCAGCACCACACCTCGTTGGCCCGGTCAGCACCACACCACTTCTCAGAATCTTCGCCTTCCGTAGCTGTATCTGACGACATGTAAGTCGCCATGATAGCGGTGCTAGTACTGTAGATAGCCGTGCAATCAATATATTGCTCCAAAACTATTTTTGTGTGAAGGTCCAACCTGGAGCGGATGTCCATGTTGGGAGGTTCTACTCCTGAGAATGGCTGGCTTAATGAGATCAGAAACACACATTGTGGGTGAGGACGACCTACTTTCTACACAAACATCGACATACAGTATATTCCTATTACAGTTTATTTTACTTATACCACACACTTACACTAAAACGTAAATTAAGGAAAACAAGCGTTACGCCTAGGTCCCCCATCGGTGAAATGATGTGTTGACAAAGTGGAAGACGCAGAAAACATGCTATGATATGATATTTCCCTCACAAGGTTCAGACATACATGGCGGTGGCCATCTTGGATTTTGATGTGGCGACCCAATTTTAAACAGCCTTCTTGCTTGTGCCTAGATACACCCACACACCAGATTAGAAGTTGGTACTTAGCTTACTTTTCAAGATATTCATCACACAAGGTTCAGACATACATGGCATCAGACATATATGGCGGCGGCCATCTTGGATTTTGACGTGGGTTGCATCCACACACCAAATTCGAATGCGGTCCTCCGCTTACGCACGCCCACACGTAAACACGCCCGCATGGACGGACGGACGGACACACGGACGGAGGGGAAAACCATAATCCCCCTTTCGCTCCGCTGAGCGACGGGGGACAATAACTATTCTAATCGATGCATTTTTAGCCCCTAGAAGTCATTTCCTTAACAATACTATTTGTAAGTATATACAGTAAACCCTCAAATATCGCGGCGGTTATGTTCCTAGAAAATGCAGCAATAGTTAAAACCAAGAGCCTATGGGGAAAGGGGGTTCGGTTCCTTGGCTTCGAGAAAATATAGAGGAAGGTCAGCAGCAGCTAAAAATAAAAACCTCACAATTGAAATTAACATGTAAAATAAATATAAAGAATGTCAACATTGAAATAAAGATGAAAATAAAATATATACAGTTTAAAATAAACAAAAACACAAAACTTTTACCTTTAAAATTCAAAAACAGCAAGGTGATTTTTACAAAACAGCTAGGTGGGTGAGGGTAAGAATGTTACATACTCGTATTGTACTCTGCCATCAATAGAAAACAACACTTAGCTCAGGAAGATGATGCTGTTGGAGTAAAGAATGGAGAGCGCAGAGGTGGATTCGGCGATAAGAGCAGCATTTGTTTTATGACGAAGTCGTCTGCTGCATTGCCACATACGAGAAGGGTGAGACAATTCTTGGCCACCTTGAACTCTGGTGCAGATCTTGCCTGCTTGGACAGGAAGCTATGAGATGGCATCCTCTTGCAGAATAATCCCATCTTGTCAGAGTTAAAAATCTGCTTTGGCATAAATCCCTTCACCTTGATTAGTTCCATGAGCTGCGTCGGTTAGTTTTCCATGGTCTGACAATTATCCCCGACTATTTTTACATGATGGAGGCTGAATCTTCTTTTGCATTACACAAACCAGCCCTTGCTGGCATGGAACTTGTGGGTAGTGTGGAAATGTAACTCATTAATTGGGACTAGTAACGAAGCAGATACATTTTACCTGCAACCTCTGTGAAAGACGAGTTCGTAAATGAGTGTCAGGAATGTGCCCGAACATGGTAATCTCTTGTCCACCTGGTCACAGCCCCAGGCTGGAGCACCCCCCTATTGTTTGGTAAATGGAACTCGCAGCAGGAGGGGAGCGAGTTGGTGCCAGTAAGGCGAGTGGGATGACGGAGCAACCTTTCAGCGGAGAAGAGATTAACTCAAGCGTGCCGATATAAACCAGAACAGACTTTGATTCAGGAGCACTTGCCACGATAACCCCTGCCCGACGGAACGAATGAGCACTCATCATCAGAACCTCTGCCCGACGGGAATGGCGGAGGAACATCGGCCGAACGAGAAGGACCATGCGGATAGAGTGACCTGGTCCATTGAGTTAAACGGTAGTTATTTGGTATTGGAATGAAAGTGAACAACCAGTTAATAATAAAGTCATGACCTTTTGTAAAACCTGTTTCCGACCATTGGCGTCTTGAGTCTCACCCTACACTTCCCCTACAATATGGAGGCACCGCTGGGATCAATTGGACACAAACAAGTCTTTAAAAGGTAAGTGTGTCTTGGTTTTTGTCCAGTATGATTTCCGAACCTGGGAATAGTTTTGTACATAGATGGTGGAGGAGGTGGGCTGGGGCTTCCTTGCGC
Source organism: Myxine glutinosa (assembly GCF_964187855.1). NCBI lineage: Eukaryota > Metazoa > Chordata > Myxini > Myxiniformes > Myxinidae > Myxine > Myxine glutinosa. The sequence goes on from NC_136267.1 coordinate 149,980,123, forward strand.
ACCGATGCCGCGATATAGGTGGCGTAATGAAGTCACGAATGGTACTTCGATAAACGATTGTAGCTATTATTCGTGTTTTTCTAAATGATTTCTGTAAATACGTATTTTTTGCGCTGTCTAAATAAAATGCGCCAGGTCGACGCTGGTCATTAAGGGCCTTACTGTGACCTGGGAGCAAACGGAGCATGAGTGCACCATGCGGCCATTTGCTCCCAAGTCTTGTAAGGCCGGTACATTTGTTTAGCACTTGAAAACGTACCCCTGAGCTGTCCGCTCAAGGTGTGCGATTAAGACGACAGGTCCACAGAATGTTTTTTAGATAAATTAAACGAAATTGTGTAGGACCAAAGCCGTGGGTACAAGGTTTCCCGCCATTTTCTAAAACACCTAAAACTCGTTCGATCAACAAATAAATTCATGACAGACAACCCCATCTCATACCGGTCCAGAATTATTATGAAAGATGGCGATTGGATGAAAATTGCATCAAATTTTGTCCAGGTCCATCACTAAGCCTTTGAGACATGCTTCACGGTTGAATGAAAGACAATAATTAAGTGCCTTTGTGGAAAAGCAATGGCAAACCACCCAATGTCACCACTTTCATGAGCTCAGAGAAATAATAATTCCAAATTCCACTCTGATGGCTCAATGGAAATCGGCAGCAGAATGAAAATCAACAGACAATGGAACAGCTAGCGACGAGTGTTTGTGAGTAACAACCACCCTCTGGTCGAGGCTCATAGGAAAAGTGATACTTATTGATTCGGCACGCTTACAATAGATATTAATGGCGAAGGTTGTGGTTGGTTCGATTTTGCGAAATGAACGTTCTTTGAACAAGTTAAATGGAAAAATAATGAAAAAGTATATAATTGTTTACTCTCTGAAACTGGGTATTGTATAGAACTCTGGGTATAGTTCTCAAATCACTCTGGGTTGTGCCTTGAAGAATGAATTGGAGTTGTGACAAGGTATAGACAGATGGGAGGTTGCGATGCTGGTACTGTGGATTCTATGAGACAAAGTACAGACAAATTTTGTTTCACTTCTAAAAAGATTTGTGGACAAAAGTGGGTGTAAGGATGTAAGGATGTAACGATGTGAGGTAATATTGAGTTATGGAATTAATTGCTTTCAACAATGCAAAGGGTGACAAGATATGGGATTTTAATGGGATTTTCATGGGATAAATATAGAAGATGTTTGTTTTTGTCAAGAGAAAGTGACAATTGGCTGAGAAGTCACAGATGCCGGGTTTCGGGCCTTTGACAGCAGAGAAATTGTGTTTTGACAGCAAAAGACTTCCAAATAATGGTTGTGGCAAACAGTGACTTCTGGGATGACAGGGGTGTGGGGTATTTGGCATCGCCAGACTAGCTTATTGGTTTAGGAATGTTTAGAGGTCATTGCAATGTGATAATTACTTGTGATCATTTGTGAAATTTCATGAACAGATATGTGAAATGGATGTAATTTGAGTGAGTATGAGAAAATTTGGTGCGGGATTCGTGGAATGTACAAGGCCGGACATGATCATTGGGAATTCAATTGAACTAATTGACTGATATGTAAATCCATTTTCAAATTTCAAGTAAATCGAATGAAAATTAAGGATTTCTACAACGTTTCACTTTCGTTGTTGCAACGTTTTGCTCCAACGTTTTGGGAACATTCAAATGTTGGGTTTTGCTAACGTTTCCACAACGTCGCCACAACGTTTCACTTTCGTTGTTGCAACGTTTTGCTCCAACGTTTTGGGAACATTCAAATGTTGGGTTTTGCTAATGTTTCCACAACGTCGCCACAACGTTTCACTTTCGTTGTTGCAACGTTTTGCTCCAACGTTTTGGGAACATTCAAATGTTGGGTTTTGCTAACGTCCACAACGTCGCCACAACGTTTCACTTTCGTTGTTGCAACGTTTTGCTCCAACGTTTTGGGAACATTCAAATGTTGGGTTTTGCTAACGTTTCCACAACGTCGCCACAACGTTTCACTTTCGTTGTTGCAACGTTTTGCTCCAACGTTTTGGGAACATTCAAATGTTGGGTTTTGCTAACGTTTCCACAACGTCGCCACAACGTTTCACTTTCGTTGTTGCAACGTTTTGCTCCAACGTTTTGGGAACATTCAAATGTTGGGTTTTGCTAACGTTTCCACAACGTCGCCACAACGTTTCACTTTCGTTGTTGCAACGTTTTGCTCCAACGTTTTGGGAACATTCAAATGTTGGGTTTTGCTAACGTTTCCACAACGTCGCCACAACGTTTCACTTTCGTTGTTGCAACGTTTTGCTCCAACGTTTTGGGAACATTCAAATGTTGGGTTTTGCTAACGTTTCCACAACGTCGCCACAACGTTTCACTTTCGTTGTTGCAACGTTTTGCTCCAACGTTTTGGGAACATTCAAATGTTGGGTTTTGCTAACGTTTCCACAACGTCGCCACAACGTTTCACTTTCGTTGTTGCAACGTTTTGCTCCAACGTTTTGGGAACATTCAAATGTTGGGTTTTGCTAACGTTTCCACAACGTCGCCACAACGTTTCACTTTCGTTGTTGCAACGTTTTGCTCCAACGTTTTGGGAACATTCAAATGTTGGGTTTTGCTAACGTTTCCACAACGTCGCCACAACGTTTCACTTTCTTTGTTGCAACGTTTTGCTCCAACGTTTTGGGAACATTCAAATGTTGGGTTTTGCTGACGTTTCCACAACGTCGCTACAACGTTTCACTTTCGTTGTTGCAACGTTTTGCTCCAACGTTTTGGGAACATTTAAATGTTGGGTTTTGCTGACGTTTCCACAACGTCGCTACAACGTTTCACTTTCGTTGTTGCAACGTTTTGCTCCAACGTTTTGGGAACATTTAAATGTTGGGTTTTGCTGACGTTTCCACAACGTCGCCACAACGTTTCACTTTCGTTGTTGCAACGTTTTGCTCCAACGTTTTGGGAACATTCAAATGTTGGGTTTTGCTGACGTGTCCACAACGTCGCTACAACGTTTCACTTTCGTTGTTGCAACGTTTTGCTCCAACGTTTTGGGGACACTCAAATGTTAAGTAAATCGGATAAGAATTCACGAGTTATTTAATTATTAGCGATTAATGAAGTACTTATTTAATTAATTACATTACATTTCTTATTACATTACAGTAATTACATTACAGTAATTACCTGGGGTAATTACAGTAATTACAGTTCCGGTAATTACAGTAATTACAGTAATCATTACAGTAATTGCAGTAATCTTATTACAGTAATTACATTACATTAACTCAGGCACCTTTTGAGTAAGGAAGCTGATATTTGGACATGACACTGACCAAGTGATGTGGCTGTCAAGGAAAATTTTGATTTATTGATTAATCATTTAATAAATTAACTCGTTGATTTATAAATGACTTATTTAATTAAAATTCCTCAGAGATACATCTTCGGATGAGATACTTGCAGATTGGTTATGCTATGAGCCAATTGATTAAGGAAAATATTTTGTGATGGCCATATTGGCAATTTCGTGGCCATATTCGTGGCAACTCAGTTAGTGCCACTGCACATTTAAAATGCATCCCTGCGTTCATTTTTCGATCGATTGAGTTGAAATTTTGAACAATCGGATCTGGACTGTCGTTGTTAACGACTCTAGCACGCACCCGTCCAATCAGGATGGAGCGGTATGGTCCCCGGATCATCACTGCTCGCAGTTTTAATTAGTTTTACTTTTTCTCTTGGTCATATAATTTTGAAGACATGCATGTCAAGATATAGGAAATGTTTGTTCTGTTGAACGGAATAAATGTTGTTTATTTGTGTGGGTGTATATTTTTGTGTATTTTGGATATATTTTCACGACTAATTCCAGTTAACATCCTGAAAAATTTGCTCGTTTTCTGGCCGAGTCGAAATTGCGTTGAGTTCCTATGGCATGCGCCATTAAAAGCGCTGTGTAATGGTTGAGCTCCCTTTATTTCGTTTTGGTCATGCGGATGAGCAGACAAAGTGACGAATGCTGCGGCTGGAGCAGTAGAAGCGATGTTTTTAATTGAAACGATGTAATGAGTAATTAAAAGTGGGAGGGGGCAACACCACGCATACCTCTTTTAAGGTGTGTATAAACCCTGGAATAAACGTGGGAGGGGGCAACACCACGCATACCTCTTTTAAGGTGTGTATAAACCCTGGAATATTTCAGCAATCAATACAATGCTGAAACTATGTAAGTTCAGTTAATGAGTAATTTAATGAGTAACAATGAGTAATTTAATGAGTAATTTAATGAGTAATTTAATGAATAATTTAATGAGTAATTTTAATGAGTAATTTAATGAGTAATTTAATGAGTAATTTAATGAGTAATTTAATGAGGAATTTAATGAGGAATTAAAAGTGGGAGGGGGCAACACCACGCATACCTCTTTTAAGGTGTGTATAAACCCTGGAATAAACGTGGGAGGGGGCAACACCACGCATACCTCTTTTAAGGTGTGTATAAACCCTGGAATATTTCAGCAATCAATACGATGCTGAAATGATGTAATTTACTGTGTAAGAGGGTCGACCTTGGGTTTGTTTGGGTTTTGTTGTTTATTTTTGTGGGTGTGTATTTTTGTGTATTTTGTATATATTTTCACGGCTAATTCCAGTTAACAGCCTGCAAAATTTGCTCGTTTTTCTGGCCGAGTCGAAATTGCGCTGAGTTCCTATGGCATGCGCCATTAAAAGCGCTGTGTAATGGTTGAGCTCCCTTTATTTCGTTTTGGTCACGCGGATGAGCAGACAAAATGACGAATGCTGCGGCTGGAGCAGTGGAAGCGATTTTTTGAATTGTTCAATGATTATTCGATATTGTTATGACTTATTGTCAATAGGTATACTAAGTGGCCATGAGGTAGCCTGTTGCTATGTACAGTTTTATTCTATTGTTGATTATACCACATAGCTGTGGTGATAAAGGAAATGTTCGTTTTAAATAGATGATTATGATAGGACCATGACTATAAAATCATGATGATTATTATGAATGATATCATAGGGTTCAAATGCAGAATGATTGCATGAACTTGGGAAAGAACTTTCAAGCCCTATGGGATAAATTGGGTGTTACAAGCGATGGAGTTTCAAAATTTAGCATGATTGAAGGAATTTTACAGTCTTATTTCAGGAGTTTTACGAAATTTATATTGCCAAGAGATTTTGGGTACTATTAAAAGAAAAAAAATGATGAGATATTTTTCCAAATGAACTTTAATATCTGCCATCCATTTTGGCTGTCTCACGAATGAAGGATGAGTTGCCTTTAGTGGTTGCAAAGAAAATTTGTGGAGACCAGGCAAAATGGGGAAATATGTCAGATATGACCCAAGGACAGGACGGTGATTCATCAATTGACATGAGGTATGAACCAGAGGTGACGACCGATGAGATTCGATCTCAGTCAATGGATGGACCTGTCCTGACATCATTGGGGAAAGGGCTTATGCAAGGAGTCATCCAAAATGATTAATTTGATTTATTGATGAATATTGATGAATTAATTGAAATTGAATAATTGATTGAATTGTTGATTGATTGAATCTAATTGATTGAATTTAATTGAATAAATTTAACTGGATAAATTGAATTGAATAAATTAAATTGAATATATTGATCGTTTGATTGATGAAAATGCGGTCTCAAGAAAGAAGCTTTAATATCTTTGTGAGATATTATCAATGTGAAGACAACCTTGGAAAATTGAGCAAGGTGGTGAGTTTATATATAGATATATATGTGCGGTTACCATTGTATGATTTCCCCTTCAACAGAGCGGACACCTGAGGATTCACCCATTTCATACTGACCCTCTGGCTCATCTGCAAATACTGATCTGTGAGATTGGATTGTGCAAAAGCCACAGGTGAGGGAGATTCTCTGGAAATCACCGTTTGAACAGGTGGAGAGATCCTTCCTGGAGGTACGAGTGAAGCTTTAGAGGAACAAACTACAACACATCCAACGCTACTTTGATAAAAGGCAGAATGGGAAATGGAGCCTGCAAGAATACACAAGGACAACCAGAGATTCCACAAAAAGGTACTTGTACACATCATATGTACGACCGTTATGGTGCCGAAGCTATAAGGCAGGTCGAGAATTGGTATTTGTGGACAAAGGGACATGATGAGGAGTTTCCAAGAGATGGTACATTTGAGCGAAGTCGATTGGAAAGATTGGAACAAAGATTGAAAGCCAGGAAGAGACAGAATCTAACGGTAGACTGGCTTGCATTCCATCTTTGGGATGGTGAATCCAGACAACGGGAACAGCAAGAATGGATAACGGATCTAGAACTTAAAATAAAAAGGATACAGGATACAGTGGAGGAGACAAATGCACAACTGCCCTCGAAATTAGGAATGAAAGGGACAGTTGTCCCATCTGATTTCCAGTTGTCTCCCCAAAAAGGACGGTACAGAGAATTTTTTTCGTGTTTCGGGAGATAACGAGAGATTGCAGTGGCAACTCAGGGATGTAGAGATGCAGCCCAGCAATACAAGTGCACAGGTGCACAGACCAGGCAACGACAGAAACCGGTGTTTCAAGTGTGGACGGATGGGACATTGGAAAAGAGGATGTCCGTATACCAAAAGGAAGACAAGTTCATAGGGTAAACTAAGATCAAGGGTACCAGTGCTGACCGATACCTCAGACAATGATTAGGCCTTCATTGCGGCAAATCCCAAATGACGATTGACCTCAACAGATTAGATTACTGGACAAACATGAATAACTGTCGATGATTCTTGTGTCTGAAAAGGTTTTCGGAGCAAGAATTATTCATTTTTTCTTTTGCTTGTAAGCAAATTAGTAATTAATTGATCAAATGCCGAAATTGGATCTTTAATGTTGGGCACAAAATTTTAAATTTACAAAGTTGGAACAATTGCTTTGCAAATTTTTGAAACCAAGTGACAAGAGTCACATGATGATCAGGTGGGAATTTCGGACTAGTGTTCCGCATGATTGATAGGTCAGTGGTCGACTGACATGCAAATGGGTGTGTAGTCAAATTTGGATAAATTATGGTGGGAACTGAAAGGGTAATTTCAATGTGACATCATAGGGGTTTTCTAAAAAATAAACTTTTTGGTCCATTTGTGTATTAGCGCTTATAAAATTGAAGGACAAATTTTGAGAAATTGAAATAAAGTTGACACCCATCCGGATCTGTAAATAAGGGTTCCAACGCAAACAAATACGCATAATGCACGTGTGTGTGGGTATTCTGTGTGTCAATGTTAGTGTTTTTGTGTATCAATCTTACAAGACTGTTGACACCGACAGTGTGCCTTGTCTGGAAAATAGATAGTTCCATGGGGATGGGATCGCATATCGAGAGAATTCGTAAAATAAAAAAAATAGAAATATAATTTGATTATGAAAATTATCACTTTTGTCAAGGGAGATGGAGAATAAAGATTTGATTTGCTGAGTTATGAGCAGCTATTCATTAATAGTAAAATTGGGAGTAATCTTGGGATTCCATTGTGATCGAATTTATATGAGAATCAAAGCTATTTATGGATATGAGCTTCATAAAAATGTGGGAGTACAAAATTAGCCAAATTTTGGAGAGGTCTTACACTGACTTCCCAGAGTACTCTGCTCATGGATTTTTATATATATAAACTTGAATTTTATCAGCATATAAATTGTGCTGTATGTATGGATGTGTTTTAGGCATAGATGATATGGGAAAATAGTAAAGAAAATTTTGCTGGTTTGAACTATTGTGGGTTTTCAGTTCTGGAGTTCAAACAAAGTCACTGGTTAACAGATGAGAAAGGATAGTAAATAAATTATTCGATGCTGGGCAAATTAAGTACAATATTACTAAGACTTATGAGAGCTATTGTTCTTCCTTACAGCAGTGCGAAATTATTGAAAAAAATTAGATCCAACATAATGAATCTATAAAAGAATGTGATAGAGATAATATCCTCAATTTGTACTAATTATTTGATTGTGGGTAAAGGAATTAATTTATCGTAGTGGATTGTTAACAGCAGCCTGAAAATGTCCTGAGAGTGTGCATCCATGTAATCAGAAATCCCAGATTTGTTTTTACAAACAACATTTTGGTAGAGGTCTTGTGTGGATGAACACTTCCTTGGTAGATAAAAAACGGTACTGCATGCTGGCAGCCACTTTTGCGGCCAGTTAGGCCAAACAAATTGAGAGGAAATTGTAGTTAAATACGTAAGTTACACATGGCTATTTGAAAAAAGGAAATTTGTTGAGATGGGAAACATTTTTCGAAGGGTTATTAAAGTGTTATAATATGACATGTGGCAAGGCAAACTATTGGATGGGAAAATTAGATCTGGCTATAGAATAAATTTATTGACCCCTTGAAGTTAATTCTTCGAATCATTGTTTCACTGGCATTTTTTTTTCAAATTGGAAATAGTTTGGTAGAGCTTTGGTTAAAACCTTTGGTTGCGGTATCTTGGAACGAAATGATAAACCATAGGAGATTGATAAGAATAGAAACAAATATGGACCCAAAATAGAAAGTTGGATTCATGCCTCTCATTGCAAGCAAGCACATGGGGCTAAGGTGGACGATCCCACAGAAAATGAGGCTGCACCTAGCAGCCCAGCAGAACATTCAGTGGCAGATAAATGATAGTCGTGATTTACAGTCATTTGAATTACATTTTAACACCCCTTGCATTGATAAACATTACATTTTCAACATGTGATATTCCTACTTGGGATAGTGACATTTATTTGCCTACATGACATACAATTACCTGCTGATATTAATACAACATGAGTGAAAAATGTATCACAACTACACTCGTGATCAGGGGATTGAGTTCAACCCCGGGAGATAGGGGGATCAGGGTAAGACAAATAATCTGATTTATGTTACATATTAAGGGATTTTCTTTATTTACCTTTTAGGAAGCTTGTTAGTTTGGTATATAATGTTGAATGTCATCGACATATAATTATGTCATAGGTATGAATATATACAAGGAGTAGCAGACTCGTTTGTTGGTTTAGTAGTTATATTGGCAATTGTTTTAGTGGTGGCTTGCTTGAAAGCCTTAGTGACGGTGTGTTTGAATAAGGTAACCAACAACACGATGATAACGCATGAAGTGACAAATGAGGAAAGAAATGTGGAACCAGAAAAGGAAAACTTTTATGGCGACATAAATACTGAGATTAAAAGATTAAATCAAGTGATGTTGCAAATGAATACAGTAGAATTAAGATAATGGCATAACGACAATGTTATGAGTTGTGTCAATTACAATATCAGTGAACTCATATCACCACGAGTGACACACTGTTAAAAAAAAAAAAAAAAAAAAAGTGGAGAGGAATTATGGTAATAATACATTATGCTTAATTTATTGGTTTGGGAAAATTGTTGTTGGGAATTAGATATTCCTGTTTGTGATTGTAATCATATACAATTTATTTTCTTAGAGTAGTGCTAAAATACCTGCACAAGTTAATTTTTGAACTATATTAACCTGAAAGCAATTGTGGATGCTATTCTTAGTTTAGTAGTGAAATACATACCTGATTGAATATTATTTGTGTGACGCATATAAATGAATATAACTTTTTGAATGTTGTAAGGGAAAACAACAAATTGTTAAATGTGAAACTGTCGGAAGATATACATGATTATGCTGATTTCATGGTAAGATGTACCCTATCTGATTCAGTGTGTGTGGAAAGCAGATTCAGATGTGACTGAGCACAAGGATAAGACGAGATCACATTTTGAAGGGAGTGCTAACGGAATTGGGAAGAAGTTAGAGAAAGAAAATTTGTGGCTAAAAAATGAAGTTAATCGTGGCATACACCCTCTTTCTCAAAGAATGATGAAGACATTCTCCCGTGTAACTTGGAGATGGATGCTTACCTTCACCAAGGAAATTTATGTGACCATTTGCCTGGATCACACTGCAACATATGAAAGAAAGGCGATCACTTACTCTTGTTCGAAGGCTTCGAACATTCACCACATCAGAAGTTGCAGGACAACGACATTTTACCTGCAACCTCTGTGAAATGCGGGGACATAAGTTATTACTTCACCAACGTCCGGGGAACCAGCATGGAGCTGCAAAAAACGGCTGTGCCCTTGTCACAACAGCTGTGCACGATTCTGCGGGCCACTCCTGGTATGGACCATGGATGACCTGAACACCATGGTCCCAACATCATTGTGGATGCATCCGGCATCCCTGTTCCACATCTTGCTGGCCAATCAACGTCACACCAATACTTGCTGCCCACTCACAATGAGGGAGGAGGCAAGTCGACTACAACTGGGTGAAGGCCTTGTTCAGGAATTACTATGGTTTACAGCAAAAAGTGGCAAGAATGCTACATGGAGAGCAGGGTCAGTCTATGACTCCGCAATGTTACCACAACAGCGAAATCCTACACGAAGTAGTGCAGGTGCTATGAAGACATTAGGAGAAAATGTTTCATACCTGGATTCAAACACAAGTGATCAGCCCTTCCTTTCAAACAAAGTCAACATTTGTGTGGAGGCAAACGTTTTTGCCAGATGGTGCAGATGCTTTACAAAACTTGAAAATGAAGTGAAAATTGTTGTATCTTGGTGATGGTGAAGTGTTGTTTTGAAAAGATATTTGTGATGCAAAGGCAATAGATTGAACAATATGGAAGGAGTCAATGACCAACAAAATGTTTTGTGATCAGATTCTTGCAGGATGACGGTGTATGCCTAAGGAAATTGTATTGATGTTTACTTGTAGTGATTGATTGTTTACTTATATTGATGTTTGGATTAATGGTTAATATAAACAAAAACAAAAAGATGAGGGAATTGTGGAAATGTAACTCATTAATTGGGACTAGTAACGAAGCAGATACATTTTACCTGCAACCTCTGTGAAAGCCGAGTTCGTAAATGAGTGTCAGGAATGTGCCCGAACATGGTAATCTCTTGTCCACCTGGTCACAGCCCCAGGCTGGAGCACCCCCCTATTGTTTGGTAAATGGAACTCGCAGCAGGAGGGGAGCGAGTTGGTGCCAGTAAGGCGAGCGGGATGACGGAGCAACCTTTCAGCGGAGAAGAGATTAACTCAAGCGTGCCGATATAAACCAGAACAGACTTTGATTCAGGAGCACTTGCCACGATAACCCCTGCCCGACGGAACGAACGAGCACTCATCATCAGAACCTCTGCCCGACGGGAATGGCGGAGGAACATCGGCCGAACGAGAAGGACCATGCGGATAGAGTGACCTGGTCCATTGAGTTAAACGGTAGTTATTTGGTATTGGAATGAAAGTGAACAACCAGTTAATAATAAAGTCATGACCTTTTGTAAAACCTGTTTCCGACCATTGGCGTCTTGAGTCTCACCCTACACTTCCCCTACAGTAGCCATGTTTGAACTGGAGCCTTTGGCCCAGGTGCCTCGTGGAAGTTTCTCCCACATCACTGATCCACTGAAAGGCACTTTTTCTGCGTTTGGTTCTCGATCCAAATATTAAGGTTTTTTTCTATCATTTCAATATGAGGATCACGGGACTGGAATGAGTCCATTTCCTTTACACTTTGCAGAGCGCTGGCGGCAGCACTTGCATGGGTAATTGAGTCACGTTTTCCAGATAAACCACAGTCATTCACTGATCAAAAATGGCGGCCAGCAGATGCAGCACTTGCACCTCTTGCCAACCTATCTAACAACTTAATTTTTTTCACGTAACGTCATAACCTTTTTCTGCCTTTTGGCACAACTAATTTTGTCCTTGTTTTATGTTTGGGCGTCATTCAAAATAAACAACAGAAGGCTCGTAATGGGAGGGAATGGTACACGCAACACAAACGATGACTCATCTCATCTCAAAAAGTGTGATTGGCCGAAATTAAATCCCATGATAACTAAATCGGAACACAATAGGTTGCCCGCGATTGGTCAAAACCTGCAATACTTGAACCCGTGATATTTGAGAGTTTACTCTGTAATAATTACTTAGTGTTTGCAACCTTCAGTCTGTACCTAATGCACTGAGTTTTCAATCGACAGTGTAATATAAGTAGTTGGAGGATCGAAACAAAATCGAGACTCTCTATTCACCTTCACTCTTTCATTCCTCTCTTCTCCCACCTCTGGAACAAACTCCCTCTCTCTCTTCAATCCCTCTCCTCCCTCCAGGTCTTTAAAACAGCTGTTCACCACCAGCGCTTATCTTTCCCCATCCAAAACCTTGATCTTTTCTACCCCTGTTAAAACACCCAAAATCCACCTCTTTAAATCCCCAACTTCTTTCCTGAAATTCCTAGTAGTGTTAATTTGCTTTATACCGTGTACCCCTCCCTCCTCCCCCAGCCCTCCCCCTTCCACAGATCTACCGACGTCCCTGTTATCTTCTGTTGTGCTTGTGTGCTTCCCTCTCTCCCCCTCTTGTCTCCCGCTCCCTTCATTGCATGTTTTATGTGTCTGTGCATGTTTTCATGTTCAATGTGTTTGCTCTTACATGAGCCTCGATTCTGTATACAAAAAAAAAAAAAATCCTTCACTGCAATCTTTGATCAAGTTTTCTCTTGCGGCCATGTCCAGGGAGGTTGGCTACAGTGCCATGGGCCTTAAACTTCCTGATAACATTGTGTACGGTGGACACAGGAACATCAAGGTCTCTGGAGATGGACTTGTTGCCTTAAGAATGTCCATGCTTGGCTACAATCTTGTGTCTAATCTCCTCAGACATTTCCACGGTTTTCTTTGTTTTCTCCAAGCTCATTGCGGTACACACAGTGACACAAAACAGCAGAATGATTCCTTTTCTCTATTCAAACTGGTTGAATGAGTGATTTTTATATTGCAGGCACCTGGAACTCACCACAGGTGAGTTCAATTCCAAAGTAAAGGAGAATCACCTGCTGGAAATCTAATTATTTCTAACAATTTCTAAAAGGTGCCAACAATATTGTCCAGGCCATTTTAGGATTTCTGTGTGGAATAAGCTAAGATTTAGAAATTGTGTCAGATTTTTTTTGTTTTGTTCCACTGCAAACCAAAGAAATACATTTGTGGATACCAAAAGAATCTTTAATTTCAACAATCTTCTGGAAGAAATGGTGCATTCTTTGAAAAGAGTGCAAGGGTGCCAATATTTTTGGCCATGCCTGTATCTCATTTACATAACTATTCAGCCCCTGAGTCAATACTGTGTGGAAGTGCTTTTGGCAGTGATTACAGTTTAGAGTCTTATTGGCATTGTCTGTATCAGCTTTGCACATCGGTATTTGTTCCTCGGCCATCGGCATCGGTTTCTCCAATTCTTCCTCGAAGACTTGCTCAAGCTTTGTCAAGTTGTATGGGGAGTGTCGATGAACAGCAATCTTCATGTCTTTGCACAGATTCTGAATCGGATTCAAGTCTGAGCTTTGGCTGGGCCACTCAAGGACTTCCATGTTCTTGTTCTGAAGCCATTCCAGTGTTGCTTTGGCTGTATTCTTGGGGTCACCACCATTCTTCACAGTCGGGATGGAGTTAGATGGGTGATGAGCTGTGCTCGGCTTCCACCAGATGTAGCACTTTGCATTTAGGCCAAGGAGTTCAATTTTCTTTCCATCAGACCACAGAATATTTTGCCCCATGTTCTCAAGGGTATTTCCCGTGCCTTTTTGCAAACTCCCGACATGTTGTCATGTGGCTTTTTCTTAGGTGTGGCTTCCCTCTGGCCACTCTCCCATAAAGCCTAGATTTGTGAAGTGCTGCAGCGACTGTTGGCCTTCTGGCAGGTTCTCCCATCTCAGCCAAGGACCTCTGTAGTTCTGTCAGAGTGGTCATTGAGTTCTTCATCACCTCCCTGACCAAAGTCCTTCCTGCTAGGTTGCTCAGTTTGGGCAGGCAGCCAGCTCTAGGAAGAGTCTGGTTAGTTCCATATTCTTTCCATTTCCTAATGATGGAGCTCACTGTGCTCTTGGGAACTCTCAACACTCTATAAATTGTTTTATTCCCTTCCCCAGATCTATGCCTCCTCACAATTCTATCTCGGATTCTACAGACATGTCATTGGACTTCATGGTAGAGTTTCTGCTCTGACATGGTCAACTCTGGGACCTTATATAGAAAGGAGTGTTTCTTTCTAAATCATGTTCAATCAATTGAATTGGCCACAGATGGACTCCAATCAAGTTGAAATGGCATCTCAAAGGAAATTGGATGTACCTGATCTCAATTTGTAGTGTCAGAGCAAAGGGGTTGAATACTTATTGACTCGAGCCATTTCAGATTTTCATTTTTAATTATTTTGTAGAAACATATAATTTTAAAAATCCACTTTGACATTATGGGGTATTTTGTGTAGATCAGTGACAAAAAAAATTACATTGATAGATGTGGGCAAATTATATGCCCAGACTAGGAATCGAACTCAGGTCCTCTGGAAAACCATACTCGTGCTCTGGAACTGGTATGGAAAACCGTACCAGTAATTTTCCCACATGTATCAATTTAATTATTTATAATCCTGTTCATCAAACCCAAAAATCTCAATTTAACCATTTTAAATTCAGGCTCTGATATTGTATATTAAGTTTTCAACCCAAAATTAAAAAGGTGGCACTCTCGCTCTCCTTTTCTCAGAACGTTGTCAGGGTAAATGGGTTAAAAAAAAAACCCATTTCATTCATGTGGGAAGCCGTATTCATCTACGCATGAATATCACCCTGGGATGAAAAACTGTTCAAGCTGAAGCTTAAATGTCCATCTAATGATGAGGGGTGGGGGTTAAAACACTGACGTCAAACAGAAAACTGCCTTTTGATCCACTCTACGCAATCAGAAATACTTTATTTGTAGACTGCAACCCTCTTTCATTCAACAGCATTATACTGCCAGTGGTTTCACCAATTCTTCGCCAGAGACAAAAGAGTTTGCCATTTATTTGGGAAAACTTTTCGGTTGTTTTTAAATTCTCCCTCTATTTTACATTTAATGTCCTTTTTGGTGTTTGTTTTCACTTCACTTGCACCTAGTGAAGGTGTATATTAGTATATGACGACTTTCTCTGTTAGCTCAATTATTGATAGAACAGGAGGTGTTGAAAACCCATTTGTCCAGATATTTGTAAACAATGTCTGGGGAAGGTCATCATGTTCGGCATCTGTATAAACTTAGTCAGCATTATCCATGTCTCATGTACTCGTTATCCTAATGTAGTGCTCTCCAGTGCAATCACAATAGTAAGTCTTGTCATACTGAAATTCAGCAGTTACCAGCTCACGAGATGTAATGGCCAAAAATTTGTTCTCCATCTTCGTGGTGGCCACATGCTGGACTTTCTCATCTTTACGAAGTTCACGATCCCACATAAGCTTTTGGAGTACGAATGTACAATATATTTGCTAATCTTGCCAAATAATATATATATATATATTATATATATATATATATATATATATATATTATATATATATATATATATATATATATATATATATATATATATATATATATATATATATATATATATACTGTATATATATATATATATATATATATATATATTGTTGCGGATCTCACCGTCGGCCCTTTTTCCCCTTACCAAGGGGGGATTAGTCCCCTTGTCTGCAACTGACTGACGTGAGTCCTGAAGCTGCCCAGCTCCCTCCAGAGAGGCAGGTGAGCAACCTCGTTCGAGACCGCGGACAAGATGTTATTTGCCGAGCGGATTAGCAGCCGCGGCTCAAACCATTAGCAATTACTAGACCCGATTCTGAAAGTTGGCCAAATCGTGCCACAGGTATTCAATGGGGAAATCACTAAAACGAAACGGATGTAAAGGAAAAAAGGCAAGGTAGGAAGAACAGGGATTTATTACTAACTATTATGTACAAGACCAAAGAAACCAAGGAAGAAGGAAGAATACGAAACTAAAGACAGAAGGAGAGGAAGACACAGTGCAATACTACTTATCTATACAGGCTTAACTTATTCCCAGGGACAAGACACACAAAACAAACTCACGTACACAAATGGATGAATGAGGGCAGGAACGAAAGGCTGGAAGGGGAGGAAGGTTCAGCTGGAGCTTGCTCCCGCACGGGACGTCGGGCTGGACATCGACGGCCACCTATGCCACCGCAATCTGGTTCCCGCGTAGCAGTGGGTCGAAGCTGTGTGGCGAAGCTGCGTGTCAAAGCTGCGTGTCATGGGGGGGGGGG